>NC_050184.1:10402285-10717285 GCF_008315115.2 Sander lucioperca
TTTTTGTTTGAACTCTTCAAATATTCGACAGCAGTTGTTTTCTTGTTATGCGTCATCTATAGCTCTGGGCTAAATGAGCTTTTTCGTAAACTTCAGTTATATGCTTTTGACTGTTTCGTCTCTGTACTCCGGCACATTGGATTTGAAATGAAACGATGACTAAGTGTTGGCTTATAGCTTTAATTCGAGAGTGCTCACATCTATAATGGGGGAACTCTGTATGACGCAAAAAATGATACCAAGCATACAGACGAAGTAACCAAAGAGTTTCACATAATCTTAATCCACTTGATCATATGCTTCACCTTCTGAGGATCTGCATGTGTGAGTCAGAGACTTTGGACACTCAATTTACAACTGACTTTGTCTAAGGTCATTAACTTACATTTACTGGAGTGCCCTAAAATCGGGAGACGGTGTATAAAAAGGCCTGTAATTCTTGCAGTTTGTCTGAAGTGGATGTAAACAACAACGTTGAACAAAGGCTAAAAGTCAGCAGTTTGAACGGAACTTTAAATCCAAGGTGCAGAGACAGCCTAAGAAATGTCACTGTCCATCCATTTACAGGTTGCGCTTTACAGTAAGACAACATCCGCAGATGAAACACACAGAGTCACACAAAAAAATGCACAAAACAACAAGGTACAAGTTCAGGGCACACATCACTGCATATAGCATTAACCTATTCTATTAAAAAAAAAATTATGTCATTCAGTGTTATTAGTGGTACTGAAATATTTATTTAAGTAAAGCTTTGCAGTTCCTGACTTCCTTGCCTTTACATACAGAAATGAAACACCAGATTAAAAAAAAAACCTCTGCATGGATTTTCATTCATCCGGATAAACTGCAGACAGCGGTGGCGCTCTGTCCCTGCCTGCCTCCTCACATGTTTACCCCCCTAACCCACTGATGAGCCATATGTTTGCCTGCCTCCACATGCTCACACTTCCAGCATGGCCCAATGCTACCTGGATCCACCAATCGTGCACCGGCATTGGTTCAGGTAACCGTAGAAACAGCCAATGGGAGAAGAGGGGACAACTCCAGAGAGAGAGAGAGAGAGAGAGAGAGAGAGAGAGAGAGAGAGAGAGAGAGAGAGAGAGAGAGAGAGAGAGAGAGAGGCAGCTGGGCTCCACCGGCTGAAAGATGGTGGGAGGGCTGACCAAAAAAGGGCGAAAATGGGGCGAATCGAATGTAGGGAGCAGGGACGGATGAATTTGACAGAGGAGAGATAGCATGAAGAGATAGGGCAGAGCGAGAAAACGAGAAAAAAAGAAGATAGATGGGCCGTGCATGCTTAAGTAGGTATGGATCCAGTGTTACACAACAATGTTAACTTAGAAGCGTCAATCAACTACTGCTGCACATTCTAGAAACTTGAGTGTTTATCATCTCATGAGATGAACTACTGACAATTTCTGCTGCTTTCTGTCCCCATCTCTCTTATTTCTCGCAAAGTTTCTACCCCCTCGAGGTCAGGGATTCATCCCTTCGCCAACCGTGCCTCAAGAGTTAGGGTTATGATGTCACCTACCTGCAAATGACTCAGATTCGTCCAGGAGCAGCATGGTTATCGAGTAAAGAGAGAGAGGTCTTCTCAGCTTTCTTTCTTCCTCTTATCTCTTGCTCTCGAGCTCCCTGTCAAACTCACAAAATCACCTCCTCTTTCAGGACTAAAAAAACACTTTAAAAAAAGACGAAGTAAACAGGAGGTGTATTTCTCTTCTTGTCAGCCTTGTTTTGCATTCAGCGGGTCTTTAATCTACTGCCTCAGTGACTGACTGCCTACTAACCGACCGCTCTGTGTGTTCCTCTCTGGTCAACTGCTATGTGAATGTGAGGCTGAGGCAGGCAAGTGGGCTGGCAGCTGAAAAACTTACATAACCCTTCATGCTGGAGCCGGGGCCCGCTGAGGGGGGGACTCATACAGCTGATCATCCCTCATTACCCCTCCCCTTTCCAAAAGAACCCCACCACTCCTCCATCACACATTCAGGACTACATCGCATGTACGGAAGAAGCCGCCCACACATTCATGCTGCCGGTTTGCGTGTTTGTTGCTAAGTAAAAAAAAAACAGTGATTCTGGGAAGACGTTTAGATTCAAACACCTCAACAACGTTTGTCATTGGTTCGTCTAACAGATCACTTAAACTGAAAACTACTTGAAAAAAGCAGACAGAAATACATAAAAGTACAAACAACTACATTTTGAAAGTATTATGTGACTGATATTCATTAAAAACACAGGACTTTCACCCAGGAGAGCCAGGATTGTGTCCCGCGTGTAGCGTTCAACCTTTTTTTAATAAAGCCTTCCCCAATGTTCTTTTCCTAAACCCAACCGTTTATTGTTTCCCTAAGCGTGTGACGTTGGTCACCGTCGTGTTTTGTCATTTTTTATTGTTACTAAAGCCTTTCCCAATGTTCTTTCCCTAAACCCAACCTTTTTTTTTTTTTTTTTTACTACACGCGTGACGTTCTCGTGGTGTGTATGTTTACATCCGCTGTATACAGCGTAGACATACACGTGGATAGCTCAAAATGCTTACAGATAACACACCATTTGGCTTTAGGAAAGTGGCGTGTATGTTTACGCAAAGTCATGATGCCATGTTGGAGCAGGATAAACACGAATTTGAAGCAACACAAGAGAGCAGCTAAAAGATACAATGAGGTGGAGAGCGCGCAAACACACAAAAAGCGATGGACACCGCCTTTCGGAAGATGAACACCGCAAATTGGACAATCCTGATCAAACTTTTCAACAGTTTACTACATTCTAAAAAACGGCTCTGATCTGGCGCGATTGAGAAGCTACGAATCTGATCAGGCTTACAGAAGGTACTGTATTTATTATCTAATAAATCAATAACCTTGCAAATATCTGTGATCACATTTTAAAAGATTTCATAATGTATTATTATAAAGTTTTGAATACATTTTAGGATACATCTTTTGTTATATATCACCGTCATGTGACCCAGATAGTATAATAACACAAGTACACAGCCTACGCAGTAAACCACGCCTCTTTATTATTATAAAACATTTTTCTAACTATATCCCACCTTGTCATTTTTGTGGCTATGAAAGTGTATAGGGTCAAGTGCCAAGAACTAACAATTGAAATAAAGTAACTGTTAAAACAAAGACAAAAGTGTTTATGTAATAAATATTTTTAAACATTGTTTATCTCAATGTTTCATTATTAAAATGTGTGGTATAGTTACATAAGATATTAATTGCTCCAAATATAGGTAGTTTAAAACATGGCAACCGTAATGTCAATTTTGGCAACCAAAAGCTGATGCCTGGTTGCCAAGCCTGGCAACCACTTTAAAAAGTTAGCGTTGAGCCCTGACAAACATACAAATCTATGTTCAGGTACAAATGAATACTTCCTCTCACACATGAACATTTGTATACAATGGAATCAGAGCCCCGTTGAACCAGACAGACAGCTAGTATGTGCGTGTGTGTGTGTGTGTGTGTGTGTGTGTGTGTGTGTGTGTGTGAGAGAGAGTGTGTGTATAGCAGAATGAAGGGCATAGAGGGGGAATGTGGTTGCAGAAAATTGTCAAGGTCCCCGAAACACCTGCACACTGACTCCAAAAAGTCTCAAGGTTAGGCCACATGATCCATGCAGAATCTCTTTTTGTAATCCTTTGGTGATAATCTTGTGGTAAGACTTTGATGTTATTGAGCAAATGCTCTATTTTAAAGATCATTTCCACTAAACTTTGTTTTTATTCGTTTTTCGAAAAATGGCTTTTTAAAAGCAAAATACTTACGCTTACTTACTGTTTTCTCTACTTGTTACTAAACGAGATTGTCCAATGTTTACAACTCAGGAAACTATAATATCAACAGACATCCTATCAATAATTGAAACCTGATTATTAAAACAGCTCCCATACCTGCTGAATCAAGAGTTTAGCACCAGACTAGACTCACAAAATGTGTAAATCTACATTTTAAAGATGTGTTTCTACAATCCACTCTGTTGTGTTTTATGTTTGGTCATTAACATAAATGCTGTAGATGTACAACAGCACAACAACTATACAACATATGCATTTAAAGAAAGTAACATATGTCTAGAAGCAAATTTGTCTGATTTCTACAGGTAATTAAAGCAATTTGTGACAATTTTCCGCAGACCTGAGGGAACACTTCTTACAGGAAACACTAGAAGCTGCTTTTATTAGCAAAAACTGATTTTGAATCAAATAAAAGATAAAACTAAATTGAGGCTTCTTCTAGAAGCAGCAACTTAAGTCTCTATGCCAATTTCTGCTTGAAAATGAGGACCATTTACTTTCAAAATTTAAGTTTGATCCACATACAGTAAACTTTCATTAAAGTCCTTGTGAATCAAGCCATGGATAAAAAAAAAAAAAAAAAAATTGGAACAAGGACAACTACTGCATCTATTTCATAACATGCCTTATGAAACCTCTGAGCTCTACTCTGCCTGAGTGGCCCAACAACTTGGCACTGCACCACATATAGGTCAGCGTGATAGTTGTGGCTGCATTAGTGCACTGATAAACAGACAATACAGCAGAAGACATATTGGGACTTAAGAGAGATAAGAAGAAACAACTAACAACCTGTCAACTAACCAGAAAAGCAGTCACACGCTGGGAAAGTGAGTAAAAAAAAAAGGTTTAAGCTACTCACCCATGTCATGCGGTTAAACGTGTTTTTTGTTGTCTCCTACGCTGGTGAGGGATCCATGCCTCCTCTACACTTTGACTCTTAGAAACTTACTCCATCTGTAGGGTGTTTCTCCGTCATGCTGCTAACACACTTTGTGTCCCGTCCAAGCCAAGGGTCTCAAAGTGTGTGTGGGAGAGAGAGTGTGTGTGCGAGGCTCTCAACATCTAGCTCTAGTCTCGCAGCTAGCGGCGCTCCAGTGAGGACAGAAGGCCATTGGACAATTACAAAACAACGAGTCGCTTAAAAGCTGCCTTGACCTGCCGTGTGTAGGAATCCCCCCACTCGTGCTGGTTTTCCTGTCTACTTCCTCCTCCTCCTCCACCCTCTCTTACTCCCCTCCCCCAGCCAACTGACACAGGAGTGAGTGTGATGTCAGCAAGCCCCGCCCCTTCAAGAGGCTGCCTTAGGTAACAGGGGTAATAGGGTTCAACCAGGAAGAGACAGACAGACAGAACAGGAAAAGAGGATGAGAGAAAGGTGAAGAAAAAACAGTGTTTACTGCAACATCTGGTCGTGTTGATTTGTGGTCATTTCACTGGAATATTCTGAAGATCATGATTTTTTTTACCATAATGATTTTAAATCCTTCCAGACTGTTTTTGAGATTTTAGAGTATAAACTGTGGGAATGAGGAAGAAAAGAGAAAATGACTGAAAGATAGATTTGAACTAGCCAAATCATCTTTATTTTACTGAATTTTGATATCAAAATACGATCATGAACCACTAATATTAGTCGGAATGGACTGATATATCAGGTCTCGTCCATTTTAAACTATAGTATGTAAAAGGGAGTTCTGCAGTAAAAATAAATACTGCATATATGTGAAGCTTTCAATGTTAAATAATAAATTACTGTTGAGACTGAGACGAAGTAGATTCAACTCAGCATTTAAGCGTCTGTTTATGGTGGTGTGATGAACTGTAAATGCCTTATGTATTGTTAAACATCCTCCTCTTATTTTGTCCACACCTTACATTTTGCAAAAATAACAAAAAATTAGTTGGTATACTCAGTTCCCGGAGTATAGTGAACATGAATTCTCACAAAAATGGAATTAAATAAAATCAACTTTGTCGGAGAAACAAAATTGTAACATTAATTGCACACAAACACAATTATCATTTAGGCCTTTCTATGAATGTACTGAGGGTGATGAGGCAATCATATGTGAAAAGAGAAAATAGGAAATCAAGAAAATTAAATGAAGAGGGAGAGGATAAAAAAAAAGGAGTGGAGATGAATAAAGTCACATGCTACTACTTTCTGGTCAGCACATGGCCGCATGTGTTGGAAAATTCTTGTTTGGCTTCACAGGACGGTATCACACATCGTAAACACCAATAAACACATTGTAAACACCACAATTGCCACAGACAGTAAATTTCTGCAACATGTAAAGGCCAAAACATCAATGCTGAGAATGGCGAGAGGAATTACGGAGAATTATCGAGAATTTATCAGAGAAAAATGAAAACTGGAGATTACCAAGGTGAGAAAAAGTACATGAAAGATAAGAGATAGACATAGAAAAGAGTGATAAGCTTGGAGAACGAGAAAGGAAGGCAGAAAATGAAAAAAGATTGATAAATTAGGGGAAAATAAATAGTTAGCTACGGAGAGAAAACAGCCAAACAGAAGAGATGATGAAGTCAATAAGTTAAAAAAAAATTCAGGGAAGAGAGAACAGAGAACAATCAGTGATAACAAGGAGAGGGGGCGGTTCCAAAACAATCTTGTGAACCTCAGGACCCCTTTAAACCCTCATTGTGGCGTGGGATTATCCTTCACAGATCACTTTACACACATACACACACACAAACAGGGTGGAAGGTGAGAGCCCAGTCTCACATGGCTACATACACTGACCCACATTACTATGGAGCCTGGGGGAGGGACAGCGGAGAGAAAAAAACTGAGGTGGGGGAGGAGATAAGACGAGTTGGTAACAGCAGCAATGTCAAGGGGAGGACTGCCTGGCAAAGCGTACACACACACACACACACACACACTCACCTTTGCCACACTACCACAGTTCTTGTATCCAGCCGTGCCTCCTCATGGGAGGAAAGAAAGCTCGCATTTCACTGTTTACATAACCTACATAGACCAATAGAGAGAGCAAGAGGGGGGGATGGCATTTTGAGTCAGTGTTTTGTATTTTTGTGCACTGCTTTGGAAGAAGACTTCAGATCTTTTACTTGAGTTATAGTAACAAAATGTACTTGTACTCATAGGAAACACACTCTTCAACCATTCACATCACAGAAACAATGCTATTTCAGGGTATATACAGAAATCCTGGAGGTAAATTCAAACCTTTTAATACCATTTTTAATACCTTCTCAATATTTTTTAAAACCAACACGCCATTGAGTTGCAGGTTTATACGGCAACACGTTTTCTAACCATTAAACGGAGTTTGAGATTTATAAAACTACACCCTCTAGGCCAATAGAACAATGCAGATAGGGAAAGTCAACAGAATAGATTGAGACTCACTGACTTTGGAAACATCTTGCAACCCTAACCCATCTTGCATTTGTTTCACCTTTAGAATAAAATGTATAGATGAAATAAAATGATAAATTAAAGCAGTTCAAAGAAACAAGCATTCACTGATGCCATTATAACCACTTAAAACTAAGTGAACCTTCTTCTGTATGTACAGACACCGAAATGAGTACACATAGAAAATATTCCATGAGGCAAGTGAAATACAAGAAAACAGACATACAAGACAAGCAAACAAGCATTCACCGTTTGAACTTGTGATGCCATTATAACCATTTGAAACTAAGCGAACCTGTGATCTCATGGTAAGTGCTTCAATTGAATTGCTTTTTCTTCGCCACGAGGGGTGCATACCGCTCAAAACCAACATGAAAAACCTAGCTAGTAATGTTCACTCAGCGTTTTCTTTTGTTGTTAAACTGTGTGTAAAATGAGCGGTGACGTTAAATCACCGGTTTCAGGTAACGGCACCGTCTATTCGCAGGATGGTTCTAAGGTAACAGTCGGTAGCTAACATTAGCAGATAAGCCCATTGACAGCGACGTTATTGTTCAGATTTTGGCACAATCAATGCTCCTGATCGTAGTAGTAGTGGTCATAGTGACTGAAAGTGTGATGTGAGATGCTAAAAAGAATCTACACGCTGTTCTCAGGTAACGTTACTTTTTGACGTTCAACACCCCCACCCCCGCTGCTGAAAACAATTCTAGAGGAAACACTGTCAACCATCACATCATCTATATAGAGAGCTAGGAGTACATAGCATATTTTTTCAGAACTTGTTCAAATAAATTATTTAGGTAAAAGCAATGACACCACACTGTTAAGAGAATGCACAAAACCACCTTGCACACTGAGACCGCTAATACATGTCCTTAATCAATCTGAATAACCTAACAGCGGTCTTTGGAATTGGCTGCAACTCTGGAAGACTTGGAGTTAAGCTTTTCTCTGAGAAAAGAACAAAGAACGGCACTGAAGTCATTCTTAAAAAAGGAAGATGTGTTCAGAGTTTTGCCGACCGGATACGGCAAAAGTTTAATCTATCAACTAGCTCCGCTACCTTCTTCGTTGCTCTGCGTGGTTGTAGCGTGCAGAGGGAATTTGAAAGACAACCGTTTATCCCGCCCCTCGAATTGAGCCCTGCCAATGGTGTGTTCCCAGACCCAACATCTTGATGTGGGTCTGGCTTGTCAGGCTAAGGTAGGCTATCACCCGATGCGGGATAGGATATAATATCACACGAACATTACAAGATCAACTTAAATAGACATAATAAAACAAATGGACAACTCATAGTTTGCAAAAAAATTATTCAAAAAATGAATGCCTCGTAAAATGGCGATTAATACCTTTTAACCAAGTATTTTACGAACGGAAAGCCCACTTCCCTAAAAAAGGCTCAGCAGGGTTGGTTAGCTAAACGCACCAAATGCTACTGTTTTGGTATCAAAAGCCGGAAAGTTTTATGGAAAAACTGTTTGATGCGACAGCTCAACAGTCACATCAACCTTAAATGTAAAGAGCTGATGTGGATAAGCGTGGTGATGTAGCGCTACTTTCCCCACTTAAAAAGGGAAACTTTATTTTTTAGTAAAACCTTTCTATTTAAAACACTTCCGCTACTTGTCTGAGAAGCTTATGCAGGTGTACTACTTTTTATGCAGAAGTGCTTTAAATAGTAAGGTTTTAGCGACAACACGCGTTTGAGCGTATGACTGGATAAGTGAGACTTGGATTATACTGCACAAGTTTTGTGAGCTTGTAAACTGATGTTTTGATATAGTTTTGCTGTTGTTAAACCGACTATTACCTCAATGTATCAAGACTTTTCTCCATTTTTGGATTCTTATTTTACCGTGGAGACATGAGACAAAAACTCACGGTTCGGATCACGGTTTTGAGTCACGCATCGGATACATTTTCGGATCAGCACAAAAACGGGGGGAATTTAAATGATGTATTAAAAATGTAACAACAATAACCTTTAACAATAATAACTTATTTCACCAGTAAATTGCTGTTAAATGACAAAAACAGATGAGAAAATGGTATTTTACAAAACTTTAGAGGTTACCAGTTTCAAGTAAATGCAACATTCCCGTCTGTTTGTTTTTCCGACAACAGCATTGAGTGCTAGTTTGTGTCTTTTAGCTCATAGCTTTAGCGGCAGACTGTTGTACGTCCCGGTGTTGGAATCCTCTACAGTGAAATACAGACACTTTTACACCGTTTAGCTGTCAGCATTTTAATAGTGCTGCTGCGATTAGTCGACGTAATCTACCATTAAAATAAGTCAACGGCAATTTCTTTAGTCGACGTTGTCGTTTTACTATTGACTGCCTATTTATTTTTGGTCTCCCGACTCAAACAGCTTGCTGTAATTCACCTCCACACCAGTCTGTGCGCGAAAAATTAGTCGAAAGATTAATCGTTAGAAAATTTGTCGTTAGTGGCAGCACTACATTTTAACCGTGTTTTATCCAGTTACTACTAGCTAACGGTAACATTAGGCTAACATTAGGGTTTCTGAACCAATATCAGTACCGATACCGGTACCTGAAATTCGGTTCCCAGTAGGGGTGGAACGGTACACTGAAGTCACGGTTCGGTTCATACCTCGGTTCAGACATCACGGTTCGGTACAATGGAGGGAAAAGCATAACAAAAATGCAGAAGGCAATTTTTTTTTATTGTGCATGTCTCAGGCTGTACCACCTAGTGTCATCCAGTCTGTCCCCTGAGCTAGCTGCAACAGCCTGAAGTGTATAAAGATCTAAACAGTAGGCTAAACAATAAGTAGGCTACCCCACATCATCTCCGGACTCCATCTGGAACTTGTAAACAAAATAAGACAATCAGCTAGTAGTGTGATATGGGAGACAAGCGCTGCTCTCATATGTGAATGCACAGAGCAGGGGTGTTAAAAGAGCAGCTTCGGTTACACAGAGCAGTTGGCGAATTGTGGCGTTAGCTTCACACGTTAACAGCGGAGCTAGAAGCAAACAGCGAAGCTAACAGCAGAGCTAACAGCTAACGGCGGAGCTAAAAGCGGAGCTAACAGCGGAGCAAACAGCGGAGCAAACAGCGAAGCAAATGGGTCTGGAAGCCATTTGTGGTCCAGGCAAGAAGGGATACAGCTACAGTACACCCATGTTTGTTTGTATATGGAAGGGACTAGTTTGCTTCGTGTGGACTCACTCATTGACATATATATAAGGACTCACTGGACCGACTAGACATGTAGGCGGCGCTTGGGAGCTTCAGAGCTAAGGCGGGGCTACAGATTAGGTGTCCCTAAGAAACGCGTATGTAACAGTAGTTCCACATTACATTAATTCATTTGTACGAGAGTTTTATTTATTTTTATGCTGTGCATTCTCCGTGTAAATTCATGTACCGAACCGAGACACCCGTACCGTTTCGGTTCAATACGAATACATGTACCGTTCCACCCCTAGTTCCCAGTACTTACCGGTACTTTACCTCTGTAATTACAAAAAAAATATTTCAGTTGTAAAAATAATTCCAAACCTATTTATCCTATTTACTTAGATCATTGTTCTTTTTTAATTTATTAATTCATTTATCAATTAACTTTTATTCTTGTATTTGTATATTATTCTTTTTTAGCCTGTTTAATTTTCATCATGACAGTTTTTAATTGCTCTTTAATGTTTCATGTAAACACTTTGAATTGCCTTGTTGCTGAAAGGTGCTATAGAAATAAAGCTGCCTTGCCTTACAACCTCAGCCTGTCAGTCAGTCCCCAGGGCATAGAAACCACTGTTGCGCCTAGGAAGTGTAACGTCAACAGCACCGCGACTGCTTTCGGCTAGCCATTAATATCATATCACAGTGAATGGTGTCTGCGTGAAGTTTTGAAAAACTGTAACCACACTTGAAACCACTTTATCGGCATTGCTGTGACACCTGCGTGAAGCTGGCCACCCATGTCATTCAACAATTATTAAAAACACTGCTATTCGTTTGTGCCGTAAAAATTATCGTTTGTGCTGTTAAGGGTTTTAAGTAATTCAGCTTTACATTTTCTGGCCAATGACGTCACCCAGCCCCCCATTAATGTGTGAATCTCACCAAAATGGTCTCAATCGTTTGTGCTACGTTTGTGCTGATTTGTGCCATTAAAAGAAACCTTTGTGTTACTTCGGTTTTTACATTATCAGGCTTTATTTGTTACACGGCTTCTATGTGCGCTGCAAAGGCTTCTGACACCAGCCATCGATTGAGACCATTTTGGGGAAATTTGGACATTAATGGGGGGCTGGGTGACGTCACGCGTGTAATAAAGCATAGAAACTTAAAAAATATAGTAGCACAAATGTTTTTTTAACAGCACAAATCAGCACAAATGTAGCACAAACGATTGAGACCAGTTTGGGGGGATTTGGACATTAATGGGGGGCTGGGTAACATCACTGGCCAGAAAATGTAAAGTTGAATTACTTAAAACCCTTAACAGCACAAACGATATTTTTTATGGCACAAACAAATAGTGTTTTTAATAATTTTTGGATGACGTGGGGGGCCAGCTTCACGCAGGTTGCTGTGACTCACTGTGACTTCAACAAAACTGCAGAGCCGACGTAGTTTGCTCCGCACCTCTGCGCGCGGGCGTTCGTGTGTGTGTGTGTGTGTGTGTGTGTGTGTGTGTGTGTGTGTGTGTGTGTGTGTGTGTGTGTGTGTGTGTGTGTGTGTGTGTGTGTGTGTGTGTGTCAAAGCTCCGCTCTCTATCAATATGCAGAGAGGACAGATAAGCTTGCGCTTACGCGCTCTCAGGTACCGAAATTTTGCACCGTTTGATTTTACATGAACCAATACTCGGTAATAGCGACGTGATTCGATCAGTACCAGTAAAAGCACACGGTTTGGTACCCAACCCTAGCTAACATCAACGTTACCTGCTGCCAAGTGTACCGTTAGTATTAACTAGCGTGACATGCAGCGATGCTTCTGTAGCCTCGGTTTCGTAGCATCAGAGAGCAGCACCGAAATCCGTGTTGACAGACAGAGATTTATCAGCCTACGTTAAGTAACAGGGACAGTTAAAAAAGTTACTTCACACTATTATGGTTAAACTTTGCAATTGATCACATGCATTCCGAACCGTGAGTGTTGATTCGTACGGACCACGGATCAACTGGTCCGTTACACTACAAATTAGTAAGACCTGTGCCAATAAAGACATAAAATACCACTATTTGTCACCTGAAGCATCACCATCCAATATGGCATGTAGTGTGAAGTCTACAGCAATTAGATCCATACGCTTCTGCTTTTTAAAAATGATGAAACACATGCTGTCGGCAGAGCAACATCACACTGTGGTTGTATTGGGCAGCTGTCGGGTGTGAATTTGTGTACAGGGTGTTCCTTTAACCTGTATATGTGTATTTATTGCTTCCGTTTCCTTTCACCCTAGGAACTACCTGGTGTTCCACCGGTGCAGTTTTGATGGAAGATGGCAAGGTGATGCATTTGCCAATGATTAAACCACCGGGTGCCTGTAACATTCGTGGGAGGAAACATGTTTACTTGTTTTCTTCAGAGAGAGTGAGAGTGTACTCTGCCTACCCACGCCTACACACAGGCAGGGGAGCAACAGGCTAATTAACAGACTATTACTCTCCTGCTCTCTCGAGTCAGTGTGAGTGTGTGTGTGTGTGTCTTATGAAAGATGTGACTAAACCTCATGACAGCCTCATCTGAGCTCAGAGAGCCAATAACATGCAGGACACACACCTCAGAGACTCTCTCTCAGACACACATGACCCAGAACAGACATCCTAGCAGCCCAGTGTTGCTGAGGAGGATGATTTTATTATCGCTCTCTTGCTCTCTCTGCTATGCTTTCCAACAGCTTAAGGCTTATCCATTTAAAAAAAAAAAAAAAAAATCCCCAAATCGATCAAAAGTGATTTTCACACAGATTGTATGGCCCTTGCATCAAAGATTTTGTTTTCTGTAAAAACACGGCTAACTTGTATTAACAGTAATCTTCTAGTGACAAGAACAACTTCGAATAGAGAGAATATGGATAAATCTAGCGAAAATCCACTTAATTTTATATCATGGTCAATACAGATAGATTTCATCCCTGGGTTGGTATATCTGATACATTTGTCAGATTGTAGGATTTTTTTCAATCAGCAAAAGTGTTTCCTCTTAAAGTGGAGTTCCCCCAGGGTTCAATTCTAGGACCAATCTTATTTACCGTGTATATGCTTTCCCTCAGTCACATCATATGCAGACATGGTGTTGAATTTAACTGCATTTCATTGTTAACTGTGGTGAAAAACTCACACTTTTTGATTCTGGCCTAAATTTAATAATTATATCAGCGAGCTCGCCCATTCCTGTTCCCAAGATTCGACCAGTTTTTAATTTTAAAGACGTAAGAGTGACAACTTCTTTGGTTTGTTTCCTCATGATGCAACTACTGAAATGATCATTGTGTTGTATCATTACCAAGTCCAGTTCCTGTGTAAATGTATATACAATTGGCGAATACAGCGATTCTGATCGATGCATTCATTATTATTAGAAAAGTCTATCTCCAATTGACCTTCCATCTCAGTAAAGTGGTACATT
Organism: Sander lucioperca; assembly: GCF_008315115.2. Classification (NCBI taxonomy): domain Eukaryota; kingdom Metazoa; phylum Chordata; class Actinopteri; order Perciformes; family Percidae; genus Sander; species Sander lucioperca. The sequence goes on from NC_050184.1 coordinate 10,416,139, forward strand.
TCCATTGCATCATTTCTAAATGAGGGAAACATGAGAGCAGAAGGTACACAGTAACAAGTGTCCTTGTTTCCTTATTTTTTGGGGCTTTTCTGCCTTTATTTGATAGGACAGCTAAGTGAGAAAGGGGAAAGAGAGAGGGGAAAGAAATGCAGTAAATTGTCACAGGTCGGATTCGAACCTTGGACCTCCGCGTCAAAGCATAAACCTCCAAGTATATGTGCGCCTGCTCTACCCGCTAATCCAACCCCGGCCACGTTGTCGTTGTTGTTGTTGTTGTTCAAGCATGGGCATATGAACACAACTCTAATCAGAAACCAGCATTTCATACACGCTTGGAAATACCAAGTGATGACTTCTAAAAATACCTGCAAATAGCAACAGAACGTGTCATTTCCCACACGTATGTGTGGTATGTGATGCCAGCGATCACTATGACAACCCCAAACCTCTCCTAAGAAAAAACACTGAAAAGCAAACGACATATTCAACTTTATAGAAGTTGACCTGACCTTCAAACCAAAAATATAGAAGCATCACTTCCTGTGCGTCAGATCACTTCTAAAAAGGATTAAAGGTACCAGATGCAGAGTGATTAGCACGACAAACTTTCATCAAATAGATGTACAGTGGTATAAATCAAGAATAAATCAGCAACAGGAAACAGAACCATACTTCTACACATTTCCATATTCTATTTGTAATGATGTTGTCATATCAATATTAAACTCCCTCTCACTTCATTATTACTGTCTATGTTCTCCTACTGTACTTTTATACACTGAAACATGCCTCCTTCCGTCTTTAACATTTATTTATAGGTTTGCAAAATCAAAATAAAGAGAAATGGAATAAAAGAGATGGTGAAGAGCACAAAGGAGAAAAAATATAAAGAGCGATAATAAACATTAAAGCAAGTGGTCGAAAGCACATCTATTAAAGTACCTTACGTGAAAGAATTAAAAAGAATATTGTCATAGACAATAATGACAAAAAATGACAATGGAGAAGTATGATAATGAGAGGGATGAAGGTAAATCAATTAAGATCAGATAGGGAAAGAGAAAAGTATAAAGAGAAGAAAAAAAACGGGAGAAAAGAAAATGGTGGCGAAAGAGAAAGGAAAGGGGGGATGTCGAACCTTGAGAAAGAAACTCACAACTGAGGGAGTCGGCGTCCTGGTGGCAGTTGTCATGGCAATCGTGGGACAGACGCAGGAGACGGCAGGTGGTGATGATGTCACAAGAGCAAAATAGACTTGCAAAGCGAGGAAGATGAACATGTAAACATGTTTTTTCTCTATCAGACCTTTCACTCCTACCACCTGCCAAGACGACAAACTCTGAGAGCTTCAACTCTTTGGGATCTGAAAGAACAGCATCCCCTCTCGATATGTGCTGTAAATCAATCCATCTTACAAGATGTCCCTCAAAATCTGACTCAGTGGCTTTAAAATTACAGGACCGTAAAAAATGTTTAAGCATATTAACTGCAACACATGCAGGGTCAGCTTAGGTTTTGTAAGGCACTTAGCAGATGTTGAACCAACCTCTTCTTACAAATTTAAAATGCAACTGTGAGTAACTGCAGGACAATGCTGTTTAATGTTAATGATACTAAAAGATGACACTATATAGTGGCACACTGCATACATTTTTCCAGTCTAAAATGATTGCTTAGCAGTTTTAAAACTGACTTTCCAATGTGCAAATGTTCAAAACAATACAATCACAACTTCAATTTAAATCATGTCAAGGAAAAAAAGAATTAAAACTTATGAGAACATGTTGAGCACAGTTAAATAGGTACAAATATCAAAAAGGAAAAAAAGAAACATGAGAGAAAGTTACTTAAATAAATGCTTCTATAACTGGCTTAGTTCACTCCCTCAGGGCAACAGTGGTATTGCATATTATATTACTGCAATGCCTACAACTTTCTGAAAGCATACTAGAAAAAAAAATGTATTTCCTGTTTAAATTTCAAACCAGTACTGTATGAAAATAAATCATGCAAAAATAGTTAATATTTAGTATGCTTTATCCATCCATCCATCCATCTTTGTCCGCTTATCCGGAATCGGGTCGCGGGGGGAGCAGCTCCAGCAGGGGGACCCCAAACTTCCCTTTCCCGAGCCACATTAACCAGCTCCGACTGGGGGATCCCGAGGCGTTCCCAGGCCAGGTTGAAGATATAATCCTTCCACTTAGTCCTGGGTCTTCCCCGAGGCCTCCTCCCAGCTGGACGTGCCTGGAACACCTCCCTAGGGAGGCACCCAGGGGGCATCCTTACCAGATGCCCGAACCACCTCAACTGGCTCCTTTCGACGCGAAGGAGCAGCGGCTCTACTCCGAACTCCTCACGGATGACTGAGCTTCTCACCCTATCTCTAAGGGAGACGCCAGCCACCCTCCTGAGGAAACCCATTTCGGCCGCTTGTACCTTGGATCTCGTTCTTTCGGTCATGACCCAGCCTTCATGACCATAGGTGAGGGTAGGAACGAAAACTGACCGGTAGATTGAGAGCTTTGCCTTCTGGCTCAGCTCTCTTTTCGTCACAGCAGTGCAAAAAATTTAATGTAATACCGCACCCACTGCGCTGATTCTCCGACCAATCTCCCGCTCCATTGTCCCCTCACTCGCGAACAAGACCCCAAGGTATTTAAACTCCTTCACTTGGGGTAAGGACTCATTCCCTACCTGGAGAAGGCACTCCATCGGTTTCCTGCTGAGAACCATGGCCTCAGATTTAGAGGTGCTGATCCTCATCCCAGCCGCTTCACACTCGGCTGCGAACTGATCCAGTGAGTGCTGAAGGTCACAGGCCGATGATGCCATCAGGACCACATCATCTGCAAAAAGCAGCGATGAGATCTCCAGCCCATCGAAATGCAACCCCTCCCCACCCCGACTACGCCTCGATATCCCGTCCATAAATACTACAAACAGGATTGGTGACAAAGCGCAGCCCTGGCGGAGGCCAACCCTCACCTGAAACGAGTCCGACTTACTGCCGAGAACACAGCTCTCACTTTGGTCATACAGAGATTGGATGGCCCTGAGAAAGGACCCCCTCACCCCATACTCCCGCAGCACCTCCCACAGTATTTCAGGCTGTGCCCGGCCGGGCTCCGTGGCAAACCCGGCCACCAGGCGCTCACTGACGGGCCCTCCATCTGGGCCTGGCTCCAGACGGGGGCCCCGGGCTTCCTACGGGCAGGGTCACTCTATCGCTTCCTCGTTCACTCATAGGGATTTTGAACCATTCTTTGTCTGGCCCCTCACCTGAGACTAGGGATGTCCCGATCAGGTTTTTTTGCCCTCAAGTCCGAGTCCGAGTCATTTGATTTTGAGTATCTACCGATACCGAGTCCCGATCCGATACTTCTATAATAATTCAACTTTATAATACCTCCAGACCGCAGACATACTTGTGCTTTCCGCTTCAAGCTGCTTCCATGTTCTACTTTGCTGGCATTTAACCAATAGCGTCTCTGCAACAAAGTGATGTCATGCCGCACGCGTTGCTGTTTCTGTGTGGAGTCAAAAGGGTCTAACTCTGTGCCACTGCATAACTATAGATGTGTTAAAAAATAATGAGAATATATATATACATATATATCCGAGTCCTGATCGGGAGGTAACGTCCGATTCCGATCGAGTCTGAAACCACGTGATCGGGCCCGATTTCCGATCACGTGATCAGATCTGGACATCCCTACCTGAGACCACTTTGCCATGTGAGACCCTACCAGGAGCACAAAGCTCCAGACAACACAGCCCTCAGGTTCATAGGGACACACAAACCTCTCCACCATGATAAGGTGATGGTTCCCAGAGAGAATGCTTTAGTTTTTGTCAAAGTTCATCAGATCAATTATTATTTCACAACTTCAGTGTTTGCTTGTTGTTTTGTCCTCTGAGCTCAACAGATGTAGAAATGTTAGAGCAGTACCGCTGACAACTGCAATACCACGACACAATAACAACCGTTTAACAAAATGTATTATTGAACATGCTACACATGCAGCACCATCATTTGTTTTCTCCCACCAGGACTTTTCCACCTCCAACGGGAATGGCACTGGCAACCTCACAGCCCTAAACCCACTTCTGTAACCTTTAGGGATTTTGCCACCTTCGCTGCTTCACTGTGTTTTATGGGTCAGTTATACAAAGTGTTGCACAACTTTAATGGTAAAAAGGTTTTATAAGCCCGAGCAGTAAGCAGGAAGGCACAAGGACCTGAACCCTTTTTGTTGAATGATTAATGGTACATCAACATCATTTCTCACACACACACACACACACACACACACACACACACGTCTCTGCTGCCTAGGCCCAACCAAGCAATCTGCCACATTAAAAGGGTTATCCAACACTGACTCATAGCCTGCTATAGGCTGGAAAACTTCACACGTTATGTTCCTGGCCACTCTCCAATCTGTGATGTCACAGAAAGCATTGATTGATCCATGGATTTTTAAAAGGAACACGCCGACTTATTGGGAATTTAGCTTATTCACCGTAACCCCAAGAGTTAGACAAGTCGATACATACCCTTCTCATCTCCGTGCGTGCTGTAAGGCTGTCTGACGGCTCCAGCGGCATCAGGCCAGCACAGTACATGCAGGTGAATGGTTCCAGCAATCCTACTGCTCCCAATAAGTGACAAAATAACGCCAGCATGTTCCTATTTACATGTTGTGATTTGTATAGTCACAACGTGTACAAAAAACAATGTAACATGAGACACAGCCAACAAGTAAACAAACAAACAAACAAACAAACAAACCGGGAACTATATTCTCAGGCGGAAGAATATAGTACTTGGGCGGAATGATTTGCTTTGCAGCAAACCTGTCTGAGAATATAGTTCCCGGTTTGTTTACGGTTAGAAGATGGCTGTGTCTCATGTTACGTTGTTTTTTTGTACATGCTGTGACTCTACAAATCACAACATGTAAATAGGAACATGCTGGCGTTATTTTGTCACTGATTGGGAGCAGTAGGATTGCTTGAACCATTCACCTGCATGTACTGTGATGGGCTGCTGCCTCTGGGGCCGTCAGACAGCCTTACAGCACGCACGGAGATGAGAAGGGTATGTATCGACTTGTCTAACTCTTGGGGTTACGGTGAATAAGCTAAATTCCCAATAAGTCGACGTGTTCCTTTAAGGCAGCTGAAAGCTAGCTACTTGTATGCCCTACTTCCAGTGTCCTGAAAGGAACGTGAATAACTATTTCCCAAAATCCTCAACTATTTCTTTAAGGCACTCAAAGTGATCACAGCCACAGTTACACGATCTATCCAAATGGAGTGATGGCACAAAGAATTGGTTGTTTAAAAATGTATTGCTTTTTCTAAAATGGTAAGGAAATGTGTTTGACCAGACAGTACTGCAAATCCTTGACTATTTTAATACCTTGCCTCCAGTCTTTTAGCTGTAACAGATGCTACAACTTTAATTTCCCAAAATACTGATGTATTAAAAAGTAATAGTTCGAACTATGCAATTCACTGTCTGGCGGAGAGTTAACGTAGATGAGAAGATCGATACCAATCTCAATTTTTGTACAAATTTAACAAATGAGGTGTAATGTGTTAATTAGTGAGCATAAGGTGTGCTGAAAGGTGGATTTTGTAACCGTTAGACAGAGCCATGCCAGCTGTTTCACTCTGTTCCCAGTCTAAGCTAAGCTAAGCTAAGCTAAGCTAACCGGCTGCTAGCTGTTGCTTTACATTTCCTGTACAAATATGGGAGTGGTGTTGATATTCTTGTCTAGCAAGAAAGAAAACAAGCGTATTCCCCAAGATGTCAAACTATTCCTTATGCCTCAAGTGACACAATCAAAAAATTTGGAAGATGCAACTTGGTTGTTGCTGTCTGTGTTGCTCTGTAGGTAGCTTGCAGCACAGCATGTTAGGAATTCAGCAGGTGACAGAAAGAGAGAGCAAGCGAGACATCCTGGTGGTTACTTGTGAAGACCCTAATTTACATAACAATGGTAATAATAATTATATTACCTACACCATTACCCTAACTTACCTAACTCTGACTTAAAAAGTTTATCCTAACCCTTAAACAGCCTTTTCAAGGCGTGAACACCAGACAAAATGTCCTCTCTTTAAAAAAGGTCTAAAACTCAAGTTGGTGCTCACAAAGACAGAAGTACAAGAGGGGAGACACAGCTATGGGTGGAGGAGTAAAAGCATTAATACTAAAGAAAAAGGAAGAAGCAGATTTTAAATATGGGGACAATTGTTATTCCTGCAGTTAATCTCACATCGTCTCTCTCATGTAGTTGACACCTAATCACTTCAGAAACTGAGATGTTTATTTTACTGCAAATCAACTGAAAAAGCATGGAAGAACGTTACTACGGTACATTGTGTTTATGAAATGTAAGACGAAAAGTTAACATTATGCTTTCTGATCACACTGCCCCTCCTCGATACTAAAAACCGCAATCTTTTCTCTCTTCGTAAATGAGGTCAAAGTCGTCCAAAGACGAACACCATTAAAGTTATCCAACTAAAGTTTAAATCTTACCTCCTACACAAAAACATACTGCTAGAGACACATCTATGCACACACATGACTCAGCATCTATTAGAACTAATGATGATTCATTATACAAACTGAGACAAGAGAGTTTAATAGGAGTCCTGAGAGAGGACAGAAGGCCAAAGGCTGATGTGGAAAGCCTATCAGGTCACATGTGTAGACAGTACAGCCACTGGTTCAGTTTGTTCTAACAGCTCCATTTTATTTATTTAAACATATCAGATTCAAACTCTATATAAACATAACTTCAGCTCAGTGTTTCCTTTAGGATTTATTTTAGCAGTGGGGGCAGATCTGTCGGAACCCCCCCCCCCCCCACCACCCAAGTCCTGCGCCCCGCCGCCAAATGTTTTACGTATTAAAGGGAACTGACACTTCCCTGCAACACAAACAAATATATTTATTCACCTCTATTCACACACAATGAGGCATATTTTCATTTCGTTTTGATTGAACTGTATTTTTGAGGAACTGTAGGTCTACAAAATGAATTTTACAAGAAATTCTTCATAGGGAAACCAAAACCCAAAATAGGCTATAGTATGAAACCATTCATAATGAAACTAATTGCATATTTGCCTCAGTGGCAAAGTTGGCAGCCTTGCTGTGTGCATTTGATTTTTCTTGGCTTTTGGAAAAATAACTCCAAGGCTCGGTTATAGGGGAATTCAGAAAGAGGTGGCCCATTAATGCTGAGTAGCATACATGCTGCTAGATGGTCCCCCTGTGGCCTGTTGCTTAACACTAGAACGGCCAGGACGGTCATTTTGACCGTTTTGAAATTTATATATGTAATAACTTTGCTAAACAAAAAAATACAATCCTGCTGGTACCTGACTTTTCCTAAAAGAGTCTGTATTTTCATTTAAAATTGTGAAAGAAAATACAATCACTTTTACCTATTTCAGCCATACACGGTCATATTGACCGCTCGGATTTTCGCGGTTTTGTTTTTAATCTTTTGTGTGGTTGAAGATGCATCTTGGTTGCTTAGTAATAATCATAGTCTCTGTCAGAGAAACGTAACTAGCGGTCTCGAGTAACAAGTGTGGGCATCACCGATGGGCCAAAGGCAAAGCCAGAGTCGGTAACGTAGGCTACTGCGGCGTGGATGGACTCTGTTCTGAATCAGAAGAAAAGCACCGGGCGCTTACTCTGTGAAAGGCGCGGTACACCTAGATAACTTTATACATGCTACAACTGGCTGGAATCATTGCACACATCCTCACCAGCTGTAAAATGTCCTGGAGGAAGTTCATGCAGCTACTGGCAGAGTAGCTGAGAGCAGAGTTTATGGAGGAAAAAAGGGCAGCGGCGCATGGTCCGAGCAGCGCTGCGCACCACAGCAGACACCAAAACGGAGGCAGTGCCAGGTTAGGTTAGGTTATAAATGTTCAAATAACATACTTTTAATTGTTATTTGGCTGTGAATTATGTTGAATGAATTGCCCCCAAAATGTTTCGGGACATGAATGTATGAAATAATCACTGTTTAGCCTACTATGCCATGATATGAATTATTGAAACACGTATTAGGCTACTACTCAAAAGTATAATTAAAATCGTTAAAATGTACATGTCGGTGTTATTACGTTGTTCTAAAGATATCCTAAGACAATACATGCATTAATATCGCAATTGGGTATTTATCATGAGAGATTATAGAGTTTGGAATCTGGCGGTCAAACTGACCGCTCATGGCAGTTCTAGTAGTTATGGAATTCCGGCACTTCCAGTATCTTAATGCAGTGTAACTGCTTCAGCATGTAAATAATGCACCTAAAATACAAACGTGAGCAAGGGGGTTGTATTGAATCAACAGCCACGTGCAATTTAGCTAGCAGGTGAAGGTGAAACTAAAAATGTGCAAGAACTATAGACTAATGAACTGACAATATAAGTTATACGACTTACAGTTCTCAAGGATGCACACATGTCTCATGCCTGTCTCTTTTTTCTTTCTCCCTTTTCTCCGAGTGGCACGCGTGCCCACTCGCGTTGTGAAGCGCGTGTCCACGCTATTCTCTGACGTGCTCTCTAACGATCACTGCTGATAGACGGCTTTTTGTACATTTCTGATACCGTGGCAGGAGAAATCTAACCGTGGCGGACCGCCACTTGCCAATCAACAGAGGAAACACTGCTTCAGCTAGCTGGCATAGATGGAGGGAGAGACGGAATGTGGGGAGAAAACTGAAGAAACGTACTGTACCTGATGATAAACAAAACGACACGCATCAACGCTAAATTACGTTAACAGATACAGAAAATAAACTTGCCGTTATGTTACAGGTTATCCACGGAAGATTAATGTCATTAAACACAACAAATCCATGAATTTTCCAGGCCTGGAAAATTAGATTTTGAAATCCCATGACTTTTCCAGGTTTTCCATGAGCATGGGAACCTAACACTTAAGCCTACTACACATCGAGCCCATAATCGGCCGTCGGACAATCTGGCGAGGTCAGTGACTTGAGTCTGTTCGGTGTGTTCTGGGCCGTTGTACATCCGAGGGGCCGTCGGAGACTGATCAGTCCAACTGCCTATTCTGCCGAGGGTCGGCCATCTGGTCAGTGTGTCTGCAGCTTTAAAGAACCAAATCGGGCCATAATCTACCATTATGACTCACCATACGGGTGTATCCACTCGTCCTCATCATCTCCATCGTTGTCTTTGTCTTCATCAGTGATATAGCAGATCTCGCTCTCCCTCTTCCTTCCATTCAGCCACTCCTCCTCTTCAACAGACATCCTGGCCTACAGGCTGCTGCTACCGATGCATGGCCGCACTACACACCTGAAACAAAGACTACAGGTGTCAATGAATAGATGAACAATTACAGACATACACACAGACCCACAGAATAAATGGATTTTAGATATACAGTCCCTGACAAAAGTCTTGTCGCTTGTGTATAAATTGACCTGAAGTGCCGCTGAAATATATTTCTAATCAAGATGTTTTTACAAGAAATGGCTCATTTTAATCCCAACAGCTTCTGTAATAATGTTTCAGTGCAAAACGAAACTGTCAAAAAGTATTCTAATATTCACAGCTTGGTAAAGCCCATTGAGTCAATTTTTGCAAAGACATAAGTGTTGTCGCCTTGTCATATGAGCTTCACCTGTGACTAATAATGGATCAATTAGGTCTCAGGTGTGTATAAAAACAACCCCAGTACACTAGACCTTCACATCAACTGCAACTAGACCTCTGCAAACATGCCTAAGATTCACCCTGAGACTAAAGTTTTGATTATCAAGAGGCTGAAGACCAGATCCACTGCTGATGTGGCAGACACCTTCAATGTGTCTCAGCGTCAAGTACAGAGGATAAAAAAAACATTTGAAGACACTGGAGACGTTTTTGACAAGCCCAGGTCAGGCAGACCCTGCAAGACAACTGCTCGAGAGGACCGTTTGTTGGCTCGAAAATCCAAGGCCAGCCCATTTTCCACTGCAGCAGAGCTCCACAAGACCTGGTCACCTGAAGTCCCTGTGTCAACCAGAACAGTTTGTCAGATTCTGTCTCGAAATGGCCTCCATGGTCAAATCAGTGCCCAGAAGCCAGCACTAAACAAAAGACAATTGAAAAACCGTGTGGCAGCCTGCTATAAGGATGGACCCTGGAAAAGTGGAAGAAGGTGGATTTTTCAGATGAATCTTCTGTTGAATCTGCGGCGACTGTGGTGTACACAGTCGCCGCAAATATTGCAGGAGACCTACTGAAGCCCGAGATTCACCCAGAAAACAGTGAAGTTTGGTGGCGGAAAAATCATGGTCTGGGGTTACATCCAGTATGGGGGTGTGCGAGAGATCTGCAGGGTGGAAGGCAACATCAATAGTCTAAAATACCAATAAATCTTAGCTACCTCTTATATTCCCAACCATAAAAGAGGCCAAATTCTGCAGCAGGATGGTGCTCCATCGCATACTTCCATCTCCACATCAAAGTTCCTCAAGGCGAAGAAGATCAAGATGCTCCAGGATTGGCCAGCCCAGTCACCAGACATGAACATCATTGAGCATATGTGGGGTAGGATGAAAGAGGAAGCATGGAAGACGAAACCAAAGAATATTGATGAACTCTGGGAGGCATGCAAGACTGCTTTCTTTGCTATTCCTGATGACTTCATCAATAAATTGTATGAATCCTTGCCAATCCGCATGGATGCAGTCCTTCAAGCTCATGGAAGTCATACAAGATATTAAATTTGGATCTCACAGCACCATTACTTAATTTGCTGACATATTTTTGTATTTGCAGTAAATTTGTTCAATTTCTGTATAGGCGACAAAACTTTTGTCTTGCCAAAATTTTACCTGTCTTGATTAAATGATAAATCTTTTTTCAGTGAAACTAATTTATTTCAGTGCATTAAACATAATTTGGAAGGGTTTTAGCTTTTCATATGAGCTATTTCTAACACCAATTGATTAATTAAAAGTCAGGTTAATAGCAGGTGTTTCTACAAAATAGATAAGCAACAAGACTTTTGTCAGGGACTGTACAGTAATATGACTTGTGTCCGTTCCTTCTCTGCCATCTGTCACCACACACAGACAGTTTTAAGCTTTTCTCATGAGAAAAAGACAACAGGAAGGGGGAAACTCCAATTTGTTTGTAATCTAGTTTGCTAATTTTGCTTTATCCTCACTCCAAAGCTCTCTACACAGTATCATAGTACAGGGTAAGTTTGCATAACCTGACACGCCAGATTACACAGAACCATCTGAGAAGCCATCATTGGAAACGGTTTGGCAAAGAGCAGAAAAAATACCTGTCAGGGGATTGGATGCTCTGAAACTAACAGCACAAAGTAACAAAATACACTCACATGGACTAAAATAGCCAACGCGTATTACAATCCTTGTGTGTCAGTTCCAGTGCAAAATTGGATACTATACTGGAGTGAAATCAGCTGTGGCAGATACCTCTGAGCATAACTGAGTGTTACGCAAAGAGAAAAAAGAACAAAGTTTAGAGAACTTTATTGGAGGACTCAGGATATTCAAAATGTGTTTATAAAACTTTCCAAAAAAGAAGGTTTTTACAGGAATCTATACTGCCTCATCGCCACCATTCATCCTGACCTTAACCTTGTCATAATTCCTAATATAACATTATGGGGACCATACAGCATTTTGTCCCCTGATGAAAGATGAGTCCCCCAACGTTTACACATTTCTGTCCCCACGGCATCATTAAAGGAGAATTCTGGCCGATTTGTACCTGAATCTTGATCGTTTTATAACTCAGAGTACTGTCGATAGGAAAAAAAAACGAGCAAAAATCGGTGCTAGCAAACTGGAGTTGCTGCAGCTACGTCCAGAGCTCGGAGATATATAGCGATCAAGATTCAGGTAAAAATCGGCCGGAATTCTCCTTTAATACACACGTCCTTCCTGTCTTTGTGTCATCACTAATGATACTCATTTTTTAGGATATGTAACCAGTGAAGTCGTGCAATAGAAATTGAATTTGTTTAAGAATTCCTCTCACCTTTATGTCCCAATCCACCATGTATTCATACAGGGTAAAATTGTTATAGGACTTTTGAGTTTCCCCAACATACAGGAGGTACTTCAGTCTGCAATTTTTACTTTTCTGTCTGGGAAAAATAGCAACAATCCCCTGCTGCAGATACTCACAGGGACAAAATAAATGGCCACAAGACATCACTGAAATGTATGCATTAAAAACAAATCAAGAAGTACGTAGTATCATACAAATTTCATTTTTAGAAATACAGATCTGCTCTACAGATCTTCTGAGGTAATGTAACGCATCTTCTGCTGCTCTATAGGTAAAGACCGGAGCGTATTAAAGGTCCTTTTTGTAAGTGATGTAACAAAGACCATGACCTTCAGATGAGAGAGAGCTGCAGAGCAGATGGACAGAAGGAAATGTACCACAGAGAGAGGCTCTCAAGAGTATCTGGGATGCTTTTAAAGCTTCATCTCTCAGCAGCAGGAAAATTACACTTGCATTATTCACAGGCTAGTGAAACTACCAAACTGTAACCACAGACTGCTGCCGTCATTATCAGCTGTGGTTCGGTAAAAGCAAAGTTTTTATCCGGTTTTGTTTTATAGCTCTATAATTCTGTTATGTAGAACAAGAGTCATAATTTAAATTGTTACAACGGAACACAAAAATATCATGTCATAATCAACTGAGCAATTTAGAAAACAAAAGACTTATTCAAATCATTTTTCAAACAAGCAAAATATATAAATCAGATGAATTCACCAAGGCCTCCGAGCTATAGTGAAACATGGCCTACATCTACCAAAGTAAACAACGATCACCTTTGTTGTCTCGCTTGGTTAAAAACAAAGGCTTTGAATATTATGCACTCCCACTCAGATGAGCCCAGACGCACAGTATCACAGCGAGGTTTACTCTTGATCACCTGCCAGCTCACCTTGCATAATGTTACATAACAGGTAGACCTGGCCAAGTTGACTTATTGGCACGACAGGGTGGTTTTACAAGCCTCATAAATCTAACCCAGCTAGACTTCATGGACTGAGAACCAGTAACCAAGGACATAGAGTGTAGAAACATCTCGAAAGGGAAAGTGCAAATTTGTGAAAGCTTTGTAACAGAATACTTACGACAGCATTGCGTTAAGTAGAATTCTGCAGTGTAGTTTAGATGATAGCAGCAAGTTTGAGAGCAAAAAAATCATCATGCTTTCATTGCATCTCATTTTATTCCACTCATGTTCAAGGCAGTGAAATAAAACTACAGCTCATTTTCCTGCGAAACCACCTCAAATCAGTTCAAGGACTGTGTGGAGGGCCTCCTCATTGCTGCAGCACTGATCCTCATCAAGACAAAATTGTTTTTACCATGGGTTAAGGAAAGCTAACCCCCCCCAATATTTACTGTTGGTAGATGACAGGACGTGACCCGTGGTTTCTGCTGCTTTGCAACATCCTACACGACCTCCTTCCACTATATAATTTATAAAAACAATGCATTAATAAATTACCAATGCTGTTATTTTCTGGAGATGGGAGTTGTTATTCACGACTGCAGGAGGTCATTAGAACCCTAAAAGTGTTTCAACAAATGATTGAAAAAAAAAAAAAAATGTTTACCCACAAAAGAAAACCAGTTAGATATTGTTTTATTTGATTAAAGTTGACTGTGATGTGTACGGAAGAGGATTAGGGCCACATTTTTTTATTGAGTTCTGAATTCTGGGATTAAAGTCACAAACACAATCCTGACTTTATACTCTGAACTCAAATACATTTTTCATATGTGGCCCTAATCCTCTTCCATAGATGTGATACAATTTACTTGAATACATAACTAGATTTGCAACTCTTTTAAATCTAAATGACCACCCAAATCAAGACTACATAAAATGTAGGCTATAACACGACGAAGTCATCACATTTTCATCTTTGATAAGGTTGTGTAAAGCTCCTTTTGTATGAAAACATGCAACTGATTAAGAAACACATTAAAAGAGTAGCCTCATAAGTGGTGCAGAGGTGTAGAAGTGGTTTGGAGCGAGCACTCGCGTGTCACTCAAGCGGCGTCAACACGCGCCCCCCGGTGACGAGAAGCGGAGCGCACAGAGGAAAAGTCTGTTGTCCTGCTGGGCGTGCATTCTACATCTTTCTCTAGTCAAAATGTTCACCAACTTAATTGAGTGTGCTACCATCGCTAAGCACAAAACACAAAGTACAGGTGAGGTTCATGGGAGTGATGTTTTGTAGGAATTTGGTCATAAACAAATGTATTTGACAAATTTAAACTTGACGTCAGTCATGCAATCCCCAAAGTCATTGGGATTCATCCTCTGGGGACCATGAATGTCTGTTCAAATGCTGTGGCAATCCACTGAATAGTTGTTAAGATACTTCAGTCTTGGGTGGGGCGTGGGGTGTTACCCCTCTGCTGGTTGGTTCCTTGAAAAGCCCACAAGCATCAGAAAGCACGACACTCCGGGGTAAGGGTTAAGTTATGCCAGTTCTCCCTATATACATGAGCGAGGAAGAATGGGAAGAATGACAGGAGTAACTCTACCTCCGGTAAAGTAGGTGGTGCTCGGCCAACGCACAACTGGCTTTTTCTTCTAGCTGACTTATGTCAAAATTACACAGATTGGCCACTAAATTAGTAATATTTAACAACTTAATGTTTTATTTACACACCTTTGTCACAGCGTAAGAAAGCACAGTGAGATGACTGACAACTTGTTCAGCTCATTATGTTATCTTTAACCAGTTGTTGTGGTTTTCCTCCTCTGTGTCCCCCTTTTGGGACAATGTGTCTGACTCCAAATAAAAGACCTATATATCCCCGTGCATTCGTTAAATTGGAATTACATTGATCCTAAGGAAGAGCCAAATAAGACGAAAAGATAAAGTAAAATACATTTGTTTAATTAGTCAAGCATCAGAGTTTCAATACACAGATCTGTGGGATCACAAGGCACGCAGAGACTAAGTTTCCCTAGCAACAGACAAAAAGCCAGAGACGATCCATCTAGACTGTCAGACCTCGTGATCCCCGATCTATTCTTCCCCTCGTCTCTTATGCTTTCTTTCTTGGGCCCCCTCTTCTTCTTCCGCACCGGGAATGCTATCTTCATACAACACCCGCCAGGGTGGGGGCCCCTGTATTATGTCTCGTCTTCATTTGCTCTCACGCGAAGAGGTACATTCTGCTCCTGTTTCACTTATTATTCTATGTACTTTGCTCGAGGCCACTGTGACCCTAACTATCTTATAGTTATGCCTTAAGCTAAATAAGCATACACCAAAACACACTTGGTCTCTTATGGAAACCTTTTACATTCTTATTATATTTATCTCCAAATACTAAGAATATTATTCTACACAGTGTAGGGTTGAAATTAGCAAGATAACTGCGTTAGCTAACTAATTTTAACGTTAGCCAGCGCCTGCAGCGGGGGCTGCTCGGTCCCTCCACTTCTTTGCCGAGACACAATGTTGACAGCCCCGGAGATGGACAATCTATTTTGCCATCTCCTGGTGTTAGCTGATGCCTCTACGGGTTTAGTAAAACAGATGGACCGCAGGCGCTTTGCTGCCGATCGCTGTTTTGTTGTATGGTATCATAGCAACGACTACGACTCCGCTTACGTGGGGAGGGGCAGTTTAAGCATGTGCAGACGCTTAACCTGATCATACCATGAAGAAAAAAACTGAGGTCATTGTGTTTGGACCCAGTCAGGCCGATGATATCCTTCCCGTTGACCTGGGCTGCCTGCAACAATATGTGAAACCCATAGACACAAATCTGGGTGTCAAAATAGACAATGGTTTTAAACTTGATAAACAGATAAATAATGTTGTTAAATCCAGTTTCTATCACTTGAGGCTTTTATCTAAAATTAAACCGTTTTATCTCGTAAGCACTTTGAGCATGTGATTCATGCTTTTATTTCAACTCGTTTAGACTACCGTAAAGCACTTTACATTGGCGTTAACCAAACTTCTCTCTCACGCTTACAGTTAGTACAAAACTCGGCTGCTCGGAACTCGCAAGCATGAACACATGTGTTATGTGTTCATGCTTGCGAGTTCCGGACACCAGTCCTGGCCTCGCTACTTTGGCTCCCGGTCCATTTTAGAATACATTTTAAGATCTTATTGTTTGTTTTTAAATCACTGAATGGGCTGGCACCTCGCTACAACTCAGACCTCTTACAAGTTTACACCCCCTCACGGTCACTTAGGTATACTGATCAACTTCAGCTGGTCGCTCCAAAAACCAGGTTAAAAACCAGGGGCGACCGCGCTTTTTCAGCCGCAGCGCCTAAACTGTGGAATGAGCTACCTCCACAGGTCAAATTGGCCCAGACCCTCGAATACTTTAAATTACGTCTTCTCACTTGTATTCCCTGGCTTTTAACCCAGCATGAGAAGAACTGTATGGTCTTATGTTGTTTTATGTGTTCTATGTGTTTCTATGTGTTTTTTTATGTTTTACTTCTTGTCCAGCACTTTGTAAACCTTTGTTTTTTTAAATGTGCTATATAAATAAAATGGATTGGATTGGATACCCTGGTTAAGGTGTATATATGGAGGAATACCCCGGTTACTGAAGGAGTTCCCTAGGTCTGTTAACCGGGTTATGAGAACTCTTTAAAAAAAGTAATTAAAATGACATGCCAGGAAAGTGTTGGCTGCAGATTTTGGCTTGGAGGCCTTTATGTGTGCCCATTACTTGTGAACATAATTTGTGTGCACCTATGTCTAAGATTGCCATTTAAAGCCAAACAGAGTAACTTTCCAAGTACTGACATGGAAAAATCTGTCATAAAGATGTCACACTGCCAAAAACATTACCGGTACCAAATTAGATGCTACGCAGTACATTCAGTTGATAAACTTACAATAACTTTACATTTAAAATGCATGAAAAACGTTTTGCTGTTGTACTACAGGGTGCATTACCATATATTATATGTTGATAAAATAGGTTTTGTATTTGTAAAAGAAACATAGAAACTTTAAGGCCACTGTGAAGAATGTGTCTTGTTAAAAAAACATTCCCTAAAAGTAACATTATACACAGTCAAATGTTGGTCACATTAAACTCCGGCAGACATCCTGCACAGCTTGTTAATAGCCTACATAACTTGGAAGTCACATCCTGCCAAAAAGTACTTGATTTATCAGGATTTATGTAACTTTATACACTAGGAAATCAGGCCATCATGTCAGGCCTTCAGGCTGTAAAATAACAGTTACATAACATACAGAACATGATAGTCCAGAATGTAGGTTAGACTCTTCTTTCGGTTTCTTCCACTTTTTAACTTACAACCTTTTTAACTACCTGAAGGTGGACATTCACTATGAACTTAATATAATGCCATCCATTGCCTGCAATAATTTTGGATTCAGAAAAAAGAAATGGGGGCATAACAATTCACCAGAATGCAGGAAATGAAGTGTTTAATGCTCATAATTTTCTGGGGAGGGGGGGGGGGGGGACAACCCCAGACATCATAAGTCACCACACAAATCTGGAAGCAAAACCTTGGCCTTTGGGTTGCCAGGTCAGTTATGATTAGGCCAAATGTTGGTGCTATTTAACTAATATCTTCAAACTGGGCAGCTAAAATAAACACACACTGGCTATGAAGAAGCATGTGTCATTTTGCATTGCATTCAGTTTAGTTAAATGGGTCCGGGCTAAGCCCCGAACCTCCTCAAGTCCTAGAAACGCCCCTGGGTTTCACTGCACATTCTGAGCTTTGTAGTCTAACATCAGGGTCTTTACCAGACACCAGGAGCCACAGGACTGGCGGGAGCACAGACTATAATGATTAATTACTATACTTCTATCTTCTATAGGGTAAGAATGATGTGTGAATAATATTTATTTGGACTGCACACCAAAACAGAACTGCTTTTTGCATTTCTTTGTTTCAATACAATCTGAAAATGAAATTGAATATCCGGACCGGCAAGAATGTTGCAGTTTGTGAAACTGTACAAAAATACAGTAACTCTCCTGATCAGAAATTGTATAATTGTACAAAAGGCCAAAGCTTGTGACTGCATTGTTGTTTTGCAGCAGCCTTTCACCTTCCCTTCAACCCACCCGCTCCAACCAGAACAAAATTATTTGCCTGTGGGAAACTCTGACTTCAATATTAAATATCAGTCATGTGTTCTGCTGTCAATGTGAAAGTGTTTTTCCAGAAAACTGATTCAAAATCTACAAAGCTAAAAAAATGGAAAAATCTGTAAAAGAGAGAGAGAGAGAGAGAGCGAGAAATAAAACGTAGGGGGCAGGGGGGGAGACAGCTGCTTGCATAAGCTGCCTTACATAATATCTGGCTAATAATGCCACTGTTCAGCTTACTAAAAGAAAAGTTTGACATTGTAAGACATTATACACACCCTCCAGTTTCACTACATCTCCCCCCCCTTGCTTTCTCAAAGCTTGAAAGTCGGTTTAAAAATCAAACCTTTTTTTCTACTCCACTTCTCACACACCATTTGTACCTCCATCCTTATAAGGGCCTTCACTGATATGCTTGCCTTTGCTCCTTATGTTAACCTAATTCTAACCTTAACCCTTAGATTAGCCTTAAGTACGTACACACACACAGCCTTAAGTACGTACACACACACAGCCTTAAGTACGTACACACACACACAGCCTTACGTACACACACACACAGCCTTACACACACACACACACACACACACACACACACGAGGAAACAAATAGAGAGAGAGGGGGCATTAAAGAACCAAGAAAATGAACTGCATCAAGTAAAACTTTCCTAAAAAGCCTGATTTGGCATGATCTGTACATTTTGATTAAATTAATCTCAGATATGCTTAGAGTTTTTTTAAATGAGCTCTGATGAATTACAGCATGAAAGACTGAACGGTGGTTTGAGTTTATAATTTGAATTAAAGAAGTATGACCATAGCTGTTGCGTTTTCAAAAGCCTTTCCCTTGTACCTCACCTTCACATCAAAAGGAGTAAATAAGCACTGCTGAACACGCCAACACTGGCATGATGTTAACGTACATTTTATCAAAAGCTATGGTGCCAGAAAGTTAACAATAAATAAACTAATTTCAGTAGATTCATTTAGCTTGAGATGGAGCTATTTTCCTTTAATTTACAACCACTAACAACGGATCAGTCTCCTTTAAAAAACTCACTAACAGTCTGATGATGCACTACACCGACGTCAACTGACAGCACACCTCCCGTTTCCCAAAAGCAGGTCATTCGCAAGAATAATAGCCCTTTAATTTGTGGCTCTGAAAATGGATATTGTATAACATCTTGCTTTTAATGTTGGACTGGCTTACAGACTAAGGAGATCTGCATCACATCCCCTCGCTTGTGTAACAGAATTACACAATACTGAAGGCTGGTGATGAGGAGGGAGGCAGTTAACCAATTAAGTCATGACACACATACTGTTCAAATACACACTGCATTTGCAAAATACTCAAATATTCACCCAATGTGTGTTAGAGCAGCTAGAAGTTGTTATTGATCAACTAATTATTAGACTAATCGAGCAATCATTTTAGCACTGACGGGCACACCCAACCATTAATATGAATAAAAACATTAAAACACCACACTGTGTTACTTATGTTTCAGTTCAGAGGCAGAAATATACATTTTATATTTCTTGTTCAATGTGCAGTATATGCTTGGTTTGCATAATGTCAAACAACACAAAATCGAATAAGCATATCTCAGAGTTCATGTAAATATGGCCACAGTATCTGACCTGTAACATATTCCTCACACCTGCAGCTTGCTGATTCTAATTTGGACCTCTGACTGCTCAGAAAGGCTAATTCTGTCTTTGAAGCTGTAAATACCTACAACACGCACAAGTTTACTCAGGATAAGCCGGCAGTTAATGCATTGGCCTAGGCGCCTCGCACAAATTAGTGACCTGGATCAGTGAACAATGCTGACCTGCATTGACTCGCTTCACAGGATATTTTTAAACAGGTAAACCCTCGGGCCAATCCCAGCTGCGTGTCATATCTAATCCCCGCCCCCCTGTGCTCCCTTTGGCCTGCAGCATCCGAGCACAGTTTAACAAAGAAAACAAGAAGAAAATGAAGCAATGCAGGAGCTCACACACTTAATCGATACCTTCAGAGTCCATGTAGTTGAACTGGGAGGGGTCGAGAGGCAGCAAGGGAGGGATCAGAAATCATTGCGCCAAGATGATCTCTAATTGGATACTGCTGGCTGGTCACCAGCCAATCAGTGAGGGTATAGAGGGTTCATTGGGGTTGTTTAGGGTTCACATGGGGACGTTGGAGAAGGGTCTCCTCTGCTTAACCTACATAAACCACAAAAGGAGGTGGCTTATTCTGCCTGCAGCCAATACCAAACTGCTGATAAAAACCCTGTTTGACCTTTAGAATGAAGAGAAGTAGATGACTGCACTGAAGAGTTAAGTTGGAACAATTGAAACAAACTTTATTTTTTTATTTTTATTATTTCTTTGGGGCTTTTTCCCTTTATTGTAGTGACAGTGGATAGATGTGAAAGGGGGAGAGAGATGGGGGATGACACGCAGCAAAGGGCCGCAGGTCGGATTTGAACCCGGGCCGCTGCAGGACTCAGCCAACATGGGGCGAACGCTCTTACTGGGTGAGCTAGAGGCCACCCCAAAACAAAATTCATAACAAAACTGCTTGGGTCACCTTTCTGCTGATACATTATTTGTTTTATTTTGAGTCATAGGCACTATTCTCTCAACAGAAATTAATTTCCTTCCACAATCAAGATCTTGGACAGATTCCTCTTCAAAATCCCTTTTCATATTGGCAAGCCAGCAGATGTTTATCAAAAGAAATCTTAGATTTTTCCCATATGTCTCTGCCAAATTGTATCTTCTCTCTCAGGTTTATCAGACACATCAAAAAGGGAATGTGATCCAACAGGGAAAAACAAGGTCAAGGTCAAGGAGTCTTTATTATCCCCGAGGGGCAATTCGTTGTGCAGCAAGCAGTTTTTAAGAGTGAGGGACCCAAACCAGCTCACAAAGGCAAAAGAGAGAATAGTTTCAATAAAACAACATCCTCATAAAAGTCTTATCAACATTAAAATTGCGAAGTTTACGATACAAAAACATGCGCTGGTGTGACTTTTTACATACAGCGTCAACTTGAGGTTCGAAGGTGAGTTTGTCGTCTATTATAATACCAAGGTATTTATATTGCTTCACTACTTCGATAGCTTGATCGTTAATAAGGGTGGGAGAGAGGGTGGGGGGATTCTTCCTAAAGTCAATCAGCATTTCTTTAGTTTTTTCCGCGTTAATGTTCATAAAAGACGATTTGCACCACTCTGTAAAATCAGTTAAGGTAGCGCCATACTCAGGGTCGTTGTGCGTCAGCAGCAACACTATTACCGAGTCGTCAGCGAACTTAATGATGTGACGCCTGGTGTGCTGGCTTTTGCATGCATTTGTATATAAAATAAATAAGATCACGGAGAGGACACAGCCCTGGGGGGAACCAGTGGAGGAAAAGAGAACATCGGATAAGATGCTATTCACTCTCACGCGTTGAGACCTGTCAGTTAAAAAGTTCACCAGCCAACAGATAAGACTAGGATCGATATTAAAAGTATTCTGTAAAATCCCTGCTAAAACAAACAAGTGTTTAAAGACAGATTGTTCGTCAAAAATGTGGTGTTGAATAGATCCGCCTCGGAAGATGGATTGATTGCTGAACCAAAAAAAAGCTAAATTTGATAAAACATTTGGGTCTGAAGTTGAGTTAAAAGTGTGTTTGTTTACACCTGAAGAGAGTCATTTTGGGTATCTAATAAGCCCTCGCTGCTGCCTCTTTATAGACTTCTACATAGTTCTGAAATGGTAAGTTGATTAGTGGATCAAACTATTTAATTAACACTCACTGCTTTCCAAATGTACAGATTTGCTGCTTTTGTTTAATATCATTTTAAACTAAATTTCTTTTGAACTGCTGGTTGCACAAAAGAAATGAAGGCATCACCTTAATCAACAGAATAATTGAGGATGAAAATAATCATTAAACAGTCCTTCTTAAACATAATATCCAATCATGTTATAGTAAAAGATTTAAAGGTGCAATATGTAATACTGACAGCTAGTGTTTAAAATAGTTACTGCAGTACAAATTCGAAATACTGGAGTTGTCTCCCTCTCACAAGCAGGGTTTCCGCTATATGCATGTAGCAGCGGCGCACCGCAGCTCCTTCAGCTATTTACGAAATGTCAAAGTCGTAATTATACATGGCTCTGTAGAGCCGTCCGCTCTACTGATCTCAGGTGAACGGTCAGCCGCTCTCTTTCCCCTCTGAAGCTGAACAACTGGAACATGAAAACCGCACTCACGCGGGTCCCGTGAAATATGACAGCTACAGTTTATCGCAAAATAGCGTTGGGCACACAGAATTTGATAAATTTACTGTTTATCAGACCCCAGATGAGACAAGCTAACGCTGTGGTCTCTCTGTCTCCCCACTGCAGGAGACGTTGTATTCCCCAGACACGCTGTATTAACGTTACTGTTTAAAATGCTTTCCAGGTTAGTGGGGGTGCATACCGCTCAAAACCAACATTAAAAAACGTAGTAATCTTCCCTCAGCGTTTAGTTTTGTTGCTAAACTGTGTGTAAAAAGGAGTGGTGACGTTAAATCGTCCGTTTCAGGTAACGGCACCCTAGGGTAGCCTACCGTCTATTTGCTGGATTGTTCCGAGGTAACCGTTGATTGCTAACGTTAGTTTTCAGGTAACGTTACTGTTGACATTCAAACAGTGAGCGCTTGTTTAGCCTGGCTGGACATGTGGCAGATGAGAGAAGAAACAGACTATCTGGTGACAAAGCAGAAATGCTTCTGTTTGCGAAGAAAAACTTGATGTACAAGTGGTGCAGTGGTGCAATATGTGTGTGTGTTTTGAGAAATATCTTTATACTGCAAGGCTATTTCTTTTTATTTGTTATTTATATATTATTTTATAGCCATTACCTGTTTTCCCTGTTTTCATACAGAAGTTTAGTTTGCTAAATACATCAAATTTTTTTATTTGGATGTGAAAAGGAGGAAATGGTTCTTCCATAGCATTGAACTTTAGATGTGTGTGAATTTCCCACACCATGAGTAATTTATATAGTTCTATTTTATAGCGGTCGAAAAAATGTTCTATTTCTATAAAATTAGAAAATAAATATTTTTGTATGCTGTAAAGTGGTTAGAAAAAAATATATAATGGAATTGGCAAAAATCGGTATCGACAGGTCAAATTCAATGAAAAATGGGAATCGGCCTAGAAAATTGTAATCGGTGCATCTCTACTTGTTATCGTTTTAAAGAAATGCCAAATTAACCAGAGCACATTTTTCTTCTATCCTGGAATGTTGTGTGGACTAGCCAGACTAAGCTGTGGAGGTAGGTCTGGCAATGCAAGACTACTACAATTGTGTTTTGTGTATCTGCACTGACCCTTTCTGACTTCTGAGCTTAATCATTTATAGGACCAAAACAAAGTCTGCAGAGGTAAATAACTAAGACCCAGCAGTTTCTAAGATACTCAAAAAGCAAAACGCTTTGGGCCGTCGCTTCGTTAATACATTTATGTGGCAACGCATGCAGTAGCCACAGATGTGTCTCTGGAGTGTGGCATTCAAGCTAATTATTACAGTATGTAAATTCCAGTACTGTGCTGCAGCTCGACTGCTTCACCCACAGGAAAATCGAAACATCTGGCATCAGACAGTAGTTCAGAATCCTGTTTGTTACAATTCAGGACAGATGAATGAGTTCACATTAACCCAGTCAGTTTGGCTGCTTATATAATTATCACCACGACAACTCGTTTCCATTATGAAGCAATGACTACACATACACTTTGATTAGTTCAATAGGTTCAAACGTACAAGAAAACATACTGGTGGGTCTACAGTACACACACGTTAGATAGCACACACACACACACACACACACACACTAGAGGCCCGTCTTTCTAAGGCTACTGAGTAACCCTTAAAAAAAAACTCACGTTATATAAAAGATAGGGTTGGGCATCGTTTTGGTTTTAACAATTCGGATTCCAATTCCGATTCTTCCTTTCGATTCTGGTTCTTATCGATTTTGATTCTTTGAGGGGTGGAGTTGAAAATAATTGGCAGACTTATCCATAATGAAATGAATTGTTAGTTGCAGCAAATGTGACTGAGGTGCCTGGTTTTTGGTTCCAATTTCAAAGACAAAGCGTTCTGAATTTGTCAAACTGGCACATCTGACTGGCTTCATGACCACAGCAACGCTGGCTAAGACTCATGGGTATTGTAGTATTTAGAGCCTTTTTCTGTACCAAACTGAAGAAAAAAAAAGACAATTTCTCTTAACAATGCTGAAATAATTGCTGATATTATACAACTGATGGATGAAGTTCCCAGTTTAAATGGAAGTTTAGAGTGGTAAAAAAATAGAGCCTCCAATCCATTGGCCCTCACAGAGATAGAAGTACAAGAGCAGACAGATTCAACGTCCCGCTTCTCAGAGAGATCTTTCACTTAAAATCCAACAAACCCAAACAGGTTTGCATTCATCAATAAAAGCCTCAACTCTTGGAGAATAACTTACGAGCACAGCCTGAGAATGATCATTAAAAGTTTAGATATTCCATGCAGGATGAGGCCCTGAGGCGCATGTATCAGCAGTATGGGGGGGTGGGGGGGATTTTCCATAACACCGGCTTTGGAGAATCCTTCCATTAAAGGAAAAACAGTTGTGAGGCAAAAAAAGGCAACCATATGCTCAGTCATTTACCTTAACACAACCAACAGCCCACACACCCTTGAGGTGTAATGCCCATCTGTGAATATGTGTCCTTTATTTATTTAACTGTTGCTATAATACAATCACAATACAAGATCTGTGGTGTGTGGGTGTCTAACTGCATGTCAATCACTGCTCATGCACACGCATTCATTCTCCCTTGTGGGGGGAGGGGCTTAGGATACCGTTTTGGGCTTTAGCAGAAAGGGGGGAGAGACTGGGAAGTTGTCGATGTTCAAATTTTTTGGCTAAGTCCTGGATCTTTGCAATCCTACCTACGGCACCTATAACTGAGACTGAAGTATTAAATTCAGATAACCTAAATTCTCACACACACACACACACACACACACACATCGATTAATCGGTTTGAGTAATTTTTCATGATCTTCTTAATGTGAATATTTTCTAGTTTCTGAACTCCGCTATGACAGTAAACTCAATATCTGAGTTGTGAACAAAACAAGACATCTGAGGATGTCATATTGGCCTTTGGAAAACACAGATTGATTTTAAATTTTTCACCATTTTATAGACCTAACAACTAAGTGAGAAAATAATGGGCAAATTATTCGACACTGAAAATAATCATTAGTTGCAGCCCTAATATACAAATTACTCACCATGAACATATACTCAGTGGAAGACTAGTCAACATTTGCAGTAACTAATCATAAAAAATGACCCGACAACATAAAAATGCCATAGAACGTACACCAGGTTACCGTTTATGAGGTCCACCTGTACAATATAATGCATTCCAATACAATTGCCTGCAATAAATCCTCTTTATTAAGCCGATCCCAATTTCATCGAGTGTCACGCTTGAGTTGATTTTCCCCTACAGTCATTTTGAGGCGGAGCTGTATTTCACTGCCTTATATTAAGGAGTTTCTTATACCTGTTGTAATAAACAACAGACCAAATGTCACAGTTAGGGACAGTTTGTCAGGAACATTGAACCGAGTCTGTGACCTTTTAGTTGTGAAAGCGATCCTCTGACAACTGAGCCACCCTGCTGCTATGATGGCTTACAGCCATTTATCCAAACACATTAACATTTATCCATTGTATTAACATATTTCCCTTTGTTGCTTACAGTTTTATGATCACCAAACATGGACAGGGAAAAGAAAGCCAATAAGACAGATCTATGCTTACAACTCCAGTGATGGACAGGTATATACGTGTAAAATTATAAATGTATAATGTACAGCAGATTTAGTGCTGTAAGCCAGACCGTGGTCCCTTATTGCATCTATTCCTTTATCCCCTATAGTTTAACGACTATGACAAGAATCAGGGATTGTGATTAACAATTCTTTATTTTTCATTTTTTAACAAAATACAAAACATACAACTCACAATATGAACCCACCCCCCCTTTTATTCTTCCATCCTCTTAAAATAATCTGTCTGCCTATCATTAAACTAGTCTGGAATTCCTCACCTCTCTTGATGAGAGAGGAGAACTAGAAATTGCTGACAATGTCCCTACACATTCCTCTCCTGTCCCTATACATTCCTCTCCCATTAGCATTAACATAACTTTAAAAATGTTAAAGTTATAGTAAGTAAACTAGCAAAGTATAAGTAGGTCAGACACACAGCGGTCCATCCACTCCCTACAGTAGATGTTTTTTAAGAATTACTAAAACATAAGGAGTGGAGGTCAGAGTCTCAGTCGCCCTACATTCCTTCCTCCCTTTCTTTTTCCAGTGATTTAAACTCTCTGGCCAAAAAGGTAAAACTCTTACTAAATCTCTACTTAAACCCATTTCAACTACATTTCCCACTGTGATGTTTCAGTCTCTGAATATGAGCAGCGGAGGTCAGTCAGACTGCTCTGCCCAGCATCACTCTCCCTCTGGCGGTTTTACAAGGAGTGTAGGTCAAACAG
This sequence comes from Sander lucioperca, assembly GCF_008315115.2. Lineage (NCBI taxonomy): Eukaryota > Metazoa > Chordata > Actinopteri > Perciformes > Percidae > Sander > Sander lucioperca. Next base: position 10,442,950 of record NC_050184.1, read on the forward strand.
ATGCTGGTGCTTCCACCCCTCCCCCACCGTTTTAGGGTTCAGCGAGCTCAAGAAGCAGCGTGGCTCAGGGGCTGAATCTCACTTCTCTTATTTGATAGCTCCTCATTCCTCCGTGAAGGCCGTCTCAAAGCTCTTATTCCTGCCCCGAGGATCGAGGCTTGATCTTCGAGGAGCTATGAGTGAGGATACTCGAGAGCAGCCTTCCTGGAAGCTGTGCAGCTGAAAGCCGTTGCTAACGCCGCCCTTACTGACAAATTCAAGTAGCGCTTCAGAGGAAACAACGTCGCAGCCCTCTAAAAAACACATTTCCTCGTTTCCTCTCTCCTCCCATGATTTCCTCCGTCTCTCCCATGTTTCCTCAGTGGGACAGACTAAGACGCGAGGAAGGGAAGGAACCGTGGATGCAATTTAAGGGAAGTGAGATTCAGCCAGGGAGACCCACACTGTTCTCACCTCCCTTTCTGTCCCCATCTACAGTATAGCTCAGAGAGACGGATGGACCCGCTGGTTTCTACTTATTCTTATAATCTTAAATATTAAATATCATTTATCGGCTTTGTCTTTCAAAGGCAAATATGTTTAATATTTTTAATGTAACATAAGATAAAAAGTCTTGTTTTACACATAATCCGTGAACAACATATTTCTTAATTTAAGATGCAGCTACAACCCCAAGGCAAATCTTTCATGATATTTGCACTGGCTTGTTTTAAAGAGTATTTCTTAAATCAAAGACTTTGCCTTTCCAACCCAGGGTTGATCTATTCTTTCCAACATTTTTAAAAATGCTTTTCGAAAGGGCTTTTGGTTTGCAACTTTGATTTGAATAAAAAATAAAGAGAGCAAAAAATCCTAGTATGATCTTGTAGCTGAATTAAAACCATTTAAAAAAGTAAAGAATTTATATCACACAGACAATTTTGTATTGTCTATTTTCCCTAATTCTTCATTTACTCCCTTGATTTTAACTAGATATAATCATAATATACCACTGAAAATACCAGTGAATTTTTGTTTAACTTTTCTAAACTACCCAACTACATCGCTACAGCTATTTGGAAGTGATAGCTAGCAGGTTAACGGTTCCCATCAATTGTTACACTGACAAAAGCTTAAGTTACAGCATTTCCCTTCATTATTTTGTATGTTTGATGCTGATTAACACAAGTCAATTATTCTCTCCATCTTCCATTTGAAGTCAAACTAGAATTAAAAAAATCTTAAAAACACTTGTTTAGGGAACCAACTTTCTTTGCTGAAATGTGAGAACTAAATATTGTCCTCTACTTACTAATAGTTGCAACTTTTTGACCATCACACCGCAGGTCTGGTTGACATTACCAACCATGCTGTCAAGCTGTGCACACGCAGTTCCTCCACTCTCATAGACAAACTGTTTGTCATTAATGTGCAGAACTGTCAAGGAGGCAAGCAGTAGCTACCCTCCTCATTCCCTCGCTCAATCCTTCCATCACTCCTGTGCTGTTCTGAGCACTCTGTTCCTGTACTCAGCCGCCCGCTGAGCTCGCTAGCAGGAGTAGACTGATGGACAGAGTGATGAAAGGATGAAGGGGAGGGATGAAAAAGGAGGAGAGTGCCACAGAAGCGTCCCTAGATAATCCTTTCAATATTAAAAAACAGAAAATGGGACTGTAAAGGGGACAAAAAAAAACAAAATCAATATCGCCACCTGGTACAAGGCCCTCACCTTCAACACAAAACAAAAAAAAAAAAAAAAACTTTAATAAAATCAGGCCAGCAAGATAATTGGCTCCCCCCAACAGAACTTCACACCCGGTCTGTACTCAGGAAGGCCACTATAAATCACACAGGATCCCACCCAACCACTTCACCAATCCTTTCAGTTACTGCCATCAGGTCGACACTACAGAGTCCCATTTACAAGGAAAAACATATAGAAAAAAAAAAAAATCCTTCACCCCCACTGCCATCACCACACTTAAAAGCCATACATAGACAACATCAAACAGCTCCATTCAGGCTTCTTTTTGCACTGTTTTTGCATTTTGCACATGTTTGTACATTCAATGTTATTACACTGTTTCTATATGTATCTTTATGTTCTATACGTATTTCATGTCATTTGAGCCTGCCCTGTCAAAGACAAATTTCAGTATAACAGTTTTTCTTATCTGATCTTAAACAAATTAACCTTGGCAACGACTTATCAATTTCTTCAAAATTCCATACTTAACACAAACTAGGCCCATGTAAACAGTGTTGACAATTATCTCTGACATAGCCACGAGTGCAGAGCATCCATTCCAGACAATCTGATCAATCAATCAATTAACTTGAGGGAGGGGGCTCAGTGCTGGCCTGGTGTATCCGGTACCTTTTTCCCGACCTCAGGGGAGAAAAGGCCATTATCCGGGTGGCAGGGATCTTTAATGATTCTCCTAGCCTTATTCTTGCAGCGCATGGTGTAAATAATTTGTTTTACTGTAACCTTCACGCCCACACTTATCACCATCACCACCCATAAAAAAAAAATACTTTGGCACCCAGTATCATCAGCTAAGGTTGTGTCTGGCTGAAGTGATTCACTAGATACCTGACCCAAGGTCAACAAAGTCTCTGAATCAACAGCTACAGCGGAGGCAGACAGAGAAACCTGAAAATCAGACTATTAGAACATAATCCTCCCGCCACGGTTCAAACAACCTGATACAGTATGTGACTTGGAAACAAAATGCCTGGTCAGCGATACAATAATCCCCCCAAAAAAAAGACTTGAAAGGCAACAGTGAAAGCTACATGTCACAGCCACCAAATCACAGCCAGTAATTCAAGCAAAACTCACCTATGGACTTTTAGGAAATAAGAGAGTCAAAGACAACAGATGATGAGTTTCCTTTGCAGCAAGAGGAAAACAATCTGAAGCTTCAACTCAGCAACAAACTAAAATGTTTTTGTCACAGATCCCTCAAAATCAAACAAGGACTTATGTCTGAAGTTACACACATATTTAACAGTCATACAGACAGAAATCCATAGTAGAGACAACATAGTTCACTGCAACTAGAAGACATGTTTGGTATTAATTAAAGCATGACTTAACTTTTTTTCATTTTTCTCTGCTCTCTGGCATCACACTCTCCTCCTGCATATAACAAGCTCAAACTCTTCTCTGAGGGTTGTAAAAAGGCATTCTGGGGAATTGAAATGACTGAAGTACATAGAGGGAAAGTGGGTACATCACTGAGGGAAACGCCAGAGGAATTGTAATCAAGTGTTCGATCAAACTGAGGAGTTATACCAAAAATGTTGCAAGTAATATTCAGCTGCTGCACCTTTTTCACAGCAGATATGCTGACTTGTGGAACCAGGTAAAGCATAGCTTAACCCTTGTGTTGTCTTCCCGTCAACCTTGAAAAAAACACTTTTTTTCGACGTTTTTGACACCTTTTTTTCACAGTTTTTGCTTTTTCCAACGTTTTAAATTGTTAAATTTTTCTTCTACATATTTTCAGCGCTTATTTCTACATCCCATATTTCCTGATATAAAACAAAAATTGAAAACGGGTCAATGTGACCTAAAGTCAACACAAGGGTTAAGCCAATAACATTAACAATGGCCTTTTGTGGCTCTAGAGGGATGATGGGACGTCACTTGAGTCAGCGTCGGTTGGGGCTGAAGACTACAAGTCTGAAATTCTTTTTAAAATCTGGAGGTGACAAGTTAGAAAGTGAACTAGCCAGGCCTCCGCTTGAGGTTAGCAGATCAAGGCTACATTAGCCGCTACTAGCATAACAAACCTGAATCTCCAACTGAGGAGTCAGTAGTAGAGTTGTATTGTGGGTAATGGCACCATTTTAAAGTGTCCACCCTGAGTGCAAGTGGAGTATCCTTTCAAGTCTTTTTTTCTTGAAGTCCCAAGTCTAAAGCTCTTTTGTGTAACTTGCTATCAGTCTCGTTGAAGCTAGTTCAACCACAAATGTTTTAAAGTGGTTGCTTAGTCAGCTAATTACACACATACCTCTTCTCCTGAGCTCTTTACTTCAGTCACATCTCTGTTCACATATGATCAACTGTCAAAAGTTGCAACAGTGACAGTTTTCACCTGAAAGTGAGTGGACACAGGAAACAGTATTAACTACCAGGGCTTTAAGTTATTCACCATCTCACTTCCTAGTTTTACATAGCCTACCTCAAATCTTTGTAGTACAGCTGATTCCACCACCAAGGGTGAGTGCTGAAGCTGGTTGCCTCAAATACAAAGTGCTATATTGAGCCATGGGGTGGCCCTAAATTATTCTGCCAACTGAAAACAACTTTAGGGGTTCAACTAAAAACAGATAATAGCTGATTAAGGTGATTATGGAACTACCTAACTTGGCATTTAAGCCTCAATTTACATAACTCTTTACATAAGCCACTTCGATGTTTGGTTTGCCTTCATAGCCTAACTGGCTGTTAGGTAACACTGCCACAAATTAGGCGCCCATGCATTTCAGCTGGGCTATTTAACCCCGCAGATGCGTCAGCTCTGTTTGCTGTTCGTGTGCCCGGCTCGTTTCACGGCTTGTTCCGAGGAGGCATGTTATGAAAAAAAGAAAGCAGCGTGCTTGCTTGTTTCATAACACGGAAGGAGGCTGCAACAGCAATGCAGACAGAAGGAAGCGGAGGTGCACAAGTGCAGCGTGCTCCTCTTTTGTCTGGAGCCTAATTGACGCCCCGCAACAATGCAAACAGAAAAAAATAGGGTTTAACAGCAAAAAAAACCTATACAAGCGGACATAAAACCCGGTGTGTACCTCACCTTCTGTCCCCCGTTTCTGCGGCGAGTCCCTCCGCGAGAAACGCTTTTATTTCTGAAGTGGTAATGAGATGCAGGGCAGGCTTGGCCGCTTCCACTCATTCATCAGTTTCTTGCTCAAAGAAAAGGGTCGGTCCTGATGGTCCCTGGCTCCCTGCATGCGCTCTGCACAAAAAAAAAATCCATTACGAAAGTTCCGGAAGTGCACGAGCATCCTAACTGTCGAGGGTTACTAAAGGCAAAAGCTGCATACGTAACAAATGTGAACCACTGCAAGTTGTGATTACATTTGTGTTTAATAACTTACATTGCTGTTCTAGTTATATATATATATATATATATATATATATATATATATATATATATATATATATATATTATATATTATATATTATATATATATTATATATATATATATTATATATATATATATGTATGTATATATGTGTGTGTATATATATATATATATATATATATATATATTGTCTATATAGCCTATATTTATTATTATAATTATTACATAGGCTACATATTCTTGTATAGCTTACTCTGTTTTGCCTTTAGGCCATATAGTGTTCACATACTGTTGATGTAGGCTTTAAGCCTACTAACTACAAAATCCTGCCTGGTAGGTTGTCCACAGGCTACAGTTTTAATGTTTAAATGTCTGAAAGTAGACTGGGTATAGCCAGACTAGTCAGAAAGGTGTCTGAGAAGTAGATGGATGGAAAAGAAAAAAAAATGTGTATATGAATGCATGAATGTATGCATGTGTGTCTATGTGTATGCACGTGTATATGTGCGTGTAGGTAGGTAGATATTATTATATACATATATATGTATACATATATAAATAAGTGAAGCATCAAATTGCTTTGTATTTAACTAAAGTATAAAAATAGAAAAAGGGGGTAGGACCAGAAAAGTTTTTTTTTTTTTTTTTTTTTTTTTTAACTTCTTCCTACTCCTATTCTTGAACATGGGAACTCCTTATTTGAATCATTTCCAATGATTTTGGAAGATTGTGCTGAAATGTACATGTTCTTATTTATGTTATTTTTTTTTATTTTTTAACATGTTAAAAAAAACTAAACTGAAACTAAACTGAGTTAAAGGCTATGTACACCCACACAGGTGTTTCCGTAATTCTGCCTCTATAGACCTTTGCTCAGGTTGAAGTTGGTTGGAAAGTACCCAAGTAATCGTGTCACCAATGTACTAAACAACATAACAAGTTCAACAGGAAAGGGAGACTGCTGTCAATCAAGCACAGTCTGTACACGCCCACACAGTCCTGAGAAGAGGTCTACTTAAAAATAAGACAAATAATTAAAAACACAACTTTGACTTGAGTGTCCTGAAATCCTAAACATGGACTGATGTTGTGAAAGAAATTGTTTACTCATTATCCAATAACTTCTTGGAATGGATGGCTGATGTGAAACAGTATGTGAACTTCTAGGTCCACTCACACAGCTGTTTACAATTTCTGCTAGACTTCCACTCTACACTGCACCGTCTGTAAAGATTGTGCTGCATTGCTATTTCCACTAGTTGGAACCTGGACCTGTAAGGGCAGTGCAACTTTCACTTTTATAATTCCATAAGGAGTTTGATAACGTCATCTAGCTGCCACTTGATGCTGTGTTTAGACCACAAGCCTCTCTTATGGAGGACAGTTAAACTTGTCAAACACAGCTGTGACTAATCATCATAAATAGTACTGGCTGTTTCCATTCAAGTGAACCAGCTTTCTAGGCAGAACCTGAAGGCAAATTTGACGCAGCCCTTACTAGAATAGAATAAATGAGTGAAATTTGATATGACTGCAGCATAATCAGAGGTCTATCACACAAAACCTACTCATGACCAATTTGGAGAACACCACTTTGATCAATTATCAGTGACCAAATAGCCTTTTTTCCCTATGAAAATCTACAGTGGTGATTGTTCTCCACTGAAGAGATGACATTCTCTTTGTTTCTCATTGATGAATCACATGAAAAAAAATATATATATATTTGATATTGTCACATAATTTTTTTGTTTTAGAACATGTGTAGATTTTGCAGTTTGTAGTTCCAGTGTGTGTGTGTGTGTGTGTGTGTGTGTGCGCTTGTGTGTGTATTTATGCGTGTGTGCATTATTTCTGGATTAAATTTGAAATGAAAACCACACCCTTGGGTTCAGATGTAAGTTTAGTTTGGACTGTGATAGAATCACTAAAAATCTAAATCGCACCTGCTTCTATCAGTCAAAGTTCTGTACTTGGAGTGAAGCATAGCCTGGTGCGAGATGATAGCCTGATTTTGTAAGTCTTATACATAGTGCAAAGTGTGTTTGCTAAACTTTCACTTGAATGATCCTCCTGATGTGATGTATTTTAATCTGGGGATTCAGCTTAATCTTAACTTTAGAGTAAAATGAGTGAATCAATTCCTCCTCTAGCCTTTTATCTAAATGTAAAATCGTATTTCAATACATGAAAACAATGAAAACAATAAACAACATCATCATGCTGGATGTCAGCTTTAATACACTTTATTCAATACTTTTCAATTTGTGTTTTTAAAAAAAAAATATTAGATCAAATTCAAATTATTGTCATTGCACAGAGCACTTAAACAACAAAATGCAGAAATGCAGAATATTTTATACATTAAACAAACCTAATACACTGTATTATGAAACCACTCAGCAGGTGCACTGCAACACACCTGGTGACCAAACATGCAGTAGCATTCTTTACCTAACCTTGTACTGCACTGTACTTTCTCGTTCTCTCATTCATACAGTGTCCCCTATTGGCCAACGTTCCACATTGCTTCACGTAACTGGATTATGCAATTTTAACACGGGTGAAACTGAGGAGGGCATAGACAACCTGTTTTGATTGATTGATTGATTTGAATAGAAGAAGAATTGGTAATGGGTAGAGATAACGCACATGGATATTAACCACACTTACTACAAAGTGGATGACAAACAGTACTGGTGAATAGTCAGTGCACAAAATCCAATTAGAAGACTCAAGCTTGCCAAGATGTCCAATATGAGACTTACCAGCAGTTCCTTTTTAACTTGAAAGATGTCTCCAACGAGTAGCTGTGTGTTGCCCTAATGATATTAAGGCTCCAGTTAAATAAGCTGGTAATACATTGCTGGAAGTTTCTGTTGGGCAGAAATGTAGAATCTGTCTTGGTTTATAATGGCAGCTCTCCTCTCCTTACAATAAACATTGATCAGCAGCACTCTCACTGAAAGGCCAAGCACAGTTTACTGTAGGTGCACAACTGCTGTGGAAATTTCCGTAAACAACACCAAGCAATGAGGGCTCTCCCATCTCTTTGCTTTCAGTCTTCTCATTGATTTATGTCTTACTCTATCTCACTCTACCCTTCCTTTCCCTACTGTTGATGCATTTCCTCTCCTTCCTATTTCCTCCTATCCATTTTCTATCTCCGTGACTCTGTGCAAAGTGTTATTTTTGCACTAAACACTGTGCAAGCTTCTCTTCTCTTCTTTTTTCTGTCCCTGTCTCGCCTCAATTACATTTCCATCAACATGTGTTGATCTCCTCTGGATTTCGGAGGTGTCTGTGCAGCAAGATAGTCAGCAACTGAGGAGCAGAAAATAGAATAAACGTCAAGATAGATGAAGTAAAGGTGTTAGTGTGTGATTGAAGTTAGATGTCTGTGAAGCGACAGCAGAGTTGGACGCAATACTGGCTGCTCAGGAAATTGGAACAAGCTCTGAGGCTCGGCCAGCTTCCTTTTTCTTTCATTTTCTCACACTTTCTTCCTGTCTTAAGTCAGTTTCAGGCAATCTTTCCTCCCCCGAGCATGGCTTTGTTCAGATCCCCGCGCACACACACCTCTCTCACAAACGAGCAAACTAGCATGCAGCACAGGGCAGCAATGCATTAATCTTCATGTGATGCAGCCAAAATAGTATATATATATATATATATATACATTCTGTTTTAATTATCTTGATGAATAATGATACTTTATTCAGTATCATTTGATTTAACACTTAATTTAATTTAAATTTGCTTAATAAATTAATGTAGTGGTAGGTGGGAGAAGGTCCTCTTGTAACATAGTTAAAGATTACAGAAACAAGTATTAAAGGGGTAACTCAAGGACCCAGCTGGGCCCAAAGTGCACACACTGTAATTAGTCCAGTCATTTTATGAAAAAAGGTAGGACAAATTGCAACAGAAGCAAACTCAACTGATTTTGTATCCTCAATATGTCCTGATTAAGGAAGAAAAAGCCCCAAAGAATCCCATTAGGGGAATGTTTCAAAAAAGACCCAAATATAGCCTATTCATACACCTATTCATTCTTTTTCTTATGTGATTAGGCTAAAAATTTTAACCTTTAGATATCACCATGAAAATGACATCAAGACAAACAAAACATGTATTTACAAGTTTTTTGAAATTGTTTATTAACATGGGCAAACGGTGCATAATCTAATTACGTATGTGCTAATTTGCATAAATATCACAACAGATCAAAACATTGGGTATAGCCAGGTGAAAATGTCTTGTAGAATCTTGTTGACATATAACAGTAAAAGACTTAATGTTAAGGTCTGAATGGAACCCATTTAGGCTACCCATCTACCCAGAATCTCATCTTCATTCTCGTCACAGGCCATCTGCATTGAGTTTGTGCAGCTCACCAATAATAGTCGTACCACAGCTCAACACACATCCAGATGTTCCCAATAAATTGTAATTGATCACCAGGTATGTTTTATTAATGTGAATAATGAATAATCCATGTAGGAGAAACAAAAGGAAATCTTTCTTACCTGAGTGACAGCTTAGTGACAGTTGATTGACAGTTGAGTGGACCTTGAATGAATGACTGAATCTCTGCCCCTTATGGTGACATTTGTTTGCTTCTATAGTCTTTTACTATAACATGTCAACAAGATTCTACAAGACATTTTCACCTGGCTATATCCAGTGTTTAGACATGTTGTAGTATTTATGCAAATTAGCGCATACGTTATTATGCACCGTTTGCTCATGTTACAAAAACATTTCAAAAAACTTGTAATACATTTTTTGTTTGTCGTAATGTAAGTAATCAACTCAGTAATTCCCATGGTGATATCTAAAGGTTAAAATGTTTAGCCTATTCACATGAGACTACGGACTACTTTAGACTCTGTTGCTCCTCTCAAAAAGAAGATGATGAAGGAAAGGAAATTAGCACCTTGGTATAACTCCCAAACTCGCAAATTAAAACAAATCTCACGAAAACTTGAAAGTAAATGGCGTTCCACCAAACTGGAAGAATCTCGTGTGGATTGGCAAGATAGTCTAAAAAATTATAGGAGGGCCCTCAGAAATGCCAGATCAGACTATTACTCAATACTAATAGAAGAAAATAAGAACAACCCAAAGTTTCTTTTCAGCACTGTAGCCAGGCTGACAAAGGGTCATAGCTCTGTTGAGCCATCTATTCCTATAGCTCTGAGCAGTGATGACTTCATGACCTTTTTTAATGATAAAATTATAACAATTAGAGAAAAAATTCACACAGCTTCTAACGGCTCACCATTGGGCGCAGGAGGGCTAGAGAGAACGATAAGACCTGATACTTATTTAGACGGCTTTTATCCTTTAGACCTCCAACAATTAATGTTAAGGGTCTCTTCAGCTAAGCCAACTACCTGTCTCTTAGACCCAATTCCAACGAGGCTACTTAAAGAAGCACTACCCGTGGTCAATACCACATTACTAGATACGATCAATATGTCCTTATTAACGGGTCACGTACCGCAGTCTTTTAAAGTAGCTGTGATAAAACCTATTCTGAAAAAACCCACCCTCGACCCTGAGGTCTTAGCCAACTATAGACCTATATCTAACCTCCCGTTTCTCTCCAAAATCCTTGAGAAGGTAGTCGCTAATCAATTGTGTGACTTTCTGCATAGAAATAGTCTATTTGAAGACTTTCAGTCAGGATTTAGAATGCATCATAGCACAGAGACGGCACTGGTGAAAATCACTAACGACCTTCTAATTGCTGCTGACAAAGGACTTGTCTCCGTACTTGTCTTATTAGATCTTAGTGCTGCATTCGACACTATTGACCATACCATCCTCTTACAGAGACTGGAACATTTAGTTGGCATTAAAGGAATCGCACTAAGCTGGTTTAAGTCCTATTTTACTGAGCGATCCCAATTTGTTAATATTAACGATAAACCATCCAAATACGCTAAAGTTAGCCATGGCGTTCCTCAAGGCTCAGTGCTTGGACCAATTCTATTCTCTTTATATATGCTTCCTCTAGGCAATATTATTAGGAAACACTCAATTAACTTTCACTGTTACGCAGACGACACCCAATTATATCTGTCAATTAAGCCCGACGAAAGCGGTCAGTTAGCTAAACTTCAAGCGTGCATTAAAGATATAAAATCCTGGATGACCCACAATTTTCTGATGTTAAACTCAAACAAAACGGAAGTTATTGTGCTGGGACCCAAGCACCACCGAACTTCATTATCTAAATATATAGCTACCCTAGATGGTATTGCCCTGGCCTCCAGCACTACTGTCAGAAATCTAGGAGTCATTTTTGACCAGGATCTATCCTTTAACGCCCACTTAAAACAAACCTCAAGAACAGCCTTTTTCCATCTTCGTAACATTGCCAAAATCAGGAACATCCTCTCGCAAAACGATGCAGAAAAACTAGTCCATGCATTCATTACTTCCCGGCTGGACTACTGTAATTCTTTACTGTCAGGCTGCTCAAATAAGTCCCTCAAGACCCTCCAGCTGATCCAGAATGCTGCAGCACGTGTTCTGACAAGAACTAACAAAAGAGATCACATTTCTCCTGTATTAGCTTCTCTGCATTGGCTTCCTGTAAAATCCAGGATTGAATTTAAAATCCTTCTCCTGACCTACAAAGCACTAAATGGTCAAACACCATCATACATAGAAGAGCTCTTAGTACCTTATTGTCCCACTAGAGCACTGCGCTCCCAGAACTCAGAGCTACTTGTGGTTCCTAGAGTCTCTAAAAGTAGAATGGGAGCCAGAGCCTTCAGCTATCAGGCTCCTCTCCTGTGGAACCAGCTCCCAACTTGGGTTCGGGGGGCTGACACCATCGCCACATTTAAGAATAAACTGAAAACCATCATCTTTGATAAAGCTTATAGTTAGGGAGTGAGGAGTTGCAGCATAGTAGAGTAGAGTAGAGGGAGGCAGGAAGTACAAGCCCGTTCCGGCAGGGGAGAGTACGAGCCCAGTCCAGGGCCCCTCTCTTTAGCCTGCCTCTCTTAGTTATGCTATTATAACTCTAGACTGCTGTGGGAAGCTCCTTCCAAGGACACAATGAGCCGCTCCCTCTTCTCTCTTTTCACTTGTCTCCTTTTGTGTGCATCTTAGTCCCAGAAATGCCTGTTACTAACCTAGCTCTGGGGAGTTTTCTCCCTGGAGTCCCTTTGCTTCTTCTTCACCCAGAACATCGCCTTGGAATTGGATGGCACCTACACCGGGGTCCTGGGTGCAGCTGACGCTATGGACTTACTACACCCTGCTACGCTCTGCGATTCCCCGCAGTGCCCGACTGCGTCCTGCCGCGTCCAACCGCGTCCACCCAGGCTGCTGTGCCACACTACACCCCGTAACGCCCTGCTGTGCCCTACTATGACATTAACTACTACGACTACCATTGTGATCACTGTTTCACTATCTTTATTATGACTATTATTGCCACCATTCACCACTCCCCCAACTGGTGCCGTCAGACACCGCCTACCAAGAGTCTGGGTCTGTCCGAGGTTTCTTCCTAACAAAAAAGGGAGTTTTTCCTTGCCACTGTCGCAATAGCTACTGCTAATGCTTGCTCTTGAGGCAACCACTGTAATAGTTGGGGCTTCGTAAACTACAGAGTTTGGTCTAGACCTACTCTATCTGTAAAGTGTCTCGAGATAACTCTTGTTATGATTTGATACTATAAATAAAATTGAATTGAATTGAATTGAATTGAAAAAGAATGAATAGGCATATGAATGGGCTATATTTGGGTCTTTTTTTCGAAACTTTCCCTAATGGGATTCTTCGGGGGTTTTTTTTCTTACTCAGGACATATTGAGGATAAAACAATCAGTTGAGCTTGCTTCTGTTGCAATTTGTCCTAGGTTGACCCCCATTTTGGCTTAAAATGACTGGACTAAATGGCTGTCATGCAGCATTCACATCATGTGGGATGAACAGAAGACAGGAAATATTCCTGGGGTTACAACTTGTTAATGTCATGCGACAGCTCGAGATGGGGACTGCAATCAAATGCATCAGAGAGACAGAAAGACAATCAGGCACAGAGTTGGTGTGAGTCTTTACCTGCGTTGACCTCATAAGTACACTAGATGGAGCCACTTACCATATCATACCACACTGCACTGGTCTTTTTTATTTCTAAAGCAGGTTTTAAGTATGTAGTGTGCTCACACTCGAGTGACAAGTGCACATGCTCAAACATGTTAGTTTGCACACAGAATCTGCCTGATTATTCAGTGTTCTGTTGACAGACACTATTGTCCCACAATGCATCTCTTCATTAGAAACGGAGGAGTGGAGTGTGCAAGAGCTCAGGGCTTTCCCACTGTGAAGTTGACAAGTGTTCAAGGGCCCGCTCCATGGTTGACTTTTTGAACCTTTAAAGCATGTGTTCTTTGAATCTGCAACTCGGCAGACTTTGCTTAAAGTAGCTACGATGAACTTTGAAATGTTTATGAAACTGTTTAATTTTCCATCTGATGATCATAAATGATCTGTAACAGCAAACGAGACTAACTAACTAACTAACTAACTAACTAACTAACTAAAAGAACGCTATTTTTATATAGTTTTTATTAATGCCTTTGCCCAGGTCCAATTTTTCCCGCAAAGTCACAAAATGATTTACGGCAGGCAGACCTGCGCTACAGTAACACATTCTGATGGGTCACAGTTTTCGGTGTAAAAGCCTGTGTTTGAGTATCCAGCCACGTAAAAGGTAGACAGAGATTTCTTTATAAAGGCCTAATTGTATTTTCATTTTATTTTTGAAGGTATCTGTTGTAGTTATGGCTGATAAGGGGGCAGGGCCATTACATAAAAAAAGAAAATTAAACAAAGAACAACTAAAAGCTAAAAGGGAGAGTGACAGACGACCGGCTTAAACCTAAGTCAACCTAGCCCTCTTCCTCCTAAACAGGTATGTAATATGTCTCTTTCATTCATAAAATAACTTTAGAATGCGAGACGTGGTCAGTAGCCTACATGAAATTACGCCCCACCCTTCCGTTTAGCGTCCAGTTTTTATTTCTTTTCAGTCCGTGTTTGTGTTGGCCTACTATTTTCTTTTTGCCCCCCTGTATTGTGTAAAGCAACCTTGGGTTTCATGAAAGGCGCTATACAAATCTATGTTATTATTATTATTATTATTATTTTTTATAAATCTTTTTATTAGATAATCATTCACATACAACAACATTTGACACATACAATGCGTTATTATTATTATTATTATTATTATTATAACGTTGGTTGCTACAACAAACTCTTGCTAATGCTTTGGCTCGTGACACAGTGACAGTGACACCCAGTTTAGCTCTCGATACATCCAAAGTAGGCTAAGTTAACGTATGCAACACTTGAAATGCAACAATGCATGGGTAACATATTTTCTTATTGTAATGATTTTCTGTCTGAATCATTGCAACTGTATGACCTCCCGGTAACGCTAACTCTTAAAAATCTTAAAAACGACAGCAGGTGAGGTAAAAACACTACCGCTTTTGTGCAAAGGGGCCGCTAGAATTAACACAAACTGAAAGTTCCTCGTAGCCACTTTAAGGGAAAAACACATAATAACCAGAATTTGTAGAAATAGACAAAAGAAAGTGTTTGTGTTCCAATACCCATAGATCATACTATCTAGTATATCAGAAAAAGATTTACAGTAGTATGTCCCAATACATAGTGTGTCAAATGCAGTATGCCAAAAATACCAGTATGTCTTACTTCATCCGGTCACATTTTGCAGTATGCAAGCCAGCATGCTTTTCTGGCTATTCTGACCCGCAATCCTTTGTGCAGCATATATGAGCAAGAGGGTCAAAGTAGTATGCATATGCAGATATAAAACCAATTTATATCTATAGTAGTATGTCCCAATTCAGTGGTGGAAGAAGTATTCAGATCCTTTACTTAAGTACAAGTACTAATACCACACTGTAAAAATACTCTGTTACAAGTTAAGGTCCTGCATGGAAAATGTTACTTAAGTAAAAGTATGAAAGTATCACCAGGAAAATGTATCAAAGTATTAAAAGTAAAAGTACTTTTAGAAACTGGAAACGATCAAAACAGTTCTGTAAACCAAGTAAGTGTTTGATGGGCTAATTATTTCAGCTGTACTTGTATGCTTATATGTTGTTGGGTAGTTTAATTTATAATAAAACATCATATTTTATAAACTACATGTGTTGTGTGTGCAAAAATCTCAATTTGTAAAGTAACTATAGTAACTAAAGCTGTCAGTAAAGTCTGACCTTACTTAATTGTCTCACATCCACCTGTTTGGTTCATTCATCACTAAAGTCAAAAAAATATAATTACGATAATGTAAAAAAAAAGCTTTAGGGTCAGGGTCTGTTTTATACAGTCTGTGGTCAGGGTCCTGGTATTGTGCATGCTGGCTTGGTGGCTTAGTGGTATGAGTTACTGGGGCACTAATTAATGTAAGTAGTTGTACCTGTGCTTTTCCTGCTATAACAACTCAAAATGGTTAGTTTAATCACTCCACTTTGAACTTGGATTGCGTGTTTATTATCTCACCATCTGTATCATCCATTGTTTCAAGATCTATGCTTGCTTTTCTCTTCATCTGTGTGTGTGTGTATGTGTGTGTGTGTATGTGAGTGTGTGTATGTGTGTTTGTGTGTGTGTGTGTGTGTGTGTGTGTGTGTGTGTGTGTGTGTGTGTGTGTGTGTGTGTGTGTGTGTGTGTGAGTGTGTGTGTGCAGGAGAGAGAAAATCACGTGTTGGCTCGGTTGCTCACTTATCAGCTCTGCCATATGCTGCTTTATGTAAAACAGTCTTGTTGAGAGGCCTTATGTCATATTTAATAGGAGCAATAAACTGATAAAGCTACAGTGAAAAAATTGTACTTTTTACCTCAGCCTTAACTTCAAAACAATATACATATGCTAATTGTAGATTTATTGCCACCATTATTTCAAGAGATCCCCCTTTCAGTATCTTTACTGTCTGTAAAGCACCATGTCCTCCCCCACTGTTAACACAGCACCATGCCTACAGAGAGAAACAAGGCGGAGCTGTAGGTGGATGTTTTTGTATTGGTGTCTGTAGTATACAGTACCTGTGTTCTCCCTGTGTCATTCTATTCTCTCTATTCTCTTAGATCAGAGGTTCTCTTTTTTTTTCTTCAAGCCAAGGACCCTTTACAAGATAGGAGCTATACCGGGGACCCCCTTATGTCCCTTGGAATAATTTGATGTGGCCTTTATTTATTTATTTATTTTTTTTAACACTTCTATAGTCTTAGTTATGTGAAAGAACAACACAAGAGAAATGTATTAGAACAATAATAAGCATGCATTAAACAAACAGTATTTGCAGATTATAAGAGTGATAGATTTGTTAGATTACAACGTAATCTATGACCTATTATAGATTTAAAAATTTAAATATTATTTGTTGAACTATAAAGCCTTTTGTAAAAAATAAAAATGTCATGATAATTTAAATGAATGAATCTGAAAACTTTTCACTGACTCCCTGGCTGAGTGCCACAGATCCCACTTTGAGAATCACTGTCTTAGATTACATGTTTTGTCTTTGTTTTCCAACCATTTCCTCTTTGGTTCTTTTGCTCTACTGCTTCTACTTATTTTCTCTTCCTGTCAGCCATCTGTTCAACTAAGTATCTCTCTCTGATAGGTTGTCATATAATGGGATAGGACTGTATGGTCTGACCCAGCTTGGCAGATTCTTGTCTACCTTTAAAGGCCCAGTGTGTAACGTGTTTAGTTATTCATTATCAAAATCTGTGTTGCCCGTTCACAAACTTGTCCTTTTTCATGAATATTTACCTCCACCATCAATTCCAAGTATTCCTTTTGGCTTGAAATTTTACATTTGCATTCGCATGAACTGGTGTAGACGCTCCATACTCATGCGCCATCTTGAAATACGTTAGCCGGTAAGGGACATACTAAGGACATAAGGACATACTGCTCCGCCTTTTGCATTTTCGCAGTAGGTGTTATTTAGTTTCACCATGGAAGGAAATGTCTGTCTGCCAACACTACCTTATTGCCTCCTTTAGTAAGCTGTGGGAATCATCTATAAAGAGGATTTCTCTGGCACAAATAGTATATTAACATTCCAAACTCTTCAGATGGCTGGACAGTTTCTTTGGTAGCTGTCCAAGAAAAATGAGCTGATCAAGAACAAATCACTTTCACTTCCAATCAACTTTGGAAGATAAATATATGAAAAAAAACGTGTGTTCAGCATTTAAGGTCTCTAAAACGTATACAGTAGTATACACACAGTACAGTGCAAGTGTGTAAATTACATACAGTAGCCTAGTTAATTATTCTTTTTTCTTCATTTTATTTCACTGATTCACCATAAGGTAAGAAAGCACACACACAAAAAAAAAAATCAGTGACTTGGAGGCAAACAGGTAACCAGTATATAGCTTTTTATTTCTGGCAGTCTTACAATAGCAAAGCTGCTAGCAGTGCAGTTTTAAACCAATATTCATTAATCAGGTTACAATTAAAGTGCCAAAATTATGAAAAAATCAGTTTTTCTGGGATTTGGGGTGTTATTTTCTCTCTGGTCTCTGGTGCTTCCACACGCATACAAACTTGAGTGAGATACGGGTTTCTGAATGTGTCCTGCCTTCAGTCTCCGGGTGAGCTGGTCAAAATCGGCAGGGCTTTTTACATCAACAGCCGAAACGAGGTGGCTAACCGTAGCACGCTAGCTCGTTCTGAGTGGCAAAACACTGCTACAACACACACTAGTTCACCATAATCTACAAAAGAACTACTTACTTGTCCCTGTTCTGCAGGTATTCCACGCAAAGTTGGAAGTGTGCCCTTGTTTAGAAGAAGTCTCCCGGCTAATCCTGCCTTGTACAGGCAAAAGTTGTAGAAACAAACAGCTAGCTAGATGATGTGATCTTACCTAGCTACTGCGCATGTGCGACTGCCAACAAAGATGTTACAGCAGTGAGAGGTCTCACTCTGTAGCTAAAACAGAGACCTGAACACAGGGTGAAAAGAGGAGCTGCAGCAATGTGCAGTACAACAAAAATATGGTGTTTTTTGAAAATTAAACCATGTAAACCTATTCTAGTACAACCTCAAAATACAATTATGAACCTGAAAATGAGCATAATATGGCCACTTTAAAATAACCCAAATAATTCCAACCTTTTCTTCATCATCATCATCATCATCATCATCATCATCATCATCATCACAGATTTCACTCAGTCTGCTCTGCTGCAGGACACGCTGGGCTGCTGCCCAAACAGAATGCTGACATAGACCCAAGCTTTCCCGTCACACACATTAAAGTAATTAACTCTGCATTCAGAGGATGAAAAAGGTGGTGCAACTCTTTTGTGAGGCATGGATAATTTGCGAAAAATGAAGGCAAGAGTTGATGACTGTTGCACTCTTTTAGGTATCAGGCTATAAGTTCTATGGGGAGCAGAAATATAAACTCATTTCTAGCTTTAAGTTTAAATAAATTATTCAGTTCATGTTCATATTCAGATGAGTTGAAAGGGCTGTTTGATTTTTTCCATCGTGACATCCACAGGGCAAAAAGTAACTGAGAAGAAAGAGAATTAATGAAAGGAGAAAGAAGCGAGAATACTATTTAGTATAGCAGTAAATAATTGCATTATGCTATCTGTATTTATGAAGCAGTCACAGGAAGAAAAATCACCTGTGGTTCTGGCAACATTTAACAGTGCACATATTTATTTTTCTCCCTGAATGATTGTGATATGGAATAAAAGCTCCGATCAGTTTCTCCACAGTCGGGGGAAGGAAAGAAAAAAAAATAAAACAGAAGCCTTTTCTGTTATTCCCTTCAACTCATTTAGACTTGCTCCAAGCACTCCGAGGAACAAACACATCAAAACCCAGACTTTCTATCTTATAGCTTTATTTTAAAACCCAGCATGTGTTGTGTGAAAGGTATTCTTGCTTGCCAGACCTATCTCCACAGTGCTTGTGGGCGCAGTGTTTGCATTTCTTTAAAGTGTTCATATTATGCTTTTTGGCTTTTCCCCTTTCCTTTATTGTGTTATATAACTTTTTTGTGCATGTTATGGGTTTACAAAGTGAAAAAGCCCAAAGTCCACAAGGGACTTACCATCTCCAACAGAAAACACTGTTCACAAACTGCTCCAAACAGCTCTATTGTAGTCCAGCTTTTACTTCCGTGACGAACGTGCATGGCACGCCCTCATACTCTGCTTCTTAATGGCTAGTTGTTCTTACCTAGGTACTGCGCATGTGCGACTCCCAACAAAGAGGGAACAGACGATAGATGCCTCACTCTGTAGCTAAAACAGAGAGCTCAACACACAGGGTGAAATGTGCAGTACAACAAAAATATGGTGTTTTTTGAAAATTAAACCATGTAAACCTATTCTAATACAACCTCTTAATACAATTACGAACCTGAAAATGAGCATAATATGAGCACTTTAAACCAATCACAATCGTCTTGGGCGGTGCTAAGCTCCAGACGCAGAAACGGTGAATCTGCAAATTGGTCTTGGGAAGGAACTTGTTTTGGTGGAACATTCGCAGCCCGCAAAAAGAAAAATGCCACATACAATATTAAATGAATGTCAACTGTTCACACAATACAGTAAAGTGAGCTATTCAAATGAACTAGATACATGGTTAAACGTAATTTGCTCTTACCAGTGTATCGCCGTGTGTATTTTGTCCATAGCAAATTCCCGCCAAACGGTCCCAAAACGTCTCATAGATAGTTAATGCTGTAAACATATTCTTTGTAAATCTTGTAAACCAGGTCTGCCTTGTCCAAATGTTCTTGAAAACTTGCCATTTTCAGCGAATAGCTTTCTAGCTCAAGTTTGTTGATGTTTTCTGAAACCTACCGAGTTTTGCAAGGCAAGGGACATCCGGCGACAAGATCCGGCAGTGACAGATGTTCCGGCATTTATCCGGTAAATGAATTGTCGTCGATCCAGACTATGTGAAAGGTTAACCACCAATGAAACCACTCATCCTGCTGGTGACAATCTCAGCTGCGACATCACAGGGAAATAAATGTGTTTGTTCTTCAACAGGATCATTAGGTGGTTCTGGGCAACATATTTTCAAACCCATGACACATTGACTTTTTTTGCATGGCCTTTGGAATAAAAGAAAGACCTCTGCTTGTAACTCTTCTAGGGCTGTGCTCGATTGAAGAAATTCTTAGTTGACTAACACTCATTCAATTGTATCAACTAATCGATTAGTTGATTTAATCGACAGAGCTGTAAATCTGAGTTTCTCCGCAAAGAGTCATGCAAAAGCACCACTTTAATTCTTGTGTTTACCAGAGATGTGCTCATACGTTTCTTGGAAATAAGTCATTCAGCATGAAAAAAGCATAAAACATGACTAATCGACTAAAGAAATCTTAGTTGACTAAGACCAAAACGACCGATTAGTCAACTAATCGACTAAGAGGGAGCAGCCCTAAACTCTTCATTTTATAGAAAGAGAAAAACATAAGTTACTGATCTGCGGCTGATGTGTGCTCTTTGGCCATTAATATGAGACCATACAATTTCAGCAAGTTGCTAACTTTAGCTCTTGAATATCAACATAAACCTTATTGGTCAACCATTATAAGACTAATAATAAGCTAAACAGATAAAAGGTGGGTACTACTAGCCATAACTTTGGTTTGCAGAAGAAGCCTGTTTGAAAAATCTGTGGATGTTTGTTAAGAGTGAATTATAAAAAAAACTAATTTAACTGTTACAAATAATGGTAAACTTTTTAGAATAACTATTTTTAAAGAATTTAAATGTAGAGATGCCATAATTTTTATATTTAAATCTCTGATTTTCATACTGTAGAAGAATGAATGGAATTCAATGGCTGCTTGGCAAACACAAAGAAGGTAAAGTCCACGCAGCTTAATGCTCCGAAAAAATACTTTAATAGTGCAAAATAAGGCACACAACGTTTAGGCCCACAATTTGGCCTTCCTCAGGTGCTTGGGAAACACAATCATTCAAAAACCCAACATTTGGAAATTGGTCAGTTATTGTATATGATATGCAGGAAAATGGCCAAAACAGTGGTATGGTCCTTTAACTAGTCAACGAGAGGAGTAAAAACTGCTATTAGTGTCTTTTTCCTGACTTGTTTGGGGAGAAGAGGTGAAGTCAAAGGAAGGGCAGACACCCTGGAGATAAATGACAAGAACAGTCTCCTCTGTTGCTATATCTGGACTTGGGCAGTGAAAGTGCTGATTGAGGTCTACCCCACCTATCAATCATTCAATCAACCATTCACAGCTGACCAATAGGGTTTCCCTGCCTTGGCCTGTTGCTTGGAGTGAAGTGAAGTGCTGGCACGTTGCTCATTTTAATCTCCTTAAGTATTCGCTCACACAGTAGAGTCAATGAGTCCGTCTGTCAAAGTGATCGATTCCGGTGTTGCAGGTTTCCTGAGCAGTCAGGAGTTTCTGCTGGAGCAGGAAACAGTTCGCTGGATAAGAAACTGTATGTTGTATTCCACAATTCATCAGCCACTTCATGATAGCAGATTGAAAAGAGACTGCTTGGAGTCCTGCCATTACAGTCTGGTACTGTAGAAATAACAGATGTTGGTGGCTATTTTATTGCCTCACAAGGCCAATTTTTAAGTATTCTTTTCTTATTGTGATAAGACTGGCAAGCATTTGCCTTGTATAAAGCCAATGTTTATTTTTTTTTATTTCCTATTTTTAGGAAGTCTGACCGGAGTAGTTAACGATGTACAAGGCAGACTCGGGAAACTGTCCATTTCATCCACAAAGTGGTTTATTTACAGGTATAACCCAAAGCAATGTACAAAATTAACTAAATAACTTTGCCTAAACACAACTCATAACCAAGGAAATCTAGATACCTTAAAAAAAACATAAAGTGCACACTTCTAGACCTTCAAGCCATCTTAACCCCCGAGCCAACTGCTTAAATAGGCCTTCTCATCAGAAGGTATACCCCGGCTACAGGTAAATATGGAATCCTTTCCCCAACACAGGTAATAGTAAACATTCTAACATTCTAATCATTTGGTGTAGAACCCCATTTATCTGTATCTTTAGCACATACCATCTTATCTAAACAAACAGGAAGCAAAACATAAATAATTTACAAAACATACTTTATCTAATCCCCCCCATACTTGGTCTAACCCATTGGCATCACAGATTACATCACATCCAGTATAAATAGAGGAAGTTTCATCCAACCAGTAGGAGGCAGTAATGCAACGCATAGGATGCCAACTGCCGTAAAACCAAGAAGAAGAAGAAGAAGAAGAAGAAGAAGAAGAAGAAGAAGAAGAAGAAGAAGAAGAAGAAGAAGCATTTCCTCCTTTTGTCTGGAGCACATGGTATGGTAAGTAAACTAACTTTCTAACAAAATTATTCAATAAAATACCTAACAATACTGGTGTGTAGTGTTGGCGAGATGAAGCCTCATGAAGCATGAAAGCTTTCCAGCAAATTGGTTCGGAAAAGGTTCTCGAGGATTTATTTGCTCACAATACCACCTGTTGGTCAGAGTGTAAAACAAAATTGTATAATATAACTGTTTGGTAAATGGATTGCCTTGAGAGGTATGTGGCTATCAAATGTGTGTAAATCAATCCTGTGGTCATAATATGATAATGGCAGGAGGAGCAATATTAGTATTCTTAAACTGGAAAGTGGTTTAACCGGGCAGAGGGCAGTGAACATGCTTGTGTAGATCCTGGATGTATATAAAACAGCGTAGATTCGAACCACTTTCCAAACCAGTCATGTTGTATGTACGGGCAGCGAGACTTCGATTGTCATCAATGATGTCATTTGTCTAAAACGATACAAGCCTCGATACGCGCTTCACAGAAAACTTCCAGGATTTCTCCGACACACGCTTCAAAGCCTCGGCACAGAACCCAACATCACTATGTGTGTGTTTTATTTTAACCAAATGATGAATCTTAAGTGTAACTAAATATAATCCTAAACACAAACAAACCTGGGATAGTCAATGTCAGTAAGAAGTTACAGATATGATGGAAATAAAGCTAAAACAAGGAATGCATAAGGCTGGTATCGATTAACTGTGCAACATGAAACAAATGTGTGATCTCAGCCACTTTGACAGGTGATTAGAATCTTTGACCAATCAGAGCGAGGCTACACATTAAATAAGGTGTTACATTCAAAGACCTTGCATTACTCCTGCACACTTGTGTGATCTGTGTCTGTTTGCCCAAATTACATGCACAAAAAGAATTCCACATACCCCCACGGGTATCACTTACTTAATTTGCTGGTTTCATGAAATCCGATTCAAGAGGAATCGATATTCATATTCAAAGTATTGGGAAAAAAAGACATTTGAAAAACTCAACAGCAACATATATTCACAATGTATGTGGAAGAGAATATAAGTATGAACTTACTAGCTCTGAAAGTTTAAAGCTGCTTGAATTGTTGCTTGCTTGAATATACTGTATTATCAATCCATAACTGACTACTTGTGGGAACCCACAGAGAATTATCACCTGTTTCAGTACTTCCCCTCAGCTCTACAGAGTATTTAAGCTGCTTCCAGCTCACTGTTCTATAGCCCACACATGTACTTTTTGGGTTCACTCTTTCTGCTCTCATTAGTGTTGTTTTTGGCAGCATAGGTGTTTTCAGCAAAAAAGTAAAAAAAAAAAAAGTGACCATATTTGGATGAGAGGGTGGAGCCAAGTTATCAGCTAACACTGATGCTAGCTAGATAGCTTGGTTAGCAAGGTGCATCCTTAATTCATGTTAACTGTGACATTAATTGGGATGATCATTTTGGCTAGCGGATTAAAACAAAATGTACTTACCAGAAAGAATTAACAGCCGCCTCTTTATATTGTCTTTTAGTACAACCGAACAGTAAACAAGACGTTTTAGGCGACCATAATGTTACTATTAACTTTCATGAACTAAAAACACACTGTGAAAGGGTCAAAGTTCTAAGACAAAAACATGGACAGCACCCAAAAATAAGTTCACAGCTATTTAAATCTACACAGTGCCATGGTTACGCATTGGTAAGCCTCTATCCTGATTGACGGATTGCCGTGGTAGCGACTTGTCAATCACAAGGTAGCCACGCCCTAATGCATACCCTGCTTTATCATCTATTGTACTCCAAATGGGACCATGATTTACTGAATGAACATCATGCTGCATTGAAGACTTGAAACTAGCGTTTGAGATCATAAACTTATTATGAAAATGTTAGTCTCGCATTGTCAGAACTTCCTCCACAGTGCTGCAAAGGAGTCCACATAGCATTCCGGGATAGAAGAAAAACATGCTCTGGTTTATTGGCATTTCTTTAAACCAATCACAATCGTCTTGGGCAGCACTACTGCCGCCTTCCCACTGGCAGTTGAAATCAGCTCCGATACAGCTTCGAAACGACCAGAAGTCATTCATTTCCTATGGACATTCGCAGACCGCATGCGAATGGGTCCGAACGAGTGCGATGCGAAAGAAATTGTGTTAGTTGGTCATCTGGATGCGTTAAAAAAATGTAACTCTTGCGAAAGGCTATGGACGGTTCCTATCCGACAATTCCAGCGGAAGTTGGCGTTGCTATGGTACTGATAAACAAACCTGCTAATGCTAATTGGTTATCTAGCAACAGACTATTGACGTTATACCGCTATATCACATTTAACCAACGTGACATGTCAACGTCCTGGGCAACTTTTCTCCATGGAGCAGCCTTTCTATTTATATCTGTATAAGAGAAGTCATAGAGAATTGTACATTCAGACACTTATCAGTCGTTCTAGTCTCTCCGCCATTTTTGTGAGTCGCTTCCGAAGATTTTCAACGGTGTAGTACGACGTCCGCTGGGGGCGTATTGCGTAATACGGAGCTGATTTCAAGTGCCAGTGGTAAGGCGGCGTAAGTGCCGTACGGAGCAACAGCGCCTCTACAAAATAGCCTCGGAGTGGAACTTCTTTTGGTCGAACATGTGTACGTTCAAAGGTTGTTTTAGTCGTGCAACAGAAAACTCAGATTGGACAATCTAGCTAGCTGTCTGGATTTACCCTGCAGAGATCTGAGGAGCAGTTAACCATAGTCCTCATAAATTGACTGGAGTTTAAAATACCAACACAAAGAAAGCCAGAGGTAATGGACATCCGGCCTAAACAAGGGACATCCGGCAGAATTTCCGGCGGCACTGGAGCAATTCCGGAAGTGGAACATTATGTATATAGACTATGAAAATGTTTACGGAGGTTATAAATCAAGTGAGAAGTAGAGTCATTTTCTCATAGACTATATGCTTTCCATTCTGACTCTTTTTTTGCAACCAGTGGAGTCACCCCCTCCTGCCCCATAGAAAGAATGCAGGTTCAGTGCACTTCCACATTGGATTCACTTTTCTGACCCAGAGGTTACGTCCACTTCTTATATACAGTCTACGGTTTAAAACTCATGTGGATGAATGCTCTGAAGCTACAGTAGTAGGTTGACTTTTTGTGCTTAGATTGTCTTCACAGTATCCTGTTCCCAAAGAACAAGAAGGAATATCCATGCTCAAATGTCCAAGTCACTTGCCATAATCAACAGATCTCTCTGTCAAACAGAAACACACACTGAAAATGAAAAATGGCTCTGGACTTTTGACTCAGACCAGCCCCCTGCCAAACCCATCTGCATGACTGGTTTTGTGATTTATGTGTAACATTTAACACATCTTAGCAAAGATGGCGGAGCACCAATAGTCACACTTGTGCCTTTTTACGTTGTTGTTGTATATTCACTGAAGTGTTTAAATTAGACAGCATGGGCATTATTAATCAACAGGTAACAAGCATTTCTAAATAGCTCTTAGTATAGTATGGAGAGTGCTCGGTAGATGCACAATTACTTTATGCCTATGCTGGTACAAAGCCAGTATCTGACTATGTTTGGCACTTAGCTGGCTTGTCCCTGTGGAGTGCTCGCTTTCCATATGCATTGCTTTGAATGAATCCAGCATCATTACATTTAAGTGCCTCAGTTCTCTCTTTAACTCTCTAATTTCTTGACAGAGAGCTTTGTTCTGTCTCCAAGTTCTTCAGAATGATGTTTTTGTCCCAATTTCTGCTCTCTTCAAACCTGTCTCTGTTTCAACAAATCCTCCACACATACGACCACATAGGTTGTTTGTTCCTACCCTCTTGTACAACCCACAGGAGCGTTTCCTAAATTGGCATCCCTACCGGTGTAAGCCGATCAACACATCCACATACCTAAATGTAACTGTCGGAGTTTTAAACACGCGGTTAATGTTGTGAAACAGTTGCAGTTTGGTTACCTTTAGGCAACAAAACTACTTGGTTAAGCAGGGTTTCCCGCAGAAAACGTGTTAGTTAAGGTGGTAGGGTTGCAGAGATACATATATAAATGCTCTCTGCCTGCCATATGCCAATGCTCCGGTAAGTCCACTCACCCTGTCTCTGCCCGGGCATGCCCCAGCTGCCCGCACATTTGTTGACAAACTCCCACAAACAACGATGGCGATTTATCCCTTTAAATGTGAATAGACGACAGTTACACTCACTGCCCTTACTGCCCACTACACTCACAAATGCTCTTTCCGTTGTGATTGGTGGTATCTTGGTGGTATCACCGTTACTTTGTTTCCTACAGACTGTGTTGATGCGACTTGTACATTACAGCCACTCAAACAGGACAGAGTAACGGCAGATATTTTTGATGACTTAGTTAAGGCGGCAGGCGCGTGTTGTTAAGGCGGCCACCTGAACTGCAAAGTGCTGTGGGAAACCCTGGTTAAGTTTAGGTGAAGATCAAGGTTTAGGTTAAAATAAGTAAGTTGGTTACGTTACTTAAACTATGTACGTAACTTGACTTACAAGTTAACCTCCGTACGTTAGTTAAAATATGTCAACATTAATTTATTCTCTTGTCTTTGTCATTGTTCCTGGTCTAACCCTGTTAAAAGATGTTTTAACAATTTTTATGTTAAACACAATCACTTGACATTTTTTAAATGGCCATGCCCGTTTTTAGCCCTGTTAGTCCTGGACTGAACCAAAAGTATGTGTGAAAATGAAAACTAATAGCATTATTTGTGAAAAGTAAAAGCTAAAAGAAGGAGAATTGTTTTCTCTATATCTTTTGTAGCTGTAGCACCAGCGCCACTTTGTCTCTTTCCTCTACACTGAGAGAGACACTGCACAG
This sequence comes from Sander lucioperca, assembly GCF_008315115.2. NCBI lineage: Eukaryota > Metazoa > Chordata > Actinopteri > Perciformes > Percidae > Sander > Sander lucioperca. The sequence continues at coordinate 10,470,291 of NC_050184.1, forward strand.
TAAACATGCTGCGCTGAAGTTAGCTGGCAGGGTTTATTCATCTCTATAAAGTCTGGCCTCAGAGAGAGACTTGGCATTGGAACAGAGAGTGGACCTTCTCCCAGTGGCTGAGACGCTGCTTGGTTATCTGAGGGACTTTGTTGTTATTGATGTATGGGATGGATTTAATGCCCTTTTTTCTCATTTTGTTTTTTTCACAAACTCTCCCTTTCTCTTAAACATATTTTTGTTTCTGTTAAATATTTGCTGCTGTTGGTGTTGTTGCCGTTTTGTCCTCGCTGGTGTTGTGGTTCTTGTTGCTGCTCTAACTGATAATGACTCTCGGCACTCTCAGTTATGTTTCTATTCAATATTTAACATTCTTCACCAACATCAAATATGATTTACATTGGGCGCCTGGGTAGCTCACCTGGTAGAGCAGGTGCCCACATATAGAGGTTTACTCCTTGACGCAGCAGCCGCAGGTTCGACTCTGCCCTGCATCCCTTTGCTGCATGTCATTTCCCCTCTCTCTCCCCTTTCTTGTTTTCAGCTGTCCTATACAAAATAAAGGCCTAAAATGCCCAAAAAAATATGATTTGCATTAAATGTTAATAAAATAAAAATGATGGAATGTAACTAAGTATGTTTTCTCATGTACTGTACTTAATTACAAATTTGAGGTACTTTACTTGAGTCTTTTCTTTTCATGCCACTTTCTACTTCGACTCCACTACATTTCAGAGGAAAATATTGTACTTTTTACTCCAGTAGTTTTTGACGATTGCTTACACACTGAAAGTGAATGGTTAGACAAAAGCATCAACACCTTAAACTTTTGTAACCATGCCTTAAACAAAGGCACCAAAAATACAAACATTTTCTGCTTTGCACTTTGTTTGCAATTCTGCAATGCACTTCTTGCAAAAACACAGTTGCTTACATTAGAAACTTTATTCAAGAATGAAAACTCTTGCAATCATTCAGGGAAACATTTCTTTTCAAAACGCAAAACACTATCTGAAATTGGGGAAATATCCCCTTGTGTGCCACCGTTAGTCTGCAATAAGTTCTCCATCACCATGACACTCTAGGTCCCTACTTCACCCCTTACTCCCCATTCGGCTTTGTATTGGAAAGTGTACGATGCCAACCACATGCCTGCATGCTTCTTCTGCAATCAATGGAAAAGGCATGCAGAGACATTGAGGTGGGGTCAGTCCAGAGTTGGATACGGCACGCAAGGCCTCATTTCCCCCGTTGCCTGGCCAGGGATGATATTGCTTGTGATGTGAATGAGGTGATGTGGCCAGACCCCAACAGAAGACGGGATCCATAAACCATCCACCCCATCATTTACAAAACAATTTTGTTTACCAAAATGTCATTTTAGTGCAATTATTTTTGTTTACAGTAACATGTATCCATTTATGTACTGTAATTATACTTTTCTTTGTATTTTTTGTTTTAAAAACCTGCAATAGGAAAAAAATAAACCATGTAGTATTTTCTGATGCCTTTCTATTTTTGCGTTCATTGAAATGTAAGTAGATGTTCTGTACTGGAACAATCTTTCACAGAAACCTGTATGAGAAAATAGGTATACAAAGTACTAAAGAGAGACATGTTTTGTATAAAGTAGGCTACATCAGTGACTACATTTACATGCGCATAATATTCCGGGTTTTGCCCTTATTCCGAAAAAGACGATATTCTGACTAAGCCGTTTAGGCCTACATGGCTAATGAAAGTGAATACTCCACTAATATTCCTGTTTACATGTAGCCGTGCAAAATACAATTTGTGTGCGCATATCCAAAAACTTGTTGATATCCAAGACTTTGATAATGTTTAAAAGTAGCTGTTTCTCCTTATCGACCCGATAAGCAGCCTTGCAAACTGTGGGCTGGTTGGTTTGTGTACAGCAACCATAGCAACGGACAGAGCTGACCATTAGCCGTAAACAGGCAAGAGGCCGTAAACTGGGCGTAAACTGCAGTAAAATAACCCGATTGAGACAAATAGTCTGAATGCGCTGTATAGATGTCCAAAGAATGCCTCTAAAATCTGAATTATACCGGAATATCCCACGTATTAATCGGAATAATAGAGGAATATTGGTGTGCGTGTAAACGTACTCCGTGTGTGGTTGCTGCTGTGGTGTCTTAAATAGTAATGCTGTGATGCTGTATGAAGAGGAATCCGCCGACACTATTCTTGATTATAAAAAGGTTTATTACAAGCAAAGATTCAGCATCAATTTTACAAACTCCTGCAGAGAGCTTGGAGAACGACCAACCCAAACCTCAAAATTTGCCACTCTGCCTTTTCTTTGTGTGGACAAAACTTATATCTCAAGGCATTGAATTAGCATAGGACGTGATTTGTAAGTATACCATTGGATCGGATAACTGACCAATCAATGCCTGTTATCTGGCACAACTCCAAAAAAGGTCTCTTCTGTCTTGGGGGGACCTCTACTCATGTTAACAATTTCCAGATGTTCTCAGTAAATGTAGAGTAAAGTTCATAGGACTCCCTTATAACAAACCTTTAGGACAAAGTTTATAGAAAGTTATAGAATGGTCATATACTACACTGCTTTGAAAGAGTAATTCAAGTGGTTCATGTGTATATCATTTTGTTGCAAAAATGCCATTTTGAAAAAGGACGGTTAGGTTTTGATTGCAGAGTTTAATCTTGACATTTAGTACTTTTACTTTTAAAGCAGCCATATTATGCTCATTTTCAGGTTCATAATTGTATTTTAAGGTTGTACCAGAATAGGTTTACATGGTTTAATTTTCAAAAAACACCATATTTTTGTTGTACTGCACCGCTCTCTCTCACTGCTGCAGATCCTCTTTTCAGCTGGTCTCTGTTTTAGCTACAGAGTGAGACCTCTTTTCTTCTTCTTCTTCTGTACTATCTTTGATTGCACTGCACATGCGCAGTAGCTCAGATGTAGATCATGTCAGCTAGCTAGCTCCATAGACAGTAAAAGAAAGGCTGTTTCTACAACTTTGGTCAGTTACAAGGCAGGATTAGCTGGGAGACTTCTAAATGAGGGCGCACATGTAAGTAGTTCTTTTGGAGATTATGGTGAACTTGTGTGTGTTGTAGCAGTGCTTTGCTATTGAGAACGAGGTAGCATGCTAGCGTTAGCATTAGCATGCTAACGCTAACACTATGAGCTAATGGTTGCTGTTAGCCTGCTCGTTTCGGCTTGTGACGTCACAAGCCGTGCCGATTTTGAACAGCTCACCCAGAGACTGAAGGCAGGACACATTCAGAAACCGTATCTCACTCTAAACAGCATGGATGGTTTTTTTTTCAAAGTTTGTATGTGTGTGGAAGCACCAGAGACACAACATAACACCCCAAATCCCAGAAAAAGTGTTTTTTTCATAATATGGGCACTTTAATACTTTAGGCTACATTCTTTTCTTTTCATTTCTTTCATCTCCTATAACTTTTAGAATACACACAAAGCCCACAGTAGCATGTCCAGATGTAGTCAATCTCCAATATATCAAATTCTACAAATGTTTTCCGGAGCTTTATTGTGTACGAGCAGCAGGAAATAATTCGGGATAAATAGTGAGTAGGCTACCAGCAGGTGTGTAACACAGTGTTTTTGGACACGTGATGCTCCGGTGCAGTCGATCCTTACGCATATGCGCGTTCATGTCACTCCTCATGCCCTTCTTTAAGTGAGAAAGTGTCACGTGAACGGGGCGACCTCTAGCTCACCCAGTAAGAGCGTGCGCCCCATGTAGGCTGAGTCCTTTGCAAGCGGCCCGAGTTCGAGTCCGACCTGCGGCCCTTTGCTACTTGTCAACCCCCATCTCCCTCCCCACTGTCACTATCAAATAAAGGGAAAAGCCCCACACAATTTAAAAAAAAAAAAAAAAAAAAGTGTCCTGTGAACGCGCACGTATACTGTAAGCTCCGTCCCTCTCTTCCTTCACTTTCGTCTTCCCAGCATCAGCAGCATCGACAGCCAGAAAACGCATGCCCGCGTCTGTGGTTACCTACTTTTGCTCTTCAAATAACCGTTTGTAAATCCAATAATAATTTTATCATGCAGACCTTGTGCTCTTGATGGATGCTCATTTCTGGCCAATCAACATTACTTTGAGACAAACATGCACTATGCATGCCGTATAGGCCTACTGAAAATTCACATTGCAATGATTCCATTCTGTGTATGTATGTATGTATGTATGTATGTGTGTGTGTGTATATATATATATATATACACACATACATATATATATTATTTTTTTTCTTATCGTCTTATGGGTTATTGACAATTTAGTTGAACTGCGATGCTTCATTCGGAGAGGATGGGCCTAAAATCAATTTACCGATTATAAATGACAGCATAGATCTGAATGTTGTAGATTCATAGAAGACATTATAGTAGAGAAAAACAAACTCGAGTTATGAACAGAGGGGAGGCAATGCTCAGAAATAAAACAAGCTAAATGAATACCACCCTGAGAACTACAGGCTAATTCAATTGTTTTTCTATTTGTAGCGGTTTCTTTATGATGATCGCCAACCGCATGTTCTTTTCATTTTACTCCATATTGCTCGTTGATTCATAATCTTGCTACTGCTGAGACCGAATTTCGCCCACGGGGCTCATTTAACTTTGATCTGATCTAATCTCGGTTTCTCTCACCTCTCTCGCGCTTTTATTTCCCCTCGCAGTCGCCGTGGCCGCGCGCTGCGCGCTCCCTTCATCACGTCAGGAGGCAGCCCACTGGTCCTGAAGCTGATGAGGATGATGGCGGTGATGGAGGAGCAACGCTGAGTTCGCTCTGCCAGTTTTCGCTCCCCCTTTTCCGTTCATTATTTTCTGACTATATTAAAAAAAGACAACATAGCGTCATAGAAGAGACACCGCCGGTTTGACCGAATACCTTTATCCACCTCCCTCCCTCCCGTCTCCTGAGCCGAGACAGAGATGGGGAACGAAGCGAGCATGGAGGGCGGCGGGCAGCCCGGTGAGCCAGGAGCCGTCGGGGTGATGGGGTCGGTGATGCCCGGAGGACCCGCAACAGGACCGGGGGCAGGACAGCACGTGAAGCCGGTCAACGGAACCGCTACCGGTGGAGGGATGGGGATCGGAGGCCCCGGGATGGGAATGACAAGGTAGGAGCAGCAGTAGTGATGCTGTTTCGACTAAACGGGGCTCGCTGAAGTACTCTGGGTTTACTACATCTCAATGTTTGTTTTATCACGGAAACGGTTGATGAATAAAAGACCAGATGTCATTTGCTTTAGGTTTTAGAGAGATGGAGTTAACAGGGTGTCACAAATTGTTTCCCTCTGTCGTGTATTATTTTAAGGAAGACATATAAGCTGATGGTGTGTTATTACAAGGAGAGGAGTGAAATCCCGCGCCGATCTCTGGATGCTGAAAACCCGAGAGCTGTCCGCGGTGCTGAAACGCTACAGCTGCGCCGCTGAGCCTGAATGCCTCATTTTATAGTGTTTCCCAAAATAGGTTTGACATTGCATGTTAAGGTGGTTCACAACCACCGTGCCCCTGTGCTCTTTGTTACGGTTATCATCAGCGATCATTTAGAGCTGTTTTGGTCTAAGATTGTGGTTAATCCGCGGTGGCATGTGCCGTAATAGTATTTCCTCCAGGTCGGGTTGTGCTTTGGCGTATTGTGTTGAATGGGACGTGTCTTTGACAGCTGCTGAAAAATACACAACCAAGCCCCCGTTTTTCTTCATTATCATTTTAGAAACGTGACCATTTGGACGTTTTTGTGCTTTGTGCTGTTGTAGATGTGATGCAGCTGGATGCTTAAGCGTCTTCATACTCTCGCTTGTTTCCGCATGGGCGAGAGGAGTGTTGCTGAATGTGTGTGTTTGTGCATGTGTACGTGAGTGTGTGTACGTACGTGAAGGTGTGTGTGTGTGTGTGTGTGTGTGTGTGTGTGTGTGTGTGTGTGTGTTAGCCTACTCTCGGCAACGCCAACGTTTCCGTTAAAGACATAGAAGCGTCTGACAGATGGTGCTGCTTACCATACCTTACCATGTCAAACCAAACCCTGTCAAATCAAAGCTTATTACTGTGCCACATACATAATTCCACACAATATGTAAGCTATCTCACAATTACAATAACCAAAATTAAATGTCTAATATATTATCAACATATAGTGTCACCCAGTTCAGCATCTACTGGATGACTGGAGACTATAAAATAACCATACTATGGCATGACATCAACAGCACTATAGCATGTGTCGTATTCCACTAAATCATGATATTCCTTACACATACAACCAGATTTCATAGGAAATGTGTGCTTGTTTGTATTATGTATGAGAAATTGTGGGCCATGTTTGGACTTTCTAATCCAAATGTGCAACCCTGTTCTCATAATACGACTGTGAGACTTTTTCAAGGACATTATATAGGCCTATTAACATATCTCTTTAATGTGTATTGGAGTATCCTGGTTAGAAGTTGTTTTACCATACTACTCCATAGCATGCAATGACATACAGTCATGTGAAAAAATTAGGACACCCATGCTAAAGTTGACTAAAAAGAGGAATACAAAAATCATCTTTTGGAAATTGATCTTAATGCCTTAATTAAAAAATGAGGAAAAATCCAATCTTTAAGGACACCAATTGTCTTTGTGAATGAATAATGTATCGTAAATAAATACAGCAGGGGGCATAAGTAAGTACACCCCTATGTTAAATTCCCATAAAGGCAGGCAGATTTTTATTTTTAAAGGCCAGTTATTTCATGGATCCAGGATACTATGCATCCTGATAAAGTTCCCTTGGCCTTTGGAATTAAAATAGCCCCACAGCATCACATACCCTTCACCATACCTAGAGATTGGCATGGGGTACTTTCTATAAAATCATCTCTCAATGCAAATCAAACCAGCTATTAGGCTAACTGAAATAAAACCATGCCAGTCTCTGGATATGGTGAAGGGTATGTGATGATGTGGGGCTATTTTAATTCCAAAGGCCAAGGGAACTTTATCAGGATGCATAGTATCCTGGATCCATGAAATAACTGGCCTTTAAAAATAAAAATCTACCTGCCTCTATGGGAATTTAACATTAGGGGTGTACTTACTTATGCCCCCTGTATTTTAAGGAAGAACATTTATTTATTTACGATACATTATTCATTCACAAAGAAAATTGGTGTCCTTAAAGATTGCATTTTTCCTCATTTTTTTAATTAAGGCATTAAGATCAATTTCCTAAAGATGATTTTTTTTATTCCTCTTTTTAGTCAACTTTAGCATGGGTGTCCTAATTTGTTCACATGACTGTAACCCTGACCAGAACATCTGTACAAAAGCTGCACAGTGGACACACATCAAACCACAGCCTATGTAGCAAAGGCCTACATACAAAGTAGCAGCTTTTCTATCAATGTTGGTAGATTCACTTTCTCCCCTACAGCTCCGATCTCTCCTTTAGCTTGGCTCAGCTAACACATTCATATGCTACAATATTGTGTCTTTGCCACAAGCCAGGAATTCCAGTTTACTGTAGGCTACCACCTCATCCATACATTCTGCAGCCAGGCTGTTGTACAGAGACCTAATCAGGTTGACATTTTGTGGAAATAATGCCACGGTAGGGCTACAGCTGGCCTACAAACACACCAGGGTGTGTGTGTGTGCACGTTATAATTAGGACACAGTCCGGGTTTGATTCATGCCTCTGCAGGAGAGAAGAGCAGAGTGGAGCAGCACGGGCCTATCCATCATTATATAACACAGGGACTCAGAGCAGATGACAGCTTCAGCTCCCTTTCAATGAACGACAACAGAGCTGAACATGCTCTGATGCATTCTGTTTAGGGTATTCCCAGTAATGTAGTGTTTGTCTTTGTTGCTTTTATCAAATATTTAAGATATAATATATCTGCAGGTTTTTGCACTCCTGGCTGCAGACCTCAAAATTGGCGCCCACATTTCAAATCCTGAATTAAAGGTGAGGGGTTTTGCGACATGAAGCGCCTCACATTAAGTATTTATGACGGCGTAATGCAAGGCCATGTGAACAGATTGAATCACGTGCAGAGCGTGTTTGCCCCACACACACACACACACACACACACACACACTCTCACACACACTCCCTCCCTCTTCTGCACTGCTCTGCCTGACTGCCTGTTCCTATCACTCTCTCTCTCTCCCTTTCCCTGTCTCCTCTGCGCACTCGCATGCCTTGCTACTCTCTTTTCCTTCTCCCTTTTTCTCGGTCTCTCTATATCCTGTGCACACTTGCAGTCTTTATATAGGAGCAAGGATGTTGTTCTCTCTCAATTCCCTTTCCTTCTGTCTCCCTTTCTTCCTATCCCTCTTATTTTATTGCTTTTGTCTCTCTTTCTTTTTCACTCACATCTTTCTTCTCTATGCACATTACCATGCTCCTTCAATCATTTCAATCTCTCTCTCTCTCTCTTTCTTCCCCTGTACCTCTAAATTAACATACCACTCAGTCATCATTTTGTGCTGTTTACAATGTACAATGTAAAGCGGTATGGCAGAGGTATGGGTGTTTATTTTAAAGGATAATGCTGCTATTGTTCAAATTTCTTATTGTCAACAAAACCTAATAGAAAGACCAAAACCAACAATGTGTTAGTCAAACTGACCTTCCATGTCTGTGGCACTCGTCCCGTGCGCCCGTTGGTTCCTACTGAACATGCCCCACAAACAAATTGTTGCATTAAAAAAAAAGGCTCAGTAAATTTCTAAAAACAGCTGGATACTTGTTGTTACTAGTTGTTAGCAAACACTACTCAAACATGAGGAAAGACTGCATTGTTTTTGGTTGGTTATTTTCAGCTGTGGATAAATACAAATACAATCAGGACGACATATTTGTCTGTGCTTTCCAAAACTGTTATAAGTCACTGTTAAAAAATAAATCCTATGGTTAAGTTTAGCCAGAAAAACGACTGTTATAGGTTTAAGGAAACATCGTGATTTGGGTTAAAATAAATATTTTTTTAAGGTTAGGGGAGCTCACTCGGCTCACTTCTTCCTTTGCTCCCATAATTATTACGGTCGTGAAAGAGCTTTGCCACTTAAACGTAAACATAGGTGGCTTTGGGGCATTTGCTTAAACAAGTAATACTGTCGCTCTTCTTGACAGCACACTCTCTGCAAATATACTGTACACCCCTCTCTATCTCGCTCTCTCTTCCTCTCCACCCCCTTCTCAACCAATAACCAGCAGCCTATAAATGGCTCTGCCTTTACAATGAGATACAACTGTAGTGCTATATAGGGGATGTGAGTACAGATAAGGAGAGAGAGATAGAGGAAGATAGAAAGAGAGCTGAAGGAGGTGAAAGGGGAGAGAATAGTGAAAAGGAGGGAACAGAAGCTGGTGGAAATAGATCAAGTGTAGTGTACAATGGGATATAACCTGAAGGGACACAGAAAGGGGAAAAGAGTAATGCGGTAGTTAAAGATCAAAAGGTGTTTAAAACTGTTACCTCCAGTCAGGGATCATCCAGGAACAACCAGCACTATAAACAAAAATATATTATATTGCCAGGAAAACAGTTCAATCAGATTTATTGTGATGTAATGTGCATTATACCAGATGTTGTACAGCATGTTTCGTACAATAAAATTGTATTAAATGATATATGTAATTGTATAAATAAAGTACATTTGAATTTGAGAAGAATTGAAAATGGAGAGGACAGCGGAAGTTGAAGAAGGCAGCATTCATAGAGAAAATCTACAGCACATATGGAATAAACCACTCCCTTTCTGTGGCATCATGTTTGCAGATTTATTTGTCACATACAGTTGAGGCTGCGTCTACATTTGTGTGTATATGTGTAAATGTGTGTGTGTGTGTGTTACGCACACTGTTGTTTGTGTGTGTGTGTGTATGTATATAATCAGTAACTGTGAAGAGCTGCTCGATGACTTGCGACATTGCAATGAGAGAGAGAGAAAAAAAGAGTGTGAACATTAAGTTTATTTTTTCTTCCTCTGACACCCTTGAGACCAATTTTCACTTTCCAGAGAGGCATGCATGTGTGTGTTTGTACATGAGTGTGTGTGCATGTTTAAGTGTGACTTTGTTTTTTCACCTCTTGCAGAAAATCAGCAGCCTGTCACTGCAGTGTTCAGTGTGAATGTGCAGTGCAACTGAATTTGTTAGTTAGGCTTTTTTCTTTTTCTGATCCACTGAGTGGGCTGGTTACCGGCCTTCATTTAGCCTTTAGTTGGTAAAATCGATGGTGAGGTTGAAAATTATCAGTTGGGAAGCTGAGTAGATGTAGGCCAACATTTCAGTTTAATAACGTCAGGCTGTAGCTACTACAGAAGCACTGATGAATGTAAGTCCAATATTCCCTTTCCTTTCAAAATATCTTGTCTTTTTAGCTGCCAGATGCTGCCGTTTGGTGCTGGGCAGGTAACATACTGTACAGTGGGTTTCTCAGAGGTTGATTATTGAAAATAGCTGCCTGCTGGTTAAATTGACTAAACCATACATTACAGTAAATATGCCATTAAACCAAAGCAGTAAGCTAAAAGAGGCTTAAAAGCTTGGTAGAGCTGCAGGGTTGGGTGATAGATCTTTGTGGTTTCATCTGTACAAGCAAAATATGTTCATGTTACACATAGACTTGATTCATTGTCAATAAACAAATTGATAAGTGGAGCTATATGAGTTTCAGCTGATTTATGGCATCGCAATAATGAATGGTTGAATGGATTATTAAAGGTTGTTGTTTGGCAGCCAAAACCTGAATGCACCAACAGGGAAACATTTCAAAGAAGTCTCTTAATTCAACTCAACCTTTTTAATATAGCACTTTAAACACAACAGATATGTTGATGACAATGCACAGAGACAACAAACAACTTAGCTGCAGGTTGGCTTTACCTTACTAAACAAAAAAAAAAAGACAGCCCATTTTGTCTCTCTCTCTCTCTAACGTGATCTTGTCACTGTAAATTCTGTCTTCTCAGGGATTTTGTGTGGGATTTCAAACCATACAGTTGGAAAACACTATCCTGGGCTAAGATTGTAGGTCGACTTTCTGACTCTTACCCGGAAAGGCAGTGAGCAGGTTCTTAGTCATCATCTTTAACCGCCTGGTTCACAAAACGCAGCCTGACCTCATCTCAAAATGACCCCCATAAGTTCACATGGACGTGTTAGACAGCGATTGTGAACGAACATAAGAGAGAATGTGTTTCTCTCTGTGGGCGTGTTAGTGTGTGAGCTTGAAAAGTGAGATTTGTTTTTAACAAATTGTGTGTTTGTGAAAGTGTGACAGAGTGGGCGAGACACAGACAGAGGCTCTCTATATATTTACACGCCCTGTTATCAGGAGGACATGTTTGCGGGAGCCTCCAAATACTAAATGTGTTTGGGTGGCTGCATCAGGAGATAAGATGGCAATAAGCACAATATCACAGCCCAAGACAGTATTGGTTTTCAGCAAATAGATGCTGTCGCTGGAGCTTATGAGTGAAACACAGAAATAGACTGAACAGAAATGATACGGCCATCTGAACAGGACGAGGAGGGAAATCTGCGGAATCACAGTGAAGACATTGGTGGTTATTGGATGATCTGTTGGATTCTTTAACCAGGAGAATGTAAACTCCTGTAGTCGCTAAGTGAATCTGTAGGAATTTGTCCTTGTATACGTAGACAAGGCTGGACTTTACCCAAAAAGTCAATGCAATGCATGCTAGAACACAAGCAGGAGACACTATCAAATGTCCAAAGGACATGCTTTTTTTAACCTCATTCATGCCAATATTGGTAAAACTTAAACTAAGCATACAGGCTACAATATGCAAATTATTATAGTGACTATTAGAGTAAAACACAAACAATCCCGCCAAGAGCTTCCTGCCATCCTGTTGGTCAGTACTACTCTATTGTAGAATGACAAACCTGAAGTCATGCATGACAAAAGACCTCTGAACTGCCCTTTGTCGTTATGTCTGTGGTGGTTGGAAAAATAATCAACCAGTCAGAGCTTTGTAGGTGGGGTTTAGAATGTTGATTTCATTTTCCTGCAAAGCTCACATCTCGGAAACATATCAAACAGAAAATCAGTCACAAAAATGGCAACAAGCGTGGAAGAGATGACACAGCTGTGCAGGTTGTTGTAAGTCAATTTACAGAAGTAACTCTCAAACTCTAAGTGTCTTTTAATTGTTGTGAAAAACCTAAACCTCCTATAGCAACTGTTGCCACAGCCTCTGTGTTGGCTACATTATTATTCTGCACTGTAAATGAATAAATATACAACAAATAAGAACTCAGAAAAGTTTTGGAAACTTTGAGTGCAAACCAGTTTGCGTCTAGCATGTGTATGGTGTTTGATACTCAAATGTTTACGGTGAAATATCACTTTAAAATATATTACAGGGCTCACAATGAACCAGAGGGCAAAATAAAGTTTATAACGCCCACGATATTTCATCTATGAATTTGTTCCAAGGTTGCAGCATGAAAAATGTATGTAATATTGCTTTTCTAGCTCATACCGCAGATGGGTTGGAATGAGGTTGGAATGAGGTTGGAACATGCCACACCCTTTAAATCTCTGCGACTGGAAGGATCAAAAGTCCAGATTACGGAGGCTTCCTGGTTTTGGCTGTCGTTCCCCTTCCAGGGCTCAGCAGGGATTTGTAACAGACACTCTGACCTCATGTAGTGAGCAGAGTGCAGCGCTGCTTCAACCACCTCAGCCAGCACTGCCAGTTTCCACAATGATGCCAGGGTGGTGTATCAGACCTTAAACAGTATTAGTCCTGTGTCTACCGGAGCTTTCAAGGACTTTGACATTGTTAATTTGGTCTCCACTATAATATAACGCCAAACAGCTCATAAAACATTACTGTGGTTTTATTTAAGGAAATAGTTTACTTAGTTCCTTTAGGACAAAGAAAGAAAGAAAGAAAAGACTAGAAACTAGTAAATCTCTGCTGTCCACAGCTTACTGATTAGCCCTTCAAGGCCAGAAAAGAGCTAATCAAAACCCAATTATTATTCATGTTCTTTATTAACCACCAAACCACAAAACTAAGATTATACCTTACTGTCAGAAACCATTTGTTTGTTGAGCCATTAGCTAAAATAGACATTATGTTTGATGATTTAGACTTTTGGAATAATATTTTTTGATCAGTTACATCTTTTCCTGATTATATAAAAGTATTCACATTTACCTTCATTTTTAAATAAACAAGCTCCAACAGGAAAACCTTGTGATAATCCTCCTAATAAGCACTGATTGAGTATTTTTCGATATATTGCCAACTAGGTGTTGGTGCTGTATGCTAATTTGGTTATATTGGGACTAGGAAAAAAGAGTTCTCCTGTACTCCAAAGTCAAAATACAGAATAAATGCACAAAGGGACACTTTTTGCAGACCGTTACTGTAAAACTCAAGTTGACAAGGGCAATGAAATGTATTTTCATCCTCCCTGCTGACCCACATAGCACTAAAAAGGGTACATGACTATGTTTCTCCTGTGACAGACAGAGGTTTGTATTATATACAGTAGAAGCTTAAGTCATTTTTGGAAGGTGTTCACAATGACAGTTTAAGTGTTGCTTTACATGAATGTCCGCGCCCCCTGAAGGTATTTCACAACTATTTTTTTCACACAGAGCGTTTCAGTGTCGTGTGATCCAACTGTGGGTTGAGGGGTCCTCTCACCCTGCCAAGAAATCCTGTCTGGCTAAAGCTCTGATGTTAACAAATTGATCGGCTCTGAGGCGAGCTGTGACCCAACTCACTGCTAAAAATATGCAACAGCCAAACTGCACAGCTCCTCCATCTCTGCCAGAAAACCATACAACAGGGGACAATTAATAAGCCAGCTCTGGCCAGAACGAACTCTCCAGACACTGAGACAGAGACCGACACACAGTAGCCTGCCCTGACATTTACCTGGATACAGGTGCTCAGTCTCCCTTTGGCTTGCATTTACCATTTTCAATCCAACATTGCAGGCTTGGATCGAAGAGCTTTAATTCATGCAAACCTGGCATTGAAAACAATTAACGAATAAGCCACCTCTTGTAATAACTGACCTAGAATGAAGCATTGAGACAGTACAGGATGATTACTCTGCACAAAGCAGAAATAAATAATAGCACTTCTAAAATACAGTCTGTGCACAATGACAACAAAAAAAAAAGTGCTCAATATATCTGGTTGTCTGTAGTGTATAGGCAGCTAACTCTGCCCATACAGCTGACAAATTCTTGTGACGCTTCAGAGGAAAGGACGTCTCATCCCTCTAAAACACATTTCATCTCTCTTCCCATGTTTTCCTCGCGTCTCTCCCGTGCTTCCTTGGTGGGACGGACTAAGATGCGAGGAAGGGAGGCAAGTGGAGGAGCCGGGGATGCAATTTAAAGGAAGTGAGAAGCACCTTATTTGTGTCTGAACCAAGACATCTGGCTTCCACTTCACCCCTGTTGTGAAGATCACACTCATGCATATTGTTACACACATACTTATCTCACAAAAGTCTATATCCAGGACGTTCCACTTCCGGGATTACTCCGTTGCCGTCAGAAATTCCGCTGCATTTCATGATTTTCAACTGGATGTCCGTTACCTTCAGTTTTGTGTCGGAATTTTAAACTCCGGTCGATTTACAAGGACTACGGTCAACTGCTCCTCAGATCTCTGCAGGGTAAATCCAGACAGCTAGCTAGACCATCTGTCCAATCTGAGTTTTCTGTTGCCCAACTAAAACAGTTTTTGAACGTACACGTTCCACCAAAACAAGTTCCTTCACAAGGCTATTTTGCAGCAGCACCGTTTCTTTTCCTGGTGCTTAGCACTGCCCATGACGATTGTGATTGGTTTAAAGGAATGCCAATGAACCAGAGCACGTTTTTCTCCCATCCTGGGATGCTGTTTGGACTAGCTAGACCCTCCTCTGCAGCGCTGTGGAGGAAGGTCTGGCAAAGCGAGACTAATCTCACACCTAATATGCAAACATAAACATCAGGTATGATTACTCAATGACTATGTTAACATGCACATAATATTCCAGTTTTTGCCCTTATTTTGAAAAAGACAATATTCCAACCAAGCTGTTTACATGGCTAATGAAAGTGAATATTCCACTTATATTCCCGTTTACATGCAGCCGTGCAAAATAGGTCTTTTTCATAGTTTTCCACCGATGGTGGACTTGTTCAACCTTGCAAACACAGCGTGCCTGTTTCATTCCTTCAACCACCTTCTTGAAAAGGTCGGTGTAGCGATGTGTGCGTGTATCCAAAAAACGTGTTGATATCTTTTATAATGTTTAAAAGTAGCTGTTTCTCCTTCTTATCGGGTCTGCAGCCCTGCAAACTGTTGGCTGGTTGATTTGTGTACAACAACCATAGCAACTCACAGAGCTGACCATAAGCCGTAAACAGGCAAGAGGCCGTAAACTGAGGTAAAGCCCCTGATTGAGGGGCATTTTCCGAATGCCCTGTATACATGTCCAAAGTTTCCGAATAATACCGGCATATCCCACGTCTTAATCGTAAAATGCTAAATTCGGAAAAAGGCCTTATTCGGAATATCCAAACGGAATATGCTGTTTACATGACCTGTATCAAATTCGGAATATTGTCATATTCAGAATAATAGTGGAATATTGGTGTGTATGTAAACGTACTGAAGTGTATATTTCTATTTTTCTGTGATGATGCCTGTGAGTGAATGGCACCTTTCACTCGCTGTTCGTTTGTTCAGTCGGGGGATACATTTCCTCTGACTTTCATTTGTTTGTCAGAGAATATTGTGCTGTGCTCTGCCATTTCCCCGCCGCTGCACTAGCGAAGGTCACACTGTTTTCTCATTATGTTGTCGCCAACTGACAGTAAATGTTACCTGTATTGATATGGTGTGTTAGGCTATATTGTGTGTGTGTGTGTGTGTGTGTGTGTGTGTGTGTGTGTGTGTGTGTGTATGTGTATGCACTGTGTGTGTGTGTGTGTTAAAGCTGAGTACAGACACAGCCCCACCTGGAACAAACTACAGTAGTACATAGTTTGTCTATGTGTGTTTTTTTGCATCAACTCACATTAGCCATTTTCTCTTGTATTGTATTGTGAAGCCCATTGATGAATGGGTGTTTTTTCATAGTCAATACGTTTCAACCTTTTGTTTGTTACAGAACTTTAAACTGATTTACTGCTCCTTGCTTTATCCTTTACTGTGGTTTAATCAAAGATCAATCAATCAAAAATTTTTTTTTTTTTGCTGCAAGATAAAAAAACAATCTAACCTGGAAACCAGCCAAATCTGCCAGTTTATGTTTCATTTGCTCTCGCAGATACGTCTGGCCCCTCTCCCATTCAAACAGATTTCCAGCCAAAGAGAACCTGGACGGACCAATCACAACCGTTTATCTCACATTGGGCAGGTTTAAGACTATGACTGACAGAGCAGCTTCATACTTTAATGATGTAACTGGCATTCTCCATCCAGCGCAACGCACAGGGCTCACAAAACTCAAACTGTCGTGCTAAACAAATATCAATCAAGATTCTCCTGCTTTAAAATCGACCAAGCACCGCTCCAACGTGCATGTGTTGCTCAGAGCTACGTCGTTTCATTGCTCTGACTGGTTGTAGGTCTATTTAATTGCGTCCAAAGACATTTTGGTCTGGACCCTTGATAACGCTCCCTTCCTTAGGGCACGGTCACATATAAGTGAATGCAGGTGAGTGACGATCCTCTGCCGAGGCGATACCGGCTGCTTAGACACAGCAACGATCAGCTTCTCCTCCGTCCAGCCTCACTCAGAAAACTACAGCCAAACAAGTCAACCACACACGGGTTTGCTGTTGGTTGATGCTGCGATTTTGTTGAAGTTCCCAAAAGTTGAACCGCCCCTTCGCTCACATAGAATGGAAGTGAACGGGAGACGGATACAACATACAACAACAAACAAACATACAAAAAGTCTTGTTCATAAACCAGACTGATCTCATGGTGAAGTGGCGTATGTATGACACGCCAATTTGTATGCCATTATTGGCGTGTTATGAAGACGCATACTCGCTTTTAGCGTGTTTATCAATGCCGTTTGGCCTCCATTGACTTATATTACCTTGCGATTGCGTGTGAATTGACACCGTAGTGAGTAGTATAAAAGGGCGAAAATCCACGTAGGGAGGTTGGTCGGGGTGGAGGATGGGTAAAACACAGGACCTTTCACCAAGGAGGCCAGGGATCGTGTGTCCCGCATGTGACGTTTCCTTTGTGTCCCGCGTGTGATTCCTAAACCCAACCCCGTTCTTCTCTTCCTAAACCCAACCCACGTGTGACGTTTCCTAAACCCAACTGTAGCCTCGCGATAACACGCCACGTGGCTTTAGAAAGTGGCGTGTATGTTTACGCTGTGACATTGCAGACTGCTGTCCGCTGTATCCAGCGTAGACATACACGCGGATAGCTCAAAATGCGTACAGATAACACGCCACTTGGCTTTAGGAAAGTGGCGTGTATGTTTACGCAAAGTCACGATGTCATGTTGCATAAAAACAAACCCATGATTCCAAATCAGTGATTTTATGTGAGTAAAACATGCTGACACCATGCAGAGTTTAATGAATGTTAAGTAAGATTTAAACTCAAAAATCACTAATTTCTCCATTTTAAAATCATTAAATATTTTGTCTTTGTTCGCTGATGGAGTAAAGCAAAAAGTTCCTCTGGATGACGGTTTCATTTTCAGCACAGTCGTGTTGCAGTCATCTGGACTCAGTGGGGGAGGGTTGGCACAGCGAAAGACACTTAAATCGGATGTTTTTGTTATCAGCATGAAATTAGGAAAAAAAAATGGGATTTTTGAATTTAGGTCACTTTGGCCGATGTGTTCAAAGGTTTGCGAGCAGTTTTCCAGCAGCTTCAAAAGGAGCTGCAGCTTCTGTTTCCTGTTATCATGCCGACTTGTCTGATTTTGAACCTAAATCCAATAACGAGCCAACCCCGTTCCAGTGCGGGAAAACAAAGACTCTCATAGTCTCAAAGTCTCCACTTTTAGAAGCATTTTAAATATGTCACAGAAAAATAAAGAAACAGTCAGTTTTTATACAGAATAAAGAAAGTAAATAGAGCTGAAAATATAAAGAGAGTTGGAGAAAGAGAGGGAATAGAAAAAACAGAAGCAAGATGAGAAAGTAGGATGTCAGAGAGACATAGCATATCAGTTGGGAGTGGGTCCAATGCAAAGTTTGTCTGTCACAAAAAGACAAAGAGGTTTCAGTCCAGCTCCTGGAAGCAGCTCGTACCAAATATTTTACAGCTTTTAGGTGTGAAATAACTTCTTTCATGGTCTTTTCCTAAAATCTCTGTCAACTACTAAGGTACTCACTAAAATAGAACTTAAATTAAAAAATCCACAAACCAAGCACTGTACTTTTAGAATATTATTTCCTTAAATCAGCCATGCCTAATCTGTGAGCAGATTAGAGTAACCAGAGGCCAACTGTTTATGCCATTATTAACAGAGCAGGGTACCCGAAGTAAAAGTCACATTAATTTTGTACTTTTTTGGGCTTTTTCCTTTTCCTTTATTGTTCCTATGTATCTTTTTTATGCATGTAATAGGTTAAGAAAGTGAAAAAGCTCAAAGTCCACCCAAAAGGGACTTACCATCTCCAACACAAAACACTGTTCACAAACTGCTCGAAACAGCTCTATTGTAGTCCAGCCTTTACTTCTGTGACAAACGCGCGTCATTTTGCGTCACTTTGTAACACATGTTATAATGCTCTCCTAGCTGCAAGTGCGGCACGCCCTCAAACCAAGCTAGTTAGAGCGGAGGCCTGAAGAGTTCAGATAGTTGTATCGCCATGTCCAGGAGACAGTGCAAATTTAAAACGTTACGTATGAAAGACTAATTTGTTAACATTTAAATAACTTGGCACTCTAAAACATCTTGCTCCAGTCTAGGTTGCGAAGCTGGTTCGGGTTGTTCTGCCTGTGTTTCAGGATCAGACTCGCGGGTTTATAGTAATATATAGTGTTAAAAAAAAACAAATGACCCAACTCTTACCTACCCAAAAAGGCTATGAATTAAACAAAATAGAAATTACAATTGACAAATGTGAGGCATGTTTGTGCTGTGAAGTGAGCAGCTGTCTGCGATCCCTGCAGCTCTACTTTTGGTGCAACACCTCCATGTCTCTGAAGGCCTCGATGAGCAGTCGCCTGCTTGTCTCTGATTCTGTTTGACAGTCCTGTATGACAGTTAATGAGCAGAATAAAGAGGGAGAGAGGGAGAGAGAGAGGTAAATCCAGCAGGACACATGTGGCTCAGCAGTTCTGTTGCATTGTGGCTCTGCCAAGGACAGGCTGCATATCCTCACCGTCACACAACAACCTCATAACTCCAGTCTCGCCCTTATTGATTTTATCCTCACTTGAGAAGTGAGTCCTCTGTGTGCTCACTGAGTTTCATGACCTTCAGGCCACAGCAGCCCAATTAAAACCCACGATCTCGTTTCAGACATGGTCACCTGGCATTCTGGGATTGAAACCACCAGGTTGATGCATTATAAACACCACACATGATCAATGTCTCACCACAGCCTTTAATCAACGAGTCTGATTTCAAGTGAAATTAGCTTAGTGCTAATTAGTGCTTGCCAGCTGTGATCCTCTTGGCTAATAATGTGATAAAATCAAATCAGCAGCAAATACTTTACGACTACAACCTAAAGCCTAATGGCACCATTTTCAGCCTGGCACAAATTTTTCCCATCTGTTTCTGTAGAGCAAAAAAAATTTAATCCACCAGCCTGATAGGACTGTAGTTGCAGACATTCAGGCAACTAACTAAAAAAAAAGGAAGGAAAATGATTGAAAAAACAATGCCAAGGCTAAAAATGATCTATGTTACATGGTGACATCCAGTTAGCAAGGCACACAAACATAATGTTACATAATTAAATGGAAACCTATTTAAAATAAGTCTTGTATTGAAAAAACTGATTATGAAGTCTAAACTGAAAAAAAAATGTTTCACCATCAAGAAACAAGAACAAACAGTTGAATTATTAAAATACAAAAACACAATCTCTCTTTTCCACAGCAGTGGAAAAACAACAACTCAGCCTGTTATTGCACTCCATCTTCTACAAGTTCTGTTCGTAAACTAATCTACACCTTCAGTGGCAATGTTTTTTTCTGGTGCAGGAAATAGTGTGACGTTCTGTAGAACAGCGAAAACGTAGGAAGAGGTCAGGGTAAGTTACTGGGTAAACAATACATATTACTTTGACAAAGGAGACTGAAGTTCATGTCCCCTCTCATACTTCGTCAGAATTGACTTTTTCTAATCTTAACCCTTCTGTTGTCCTCGGGTCAAATTTGACCTGTTTTCAAAGTTTCTATGTCAGAAACATGGCTTTCTTTTCAACCAAATTTCCTAAAAATAACATGGATGGTTCCATACGCTAACTGATGATCACTACTTTTATGGTCAGGTCTACCCGGGAGAAATCTGTGATCATCCATAAACATAATTGTTTCTCTGACCTTAACTATTAGTCAAGATAATTCCTAATTGCTGCTTATTTTACTCAGTATTTAGGCGTAATTTCATGTAAATGAGATTTATTCACAATCAATTCCATAAAGAAGTGTAAAACTAGTGGTAATAAGTTATGAAGTTGGCCAAAAAGATGTAGCACAGAATTGGGTGATCATTTATAGGCTACTTTACAAGTATGGTCGACGGGACGACAATACGAGGGTTAACTAAGTGCACCTTAAATTGGGATGATTATGATACATTGTTATCCCAACATCAAGAATAAACTTCCATAATAAAAACCAAAACATATTATTGCTACAACTTATTTATGCTATGGTTGTCTCCAGCAGATATAGCAGAGAAAACAGATGTGCAATGTTAACAGTGAACTTTAAGCAGATACAGCATCTTCAATATGAACATTTTGCTGATATTTTGACAGAAATGTAATGTGGGTGGCATTAAGATTTCTCCCCTTAAAGCATTAAAGGTGCCGAGTGGATTTAAAAAAAAGAAGCTAAATAATCTTTACATTTAGTGCATTTAGTGTTTCCTACCAAAACACAACGCGTGCCAGGGTAGCTCACCTGGTAGAGCGCGCCCATATATACAGTAGAGCAGTGTTACTCATTGCGCGGCTCGCGAGCCTCCTGCGGCTTGCCAAGCTTTAATTTGTAGCTCACATGGCAGTAAATATGATCATGCTGTCAATACAGATATTTTATAAAAACATTAAAAACATAACAACACAACTTCACTCCTCGACGCAGTGGCCGTGGGTTTGACTCCGACCAGCGGCCCTTTGCTGCATGTCATTCCCCCTCTTTCTCCACTGTCTTGTCTACAGCTTTCCTATAAAAAAAATTACCAAAGGCATTACCTTTGCCATAAAACGTTTCAAAACCCAATTTTGGAACATTTTAAATCGTGCATTGTTTAAATTAATGTTTAGTAGCGTGCAGTTTTCTTCTTCACTACCTTTGTTGGCACGTTGCTATGTTTCTTTGCTGCCATGTGTCAATCAGTGGAATAGCATAAAACCAGCAGCATGAATATAAACTGTACCGTCCATGTGCTCTCATGTGTGCATGTGTCCTCGTGCACGTACATTATAGAAAGAAAACCGGGACCTACGTGTAAAAACATTGCTCCATAGTACAACTAGTCAGAAACTCCACAGGGTACCTTTAATGAAGATAATATAATAATATAGAATAATTCAAATCATTGAGCGTGGAAGCTCATACTTGGATGTGGACATACAGCAGTAGTCTGAGAAAATAATCTCGACTAAAGGTCAACTGGGAACTTTGCTGTGGAGTCATTTGCGCAGCCTGTTTCATGTAACTTGTACACTCTCATCTTAACCTGTTGTCAATGTATCATGCTAAGACATGTTACTACATTCATTTTCAACATGTCAGTTATTATTTTGGTCCATTCTGATTTACAGACAGCAACAGGAGGCATAAATCAAAGATGCATGATTAGGAACAGCACACTAGTGACAATGATGATGATGATGATTGCTGAGAAAAGATTTTTTTTTTTGCCTCTTTTGCGGCAATCTGTTTCAGGAAATATAAAGTGTTGAGTGAGGTAGTTTCTATTTATACCCCTCTGTCCCATTTACTGCCCATTCTGAGTCTGAGCAGCACAAATTAATCCTTTTATTACACACACAGCATGAAATAGCCTGCTGCTGCTGCTGCTGCTGCTGCTAGTCGAGCAAAAAGATGGCTGGTTGGGGGAAATACTATTTAAAAGTGAGGAGGGAAGAGAGAATTAGACAGATGTATTTACGTCAGGTGTAAAGAAAAACAAAATGCATTTCCAATAGTGTAACACGTACCTTACCAAAAACACAATTTTTATCTGAGAGCAGCAGAAGTGTGATGATATAGAAACATAGAAACAGCCAACTTGCTGGGGATCCAAATTGCTACAATAAAAACAAGAGTTACTCTAAATTAAATTACATTAGTAATTATTGATTATTAAAAAAGACAGCAACAACTTAGTATCTATCACCTGTTGGACTTGCTCATAATGAGGAACAGTTTGAACATTTGTGTTAGCCTAGTAATGTTTTTTTTAGAGCATCTTCCTGAAAACTGAAGTACTTTGCCGATATGGTCTGACCCATCGATTACTGGCATTGATTATTATTTCTTACTATATCTCTATATGTGTACATTTCACGATATCGTGCTTAGCTCATCGGCTTAGTCAGTGCTAAAGAAAAAGTCACAAATGACACGCACGCACGCACGCACGCACGCACGCACGCACACACACACACACACACACACACACACACACACACACACACAGTCAGTGATCAGTGGTCAGTAGCCTGTTGGAAAGAGTGTTCTCTCAGAGGTCCGGTGAAGGATTTACCTCCTGCTACACTCAACTGCCCAAAAATACACTGTGTGTGTGTGTGTGTGTGTGTGTGTGTGTGTGTCTGTACCAAAATACATTACAAACAAGTACACCCTTGTCAACTCACATAATCTGATCTTTTGAAATGTGTTCTGTGTTATTGAGGCTAATATTATGGTTGTTAATGCTTGTTTTAATGTTAATAAGGCTTAGGTTTCGATTGATCTGGTGCTTCTGCCCTTGTATGTCCACAAGATCAAATTGAAGTCTAAACAGCTAATCTGAGTACATTTTAACTTCAATCGTGTATTCTTCCACTCAGGTGCGTCTCTGATTTTGTGAGGTGGAACTATGTTGTTCCTTCTTTTTGCTCTCTTACCCGCAGCACAATGCTGCCTTTGTTCTTGTTGATCCGCTCGTGGGCCTGTTGGTTAACTTAATGAGAGTAATTATAAAATGACTAAACAAGTCGCTCTGTAAACAAAGACCATAGAGGGAGAGAGAGAGGAGAGAGAGGAGAGTAGAGACTGGGGAAAATGGAAGGAGAAAGTTGGGTGTGTTCAACATGGAGAAAAGACAGATGCTATTTAAGAGAAAATTCATTTTGATTTTGTGTCTCGATGTTTCGTAGTTTTGTCCTCCTGTTTCCTACTGATAAAATACATCAGACTGAATTGGAAGGAGATTGTTTGAGAGCGATTCCACCAGTCAGTATTAAGTCATTACACTGATGATAGATTGCGACAAACCGAGTCTTGGACACACATGTTTGTAGTTTTATATTTGTGAGGATAAATGAAAGTCTATGTTCTTTTAAAAAATAGATTTTCAAGAAAATATGGCTTCTTTTTGTTTATTATTGAAATGTTTGATCAAATATACTGTATACCAGCAGTAAGTGAGACAGTGCACAGGTTTTGTTCTAGACAATACTTTATACTTAAGATTAGCTTAACCACTATTTTTTTTTTTTTTATCTTTACAAATTCTAATCCTGCGTCCTTGTTGTAATTGTTCAGTTTGTGCTCGTTTGTCTTCCTGTAAAACGCTGCAATATTCTTAATGGCTAATCTTGAATTTGGGGGCATATGCATACATTTATCCACTCAAATATGATTTTGGGTGACCATCTTAATAAACCACCCATCACATAAACCTGCGTTGAACGCTAGCTTGACATAGGAGCTACTGTAGCGAGCGATATCATGGAAGGAGGTGGGTGCTTAGGTTTTATTCAGCAAAAACTTTTAAAATCTCAAAAGAGTGTGGTTTAACTTTAGTTTATTAATTTGTAGGTGAGTGAGGTCTGGGTGGAGGCCAACAGTCCTCTACAGCTCCTTTGCTCAGTATTCGTTAAATAAACCACACCACCTTTAGAGTCATTCAATCAACAAATTCTCACTCCCATCGCGACAAAAAGCGACGCTTGGTCAGGTGCCTTTAGCGTTTGTTATTGACGCAAAAAGTTTCCTTTAGCGTCATATTTAGACGCTAATGGTTGGGACTCTTGGCGTCACTTTTTGTCGCTCGGGGTCGGGACTATTGGCATAGGCGGCGCTAGGCTATTTTTAGGGGTGCTGAAGCACCTTTAAAATCATCTCAGCACCCCTGAAAAATAAAGTCCTTATCATTGTGATTTTGTGAAATCGTTTAGTGCTCAAACGTTATTACTTCTGCAAACCTGATTTTAGCGATGGAATAGGATAAATGACGACAGGCTCAGATCAGTTGTAGCCTAAAGTCAACAGCCTATCTGCGATTCCCTGAACGAGGGCGCCTCAGCCTACTCTTCAGTCTGCGCAGATAACTTTGGGGAATTCGGTCGTCAGAGTATGGCTACTTTCAACCACTGAAAAGGTAAGGTAAAGGCAAATGTAGCTTAGGAGTAGCCTATAACGAGTTTTTAAAGTGTGCTATTAATAGCCTGCCGTAACGGCTTGAGCACCGCTACCTCCCTACCAGACACTTTCTTATTTTTAACTGTCAATGCAAATGAAAAATAAATAATTCGACCTGACGGATCATCAGACTCATTCATATCAGAACTGAAACACTGGAAGAACAAACTCTGACTCACAGTCTGTTTCCCCATAGATGGATATACGTTTCTTTTTTTTAAAAGAAAACAGCCAGGTTCAGGTGAGAAAGTATAAGATAAGCCTTTAATATTATCCCACTGCACTGAACAGCAACCCCATATTCACATATGTTATAAATAGGTGAATGTACAACCTTTGGTAGCCTACACGATGCATTCTCTGTTGATTAGTCGATTACATTTGCCTTCTGGTTGACAGCACAAAGGAGTGAGGAGAATAGAGAGGGAGAAGGGCAGAGAGAGCAAGATGAACAAGGTGAGAAAATGGCTAGGTAGCCTATAAGACACAGTAGTCCTACTATATATATATATATATATATATATATATATATATATATATATATATATATATATATATATATATATATATATATAGTAGGACTACTGTGTTTTTTGTTTTCTCTTTTATTTGATTATTTCCTAGTTGATTAGAAAATATTTTGTATAGTATAGTATATATAGTTTGTCATAATTGCATGACTCAATCTGTCTATTTATTTCCCCAAAACTCAGAAGATGTCATGATTTAAGGGTTTAAAAAAAAAAAAAAAAAAATCTTACGGGGGCATACCCCCGGACCCCCCTAGCTTAACTGCTATCAACTTTTCATTAGGAGCTGAGCCCCCCCAAAGGTCAGATCCTAGAATCGCCCCTGACTATTGGTGTCACTTTTTGACGCTCTGGGTCGGGATGTACGTTTAACTGACATGGGGCACGAGAACACACGGGACAAGTACGGGACACAAACCCCGGTCTCTTGGGTGAAAGTCCTGTGTTGTTTGACCCATCCACCACTCCAACCAACCTCCTTAAGCAAATTTTAGGTCTTTTATACTACTCGCTACCGTTGTCGCTCTTAATACTACGTCATCTTACAGCGCTGCGGCCGAGCTGCTGCTCTGCCCGGTGTGTCCTGTACAGACGCTAAATGGTGATTTTTGCGTCGGTACCTGACGCTGAGAGCCGCTGACCAAGCGTCAGTATTTTACGAGTTGGGAGTGAGAACGGGTTGATCCAATCAAATCTGTAGGATGTGATTTAAATCTCCCTTATAACTATTCACTCTGAAATATGTCACATTGCTGAAAGTAAAGATGCTCTAACTTACATTGACCAAAAACTTGCATCATCCTGCACAAACATGCACGCACACAAGCAAGCACGACTGCACACTCTTTTCAATGCATATATTTGCATGTATATTTTACTTTCAGTGTTACTGTTAAAGTCTATTCATTTGAAACTGACAGCAACATGCTCGCCTGTTTATTTCTTCTGCATGCATCTTCACACTTACTTAGTCCTCTGTGTTTACACTTGCACCGTTCGTCCTCTCCCTTTGGTTTTTGCTCTCCTCTGTTAAATTACATTTATTCGCCTCTCGTGGGGACCCACCACTGATAGGAATTTTAATTTAAGTGCAGAGGAGATGGTAGAGGGGTGTTTTTAAAAGTTCACAATGCAATGAGAGGGAAACTTCTTCGATCCCATGCTGATGATCTGATTTGTTATTCCAAAATGTATAAAAAAAATGTAACGTTAAGAAATTTTTTTCTCTATTACTAGTACTGTTCCATTTTACATTTTGATGTGGCTTGTGACAAATGATATACCATCTACAGTGTGTAAGAGACAGACATCTGTGCTTACATTTTGATATCTGAAGTAGCGTTTTCACAGCTTTAATTTGCCTTTCTTTGTGTTTATCTCTTCATAATGTGATGTTTTATGACAGGGCCAGTTCTAGATTGCTTTTGCCAGACCATCCGGAGCAGAGGAGGATCCCTTTTCTTTCGCCAATGCGGTTTTCCAATTATTAAATCCTTGCCTGGTAAACACTATATCTCATTAGATGCGCCGAATTTGTGACAGGGGAAACAGAAACATGAAACTAGCTTTGTGATAGAATACTCCAGTCTGACGGTCTTCCACTGAACCTGCTCAGGTGGAAAGTGTGTGCAGTCTGGCCAAAGTTATGCTTTAGGGAAAACCTGCAGATTAGAAAAGTGTCACGCTCTCTTGTTGTGTCTCCGTGTTTTATATATTGTAAATACATGGTATTTCCGTGTGGCATTTTTATGATTGGTTGAACCTACGAGGACAAAATAAAATACTTATTTTTAAAATATGGGATGAAGGGGGGATACTGCCCCCCCGTGCCCCTGCCTAGAACTGGGCTCGTTTTATGGACTGATTCAAGCTATAGATTATATATAGCTATAGAAGATTCAGATTGGTAGATATTGATTCATAATGTCGTAGAGTCAGATTGAATTTAGTGAGCAGGTGCAGCAGGAAGGGAAACACCTTGAAATGGATTTCCATTTGTGTGTGCGTGTGTCTGCAGGCATAAATATGTATAAATGTGGGGATGAGCGAGAAAGAGAGGGTGAAGGATAAGTTTCCAGGTGTGGAGCAGCATGCTAAGCAGGGTAATTCTTCCCTGAGACCTTCCCTCTACCCTCTCCTCTCTCCTGCATCTTACTGCTTTTTCACTTTGATCATTTTTACACCTGCCTCCATTTGTCAGAATTTGGCTGCTTTCATTTCAGCGTCTGAGCTGATCGAGGCAGCGCCTGTAGTCAGACAGCGATAATCGCTCAGTCAATTAGTCAATAAGCTGGCCAATCAGAAAATAGACAGCCTGTCAACCAGCAGGATGAGCCATGTAGGCAGCCTGTCAGAGAGACCAGCTAACAAGTAATCAGTCAGACAGACAGCCTGCAAGTCAGCCAGACAGACATAATTTTCTAAATCCAATTTCTTTTCTAGCCTTTTCTGTCTTGGGGACTTGGTTTGACTTGGAGAAGAGTTGATGAGGCATTATACAGTACATCTCAATCAGTCTCTGCTGCTGTGTGTGTGTATGCATGAGAAATAGAGGTTATTTGTGAAAATTTGTATATCCTATTCAATGTGATTGCAAGCTTTATGCATACTATAGGTGCAGGCGTGTGTTTGTATGGTTCATAATGAACCATACAAACGTCTGTTACGCACTGGGGTGTTAATGGCATCTCTAACGGCTGAAAACACAGTGAGCCTGCACACAGAGAGGTAAACGTAGACTGGTGTCTGAGTGCAGGTTACTGTCATCCTATCATACTGTTCACATGGAATAACAGCACATCTGCTGGAGACACATTCAGCACAGAAAGAAACATACATGACAATAACCAGGACACACAGAAACAAACAGTGTACACACTCTGCATGTAGATGAATGCATATATCATTTTTCCACACAAACAAAAACATTTAAATAAACATTTAAATGACGGAACAGTGGTTGTCATTTATAGCAGCCATCTGCTGAGAACGCATCAGAAGGTTACAAAGATATGGGCTAAAGACATACAGTAAATAGATGGAGAGGTACATTAGACATCTGGTTGACAGAGTATCAGTGCTGCAAAATACAGTAAACGTGCGTGTGCATGTGCATGTGCGTGTGTGTGCACATGAGTGTGCACGTGGGTAGACAGGCACCTGGGTATCGTAGAATACAGTTAGTGCTCTCAGTCTCCAGCCTCTCTGGCTGTAAATCAAACAGCAACCATCAAGCACCTGGTGTGGTGGGCCTACTATGCACCCCACTGAAGGTGATTAAAATGAGAAATAATATAGTAGCTGTGGTGACGCTGAAGACATCGTCCATGACTACTATCTAATTCTTTTTTCTATTCTATTAGAAAGAAAGCCTTACTTGCAGCCGGCTTCCTCTATCCACTACCCTTCTTTAATTGTGCTTAAAGCCATTTAGAGAGTGTGTCCATTCTTTGGGGGAGGGGTGGATATCACTTCCACATTTGGGAACAAAATTCATCTCAATTTAAATCCAGGTCAGTGTTTGTGGCCTTTACTCAGCACCATGTGGTATCATTACAGTCGTTTGCAGCAAAGCCCCTTACACTGCACTGCCATACAACTGTTGACATAACTGATTACATAACACAGCTTTACCACGTGCTTACTGTAATAAGGAGTTGCACAATACTCCAGCATGATGATTTTACTTTATTTCTTTTAATCTGCTGATTAAAACTTTGCATCTCTAATGTTGAATTACTGCTAAGTTCATCAGCTGATGAACACTATCATATCTAGCTCCATGGTATGAACGCTTTAACTACTTTTAAGGCAGAAGATCAAACATGGTTGAGCTCCATGCTATTTTATATAGGCTACAATAATTAAGACTGTCAATCTTGAAAGTACTCATGCTGTGATGCTATCATGTTTTGGCATATTGTATTATTATTGTTTACTATTATGTAGATCTTCTTACTCTCTTTCTTCTTCCTCATTTATTAATGATTTATATAAATTGATATCATACCACAGCAATTTCACCCTCAACTAAAGGAAGAGATTATGTACTTTTGAGCTTAAATGTGTGGAATAGACACAGCTGTTATATAACGTTAGCTTAAGCAATATGAATCAAACACCAAAGTGACATGCTTGAGATCACAGTATCACTGTAAGATTTGTTGTTGTTGTTGTTGTTGTTGTTGTTGTTGTTGTTGTTGTTGTATTGCTGTTTTTGGCATTCAGTGTTTTTGCTTTCAAGGTACTTTTCAAGGTACATTTCTACTAGAAGGGAGAAGGTAGGAGGTCATCATCATCTCCTACATCATAGTTTAGATGTGTCAAATTGTGCCACAGAGAGCTGGGACGATACAGGTTTTCATGCCAATAAGAGCCTGATTTAATTAATTAATTAATTATTCTTCCTCTTTAACAGAGTAAATTGGTGAAATCCCTTGGTGTAGTCTTTAGTTTGATGGAAAAAATAGAAATGAAAGCCCTGCAGCTCCACAATAACAGCCTCTGAATGACAAGCACATGGCTGGCATTTTGACATAGCCAAACACCAGAAAATACATGGTGTGATGTAATACAGAGTAAACTTATCACACAGACATAAGGTTGCTGTGACTGCGTTGCCCACTTATTCCTTAAAACAGTGCCACGCACTAGTGAGAATATATGTGCAAATTGTCACATATTGACAAGTCCTGTTTCCCACTTCCAAAAATCTAGTTTTCCTTTTTATAATTTGCTGCTGCAAGGGCCCAGTTTCCCCATAAAGCTTTATTTTTCATTCCAAATATACGGTATGCAAAATGTATGCATGTGCTTAAATATGTTTATTCATTGCCTCCACTTGTGCATGCATTCATGTACCCAATAGACCTGGTGCCCATAGTAACAGCAGGGTGTGTTGTGTTGAATCATCTGATAGAGGAGCAAGGAGGAGAAAAGAGCATCAGCACTCTGGCCCAGGTGAAAATATTAAACAGTGTTGATAATGGGTTGGCTTCACGTTTTGATTCAGATATCTGAAAGGAAGAGCCTGAAAATATTCCTGTGACTACAGAGTGAAGAACTAAGGAAAGAGGTAAGAACAGCAGAGATATGAGATATGATTCAGAAAGTGACCTTCTGGTTTCCTCCCTGAGCTGAGGAGTGACTCTGCTGTTCTCAGACGAATGAGAAAGTCACTGAAGGTTAGCAGAGAGGGAAGAGACTCAGTCCTGCAACCAGCTTAAGGTAGGAAGGGAAGACAGGACTTTAGCTCCACGAACACTTTTTAACAGTAGCTGAGCCAGTGTGGTAGAAAGGATACACTACACTTTCCCTGCCTAAAAATTTTAAGCCCAGAGACGTGTTCTGGTTCTGGTAGCTAATGTTATACAGGCTAGCACTCAGTTAGCCCAAAAACAAGCTAACCAAACTGATAGATAGTAGGCTAGTAAGCTAGTCTGCTGACCTTCCAAGAACATGACTGTCATGTACAAGAGTGAAAACATTTAATTTGTGCATTTAATTTATGTTTATAGTACCTTTTTGTATTCATGCCAGTTAGCTAACCTGTGCCCTGGAAAACTGTGGTACCTGTAAATAAGATATGAAAAAAGGGGACGAGGAAAGGAAAATTAAAAAAGGAGACCGGAGAAGAAGAGATGAAAGAAACTAGTGGGAGACAAAGTAGGGGGAAAAGAAGTAGGCACCGTTTTACTAATGGTGGAACCACAGTTTTCCTGTCTAAGAAATTTTAAAACTAGGTTGTCACTGCTCGTCTCCGGGAGCTGATGTTACGAGGCTTAGTGGTCCCCTAAGTTAGCATCATGCTATAGCCAAACTGTTACCTTTTTATTATTATACAGTGCATTCTTGTTTTATTCAGACTAGTTAGCTAGTGTGCTCCAAAATTCTGTGGCATAGCAAGATTTGAAAGAAAGGGATGAGGAAAGGGGAACAAATAATAGGAGACAGGGAGGAAAGAAAAAAGGGTGATAAGATGAGGCAGGTAGAAATGTATCCTCTGTTGGCGAAACCACAGAAGTTTTCCTGTCCAACACAGTTCAACACTTTTTCTGTCAAAGACATTAGATTGTCTTAGCCTGTCTTTATGAGCTAACACAAACCTAGCACTTCATTAAGTTAACAACATGCAAAACATTTTTTTTTAAAGCTTATTTAAATTCTCAGAGTGAACTCTGTTCGTAGCTAGCTAGTCTGCTGACCTTCCAAGATCATGAATGTCATGGGCAGGAATGAATGAAAAATTAACATGAACATTTTCTACTTAGGTTAACTAGCAAATCTGTGCTCCCCAAACTTAATTTGCACAACTCCGAAGAACTGAGAGACAGGGAATGACGAAAGGGAAAGAAAAAAGAGGGGACAGAAGAAATGAAGAGAGGACAGAAAAAAATGGGAGGCGAAATGGAGAGAAAGGAGAAAGAGAGGGGAGGCAGATGGAAATAAATGGGCCGTACAAAAGCAATTCTGTCAACAGCCCAGAGTGGGAAGAAATGGAGGCAGAGGAGGAGGGGGAGGAAATAGATGTTTAGTTTGGGTCCACCAATAACCTAAATAGTCTTGTTTTGCTGCTGGTCTAGAGGTGTGATAAGAAATGTACCCTGCTACGGGGGAACATGATCAGGTAAATCCTACCCAAACCTCTGTTTGCTCTGTGTATCAACTGGAAGAGAAGAATACTAAGGCTAACATCAATAAAAACTGAAAGCACCTCCTCCGGGGAGTTTCTGGGATTGCAAATGAAAACCTGCAGTCAGACAGCAGACTACAGTTCACCCCCTCCTCCTTCATTCTCAGCGCAATGATCTAATCAACCATATTTTAGAACCGGTTAATTGGTCAAGCAATCAGCTAGTCCATGATATTTAGTATACAATATATAATCTCAAAATGTAGACACTTGAATAATAATTTGAAGTCGTAAAATTTGAGGAGCAGTTGAACGATGCTTGTCAGCATTTGTTTGGTCACAGATCTAAAAGAAAGGCTGGATGTAACAATGCCGGTTAAACTACTGCTTTAGAACTGTGCCAGTAGGGGTTGCTATAGCAACAGAATAACCAACTGACACCAGGTGTTGGTAGAAGAATAGACACAGAATCACTTTTGGTGAAATATAGAACCAATTTTGCTGCGAGTGTACTGTAGTTCATGTTCCTTTGCCTCTCGTTTTCTCTTTCAACCTCCTTTCCCATCATCAGTTTTCCCATCAGCTTTAAGTCTCTTATCCTGTCTCCTTCAATGTCTCTGCTGCGTGAATCAGTGAAACTTCGAGGTTTTTGATGAGTCACCCCACTCCCCTTCAAACACTCACACATGCACCACACAGCAACTCCAGCTGTGTGTGTTGTAGTGTGTGTGCACAGTGATTAGTTTTTGATTGGTTTGCTGCTCTGTGATGGTCTGAAAATGTGTAGCTACTGTAGATTTGTGACTGAAGGATGTGTAGTGTCTTATTAGCAAAACAGACTTTGAAGTGTACAGTCAGTAAAATCAGTAGTTTTTTGTCACTCTGGCCCTACAAAGCCAACTGCTAGCCTTTAATCTCAATTTATACCTTCGTCGTCCGCGTGTCTACGAGGGTCCGGTTCAGTCTGTGTGACGTAAATGTCGTCATCCGCTCATGTCTGTGAGGGTCAAGGGGGACCGTCCAAAAAACTGACCGCAGTACGCTACAAGTGGCAGCGTAGAGATTAACTGCGCATGTGTGGAACACGTCGTTCAAGCAGATAGTATAAACATAACTACTACGCGTCTGTGGTGTCCGCAGCTGTCCCTGTACGAGTCAGATTGGAGTATAATTGAGGCTTTACTTGATCCGCTTTAAATGCTTGCCGCAGGTGAATCTTTTCAACCAAAATGATAACAAAATGAGAGTCAACACTGTTAAACACTGCAGAAATTTCATTTAACATTTGAACATATTTTGAAATTACTATCAATGAATAAATACAGAATGTGTACACAGATACAGTTTAACAGTCTCTGATTTTGACCTACAAGAGCGTTTTTCTATGGTAGACTTATAGAAGGTATAAGAAAGACAAACTGTTGCCAACGATCCACTTCTTTACGAGAGTGGAAATAAAAATGTTGAAAAAGGCAAGATTCAACAAAGGAAAAAAGAAAACATTGGGCAAGCGAGGCCATGGTCAGTGCCCACTGAAAAGATAATAGAGGGTGAGAGACAGAGTGGCAATGAAAAGAGAAGTGATTGAGCAAAGAGAGAGGGTTTGATGGAGAAAAAGAAAAGTTTATAGAGAGAAAGATTACAGAGGACATAGATAAAGAGAACAGAAAAGGAGAAAAAGTAGAGACATAGACAGAGAGATTTTGTCACGACCAGACTGTCCACAAGAAGAAAACCTTGTAGTTAAAGGAGAGGCAGACTGGAACATTGTGACATGGGAGTTCAGTAAATCAACATTTCCAATTTCTGTGTGCATTAACCATTAAAGTTGGTAATACACCAAACCTAGACCCATTCAATCACTGACAGCACAGGCAATAGAATAGAAAAGAATAGAGTATAATATAATATAATAGAATAGTGACTGTCATCCCCATGGCCTCTGTGTGACTTCAACACACAGTTTGCACCCTGGCTCCTAAAACAGTCAATGCTGGTGTCTTTCAATCATGTACTATAGGTGATCTTTCTCTAACTGTAACCAGGCAGATCAGAAACACTATATATATATATATATATATATATATATATATATATATATATATATATATATATATATATATATATATATATATACGTGAGATATACTCAGGGGTGTTGGACATTCCTGCTAGAATGAATAGCTGTGGATGTGGGGAGGGGCCCATAGAGAATACCTTTCTACCAGGGTTTCCTCAGGGTCTTAAAAAGTCTAAAATTTCAAAATCTAAATTTGAGGCCTTAAAAAGTCTTAAATTTGCTGAAATATTGTTTTCTAGGTCTTAAACAATTTAACTGTAAACTGTTCTAAAATTTTCCTGTTGAAAAACTTTTTTATTTTGTGGTGTTGTTGTTGTTTACTGTATATGTACAACTTATTATGTAGTTTTTATTCAATTTTAATACATTTTATTACTTGTGCTACGCCCCTGGATATACTACTGTATGATGCTAGTAAAGTCATCACATAGAAGTGTCTGAAAATTCACTAGATATACAGGGAATATAATACTGTAACAAACCTTTCATTTTGCATGATTTCAAAAATCTGTTGAGATATTTCAGTTCCAAAAGTCAAATCAGTTGAATGAGGTTTTCTATCTTCTTTTACTGATTACCTGACTTCCCGATTACAGTCATCAAGTGTTAATTTACAGGTGTTTTAGTGGGGCAGCTAGCTTGGCAGAAGGGTTAAAAACATTTCTTGTATAGAGCAGTAAGTAAAGAAAATTAAAATTTAAAATATTCATACAGAAAAAATAACAGGATGATGCTGCAAATTTACAGCAACAGGTTTCATACGTTCTGATTTTTACAACAAAAAATCTACTTGAAAATTGATGAATTGATGAAACTACTGAAGTCACTCATGTTGAGTTTTTATCACCCCATATGCAAAAAAGGGAAAACTTGAAGAATATTTCTTTGTTAACATCAACTTCTTTTAATAATATAGGTGTCCTCGGTTTTGTACCGATTTGTTTCCCCTCAGGTGTGTGTTTGTGTCTCCTGCCTGAAGTGTACGCACATTTAATATTGTCTAGGTGTATGTACTTTGTGTGTTATTTTCTGACTGAAAAATGTATGTGTGCATGTCGCCTTTGACACACAAATGTGTACTGTATGTGTGTGTGTGCGTCGCCGGTTGCCGCAGCCTGTTAATTTCCATTTTAATTTGTTGATGCCTGTGGATGTTCGGAGGTCCTTCCACAGCTTTCAGCAGCTACAAGTAAATTAATCAGTTATTATTTTGCCAGTTTTTAATGTTGTTTCTGCTGCTGGTTCCCTGGCAGTAAGAATATAATTGAATTTGTTAGAATACAGTGACAATTACCAGGCTGAATACTCATTCATTTAATAATGCATTCAATAAAATAAGATATTTTTTTCATTTAATACTGGGGTGGCATTAAGCAACGCTGCTTATTACATTCACTCTGCTCTTGCAGCAGAAAAAAATATCAATACTATAATTGCATTCAGCCATTAATTTGTTATATAAAATTTGAATGAACACCAACACAGACTATTTTAAAGGTAGTTTTAGGGTTAGAAAGGAGTCATTAACTTGCCAAAATGGCGAGTCATTTAGTTTAGAGTAGTTCAGTGAGTTTGTTAATTAAAGTTTTATAGTTTTAAAATTATATTACTGTTAAAGTTATGCATAATTAAAGCTTTAGTGCGTAACTTTTTGATATTAATGAACGGCCGTTACATTCCAGCCATTGCCAAATGAGGTGCTACAAAGCTAATTAAGACTATCAGCTCCACACAACTCTCTGTATTTCTCAGTATGGCAGTGTTCAGAAGATTGTGGCCTCTGGCGACTTTTGCGCGCAGAAACTCGAGTGAAGATAATTACCTCTTCTGAAGAGTCCGTCATGTTTTTTAAAATCCTCCGTGTCCTCCATGGCTACTAGCAACTGCGTGGAGGAGGGGTTTGGGCGCGTGCACGATCACGGAGGGCTTGTATCATGTGGATGCGCCGACAGTGTTGTTGTCATTACTTAGAATTCCTCATGGGGGCGACAGAAACTACGCACTATAGTTTGAAGTGTGTGCTGCTTTGAGTGGTTTACTACTGGAGGTTACTTAGTAGTTACTTAGTAAGATAGGCAGCTGAAGATGCTAACATTGGCAGCATAAGAGCAGACAAACACATGTTTATTCCATTCCTTACACTTTTGCCCTTGTATTCTTGGTTTTGGGGGAAAGTTAAAAAAAATAGAAAACACCATGCAAAATCCTTGTAAATGGAGTAGGTACTTACTCCAGTCCCATGCACAACGCTTCAACAACATTTCATTAACAAAATCTCTTTTTGTCCTGTTTACTCTTGATGATTTAAGGATCTTGCTGTGAACAATATTTATCAGAACTACTTTAGTCCATAGTCAAACTGTTTCAATGTTGTTTTCAGTGTTCTAAGGACTGAACGAAATTCTGTTTGTTTCTATAATATTGGGGTGATAGCAGGAATCTATCCTGACCCTTTAATTGTAATTAAAAGAGTTGATGTTAATCTCTTTTATTTTTGCTTTGTCCCTCTCTTCCAGGGGTCCGATGGGCAGCCCCAAGCCTGGCATGCAACAAGGAGGCCATGGAGGAGGAGGAATGGGAGGAGTAGGTGGAGGTGGTATTGGAGGAGGAGGAATGGGAGGAATAGGAGGAGGAGGTATGGGAGGAGGAGGAATGGGAGGAATAGGGGGAGTAGGAATGGGCGGAGGTGGAGGACTAGGGACCAGAGCTGTCGAGCCCTACCGCCTGGCCACTCACGAGGCTCCGACTTCCCCCCGACATATGCAGTCAAGCCAGGGGCCTGGCATGGGGCATGGCCCCGGGTCTGGCCATGGGATGGTTCATGGTCCAGCTGGGTCCAGCATGGGAGGCCATGGAGGTCAGCCAAGTCCTGGTCAGCACGCCTCCCGTCGAAACCTCCAAGTCGACTTCAGCGGTTCGGGCGGCTCCAGGACAGGCCGGTCTCCCTCTGTGTCTCCTGACCGCGGCCTGACGCCCACCTCGCCCTACTCGGTGCCGCAGATCGCACCAATGCCGAGCAGCAAACTGTGCCCAGTGTGCACAAGCACAGAGCTGTCCAACCCACCGGCTGTACCCAACTACAACACCTGCACCCAGTGTAAGGCCACCGTCTGTAACCAGTGTGGATTCAACCCCAACCCGCATCTCACTGAGGTAGGTCAGGTTTGACAAGGAGATATGTTATCATATCATAATGATTAAATCTTTTTTTTTTTTTATATGCCTGTCCTTACTTTGCCACTGTGGATTTGTGCAACAAGGGACGATTGTTGTAGTTATCTGGTGGAATAAATGGAATCAATAACAGCTGATTTTTTGTTAGTAGTCAGGGACTAAGCATTTGGGTATGAATAATTTAATTCTGTAGGCGGAGAGTCATATTTGTCATACTTGACTAATGTTTCAGGTTTAGATGATAAACAACAGAAACAAAAAGTTTATTTCAACGCACATAAGTTTGAGTGTGGAAAAGATCATCTCAATGGAATTTCTCTTAATTGGTAAACGGCTTATGCAATAAACTGATGGATACGTTATTTGCCGAATAAATAATTACGTTTCAGGTCATTTTATGGTTGCAACCCGCCATAAAACGAAGAAGTTTTAGGTCATTTCCGCCACGTATTTCCGCTTTTTTGCAGACATGGCGGGTGTCAACAAAGACAGATATAAGTGGACAAACGTTATATGTCGCTTTACGAGCGACATTTAACGGCTGTTTTAGATAGCAAAAATGAAATGCCATAACGTGCATCTGCATCATCATAGCGATGTTTTGATAGCGTCGTTGTTGTCTTATTATAGCTTGATATGTCACTCATCAGCTGGCACTAAGCACTATTACAACTTGCGCAATATTAATCATTTGTAGGTAGACGGCGCAATCCATTTTGGCTAGCAAAACTTTGTTCGCAAATGTTAGCTTGAATGTTGTGCGATTGAGTGCGAACATGAATGGAAACACCTTAACATGTCTCAAATCTATTCAATATACTAATTTGACCGCAAAACAGCACGTGAGGTCATTACGCACAGGTTTTTATTCGCTTTAACGCCGTTTAAACACTTTCACCGGCTTTGTTCGCCTCAATGTTTTTAGCGAACTTCAGATAATTCGATTGACATAGTGGATGGAAACATAGCTAGTGAGTTTAAGGGCTCAGCAAGTGGCAATAATTCCTACCTGAGGCGCTGACGGAATCTCCATTAATGTGCAGAGGCAAGACACATGGGTCGTGACTGTGTGTGTGTGTGTGTGTGTGTGTGTGTGTGTGAGTGTGTGTGTTTAAGTTCATTGTACTCTTCACAGGTGTAATGTAAAGACAGGAAGCAAAATGTTCCAGTATTTGGCATTCAGAGAGAGAAGGAGGGATAAGAGACTAAGATCCAAAGAAAAAAAGGACAGATTAATGTGACTAAAGTTATTCAGAGGTGGGTTGAGGGATGAGGAGAAGAGAGGAGGTTAAGAGGCCATCTTTGATTGAGAGGAGGTTTACGCTTGCCTTTGGTGACGGGTTCAAACTATCAGCCCCAGCGTCAGCGACTGGTGACAAATATCAAATCACAGCCTCCCTGGGCAGACAGGAAAGACACAACCAGAAGCACGAGGCCACGTCTGATATGTTAGCCATGCTGGCACCCATTTATTCCCACTGGTCAAGGCCATATAATTGGCAGACAGCACGATAAACACTCTGCTGGATTAAACAAACTGCGGTTGAGTTGTTGTGTCTCATCTTTCATTTGCTTTTGTGGGAAAGAACATTGACACCTGAATCATCCATGTGTACCTGTTACATCACTCGCCCTGTTGCTCTATCCTAACAAATTAGCATCCACTGCCGAGCAAGGGTAAATGACTAATATTATTAGAGATAACAACACCGATAAGCTGTAATGGTAAATTTTTTTGTATTTTTGTTTTCAGTGGTATTATGCAGATTCACCATAAACTGCTTTCTCCAAAATAAGAATAGAGTTAAATCCACTGCTCTCTGACACAGTCAGCCAACACATTCAGTGTCTCTTAAAGATGGATTTAAATTTTTAAAAAGAAAAAGAAATCCCTACATAGTGAAAATGTGTATTATACTTAAAGTTGATCTATTATATAACATTTTCAGGTCCATACGTGTATTTTGTGTTTGTACTAGAACATATTTACAAGCTTTAATGTTCAAAAAACACTTTATTTTTCTTATACTGCCCATGGCTGCTGCACCTGTATTCACCCTGTGTCTGAGACGCTCTGTTGGAGCACCTGTCTCTTTAAGCGGTACTCCCGAAAATGCTCAGTCTGCTCTGATTGGTCAGATTCTGTATCAGCGTTCCTGTTGTTATATCCGTACAGTCGGTGACTTCAATGGAGTATACAGCAGGACCTTGTACCGTGAAAAACACCAATAAAGACTTATAAACCAAATATGACACCGAGTGTGACCCGAAATTGGGGAGAAATGAACAACATTGGCAGCCATGATTACAGGTTTCACTGGTGTTAGCATGCAGCTACTGAGTTAGTTAGCAGTGTACAGCAAGAGAATATAGCAGCACTTTCTACCGTCAGAAATCGCAGATAAAGGCTTCTGAACAAAATACTACATAACCAGACATGTTTCAGCAGCAGTGTGACCAGGAATTGGGGAGAAATGAACAACACTGGGAGCCAAGATTACATCTTTAACTGCCGTTAGCGAGCAGCTACATGCAACAATGTTAGCACTGCAGTAGCTTAAAGAAACAACAACACTTCAGTCCTGCCTACCTAGAGCAGATGACAAATCATAGAAGGCCGGAGAAGGCCGGCTGGGTGCTACGTGACACCGAGCCGAGAGTAGAAAAAACGGTTGAAACCAGAGCATTCAGAACAGTGGGGAAATCAGTTTAAGCTCACATAGGTTTCTCTGAAATACGTTTACCTCATTATTTGAAGCTCTGGCCACATTTAAAATGAAAATCTGACATTATCACATTATAGATGTGACAGAAGATAAGGAAAAACATAATAGTTTACCTTTAAAGGTTACCTGTGTAACAAATGTGTATGAGGCAAGTTGGTGTATGATTTGTTCAGTCTACCTGTCAAACGGGAGTGCTTGATTTTGTACAATCTAAACACAAACTGCCAATATTTTACATGACAAATTTACTTTTAAAACCCAAATCCAAGCAAGAAAAGCAGGATGTCAATTTCCAGAGAACAGTAGTCAATTTTAAAGGTGCTGTAGGTAGGATTGCGAAGATCCAGGACTTAGCCAACATCGACAACTTCTCAGTCCCTCCCCCCTTTCCGCTAAAGCCTAAAACGGTCTCCTAAGCCCCTCCCCCCACAAGGGAGAATGAATGCGTGTGCATGAGCAGTGATTGACACGCAGTTAGACACACCCCCCCTGGCCCTGATTGGTGTATCTGAACAAGGAGCTGTGGCTTTTTGCAAATCACACTACAGGCTGTAGGTGGTGTCAGAGGAGCCGGATTTTTTTTTAATTACCTGCTTCATGTAGTTCTACTTGAACATAGGGTCAGTTTCAGCAAATATGACAGAAAGTTAGTTTTATAAGTCTTACCTACTGCACCTTTAACTAAGTGTTAGTCATTCTTTGCACGGCATGTCATGACGGTTTTACTGGTTGTGATTTTCAAATTTGCCTACTGTATGTAGAGTACAGCAGCTTCCGTCTGGCTCATGTGCGATTATTTTTAAAACTAAGCTTTGATCTCTGCTCAGGTACACATGCTTGTACATGTGGTCCTCTGTGTGTGTGTTTGTGTGTGTGTGTGTGTGAAAGAGAGAGCACGAGAGACAGAGTGAGTACTACAGGTTAATAATAATGGATAATGCTAATGAAGTGGAAGGAGGAAGTTGATAAGCCTCTGATTTAGGGATTTGGACTGCATTTGTGATAGATTAACACACACAAAATATGCACACACGCACACACACACACACACACACACACACACACACACACACACACACACACACACACACACACACACACACTACAGTCACTCCTACTTGCCTCAACATAATTCATGCAGGAAGCATGTGCAATAAATTGTGATGTTAATTAATTGAAGGAACCCACAGGGGATTTCCTGTAGTGCAAACTGGAAAACATGACACAACAGCATAAAATCCAACCACCACCCTAGTTAACTGTTCTCTGTTCCTGCCGCACATATATTTATAGTAGAAAGATTTTTGGGTACTTCATGCTTATGTAATTTAATATTTCCCCAAAACATACATTAATGTACATGTTTGAAACACACACATGTGAATTGCACACAAAGCCCTG
Source organism: Sander lucioperca (assembly GCF_008315115.2). Classification (NCBI taxonomy): domain Eukaryota; kingdom Metazoa; phylum Chordata; class Actinopteri; order Perciformes; family Percidae; genus Sander; species Sander lucioperca. Next base: position 10,511,673 of record NC_050184.1, read on the forward strand.
CTGAATTTGACTCTCACTTCTCCATCTTATACAAATTAATACACTGGTCCTGCCATTGTTTGTGTTCCCATGAATTATGGATTAGCTCCCTATTCCTATTAACAGTTACTATCTTCTCCATACAATATTTAATAGAAACACAATCTCTTAAACCTATTTTTAGGATTTTGTTTTATTCAGAAGATATCTACCCAGACAATTTGACAAGTTCATGTTCACAGTGAGGAAATATCATGGGAATGTGCATATACGATGTACAGTCCCTTAGATGTTTTTTTTTAGCCTCTTTAGAATGAAGTATTCGCCATAATTATTCAAACTAATTAATTTTTTTTTTTTAAGTCACACACTATCCTTCCATATCCCCTCAGCTCTAAGTGGCAGATCTCCAGCCTTGTTATGTCTGCAGCTATGGATTAATACTTAAACTAAACATTATCCATTATTATCACACCTAATCATTGTACTGTGTATCCTGGTAATCTAATAAGCAGTGCCAGGCTCCATATCCGTTGTACTACGCTCTGATTCCATTTGCCTCAGATAACAGTTAGCAGACTTAGCCAGGCAAGCCAAAAAGATAATTTTATATAAACATGTCAGGTGTGACCGACTATTATTATGACTATTTAACAAGCACAAAGCCACACAAAGTCCTGTCATGCCATCAAAAATAAAATTTCTTCTTCATGTTCAAACGACTGAAACGTGATTGAAGGAAACTATCTACCACTTGAGAGAAAAAGAAGTTGTTGCTTAAAATTTGGTCTTAAAAGCACGTAATGATAACGGTTTTCCAGTTCCTTTACAGCTGTGTGTTGGGGGTTGAACACCCTGTTCTGTCTAGAATCACAGATCATTATTTAATTTAATTGATGGCACTCTCTGTTCTGGTAATCTAATAAGCACTGCCAGCATCCATATCTTGTTACATTCCGACGCCTTTTGCATCAGATAACATTCAGAAGACTAAACTAGGAGAGTGACACCAATTATCTGACCAAAGAGGATCAGAGAGAGATTATAGTCCATGTATCTGATTCTGGAAGGGTGGCTTTCAGTTTATTAATTGATCTTTGTGAACTAATGATGAGTGATTGGATTTGGATTGGAGATTCCCATCGGCCTCAGCTTCACTCTGTGTTTATTGCTAATTAATAAATGCTAAACTAGGATGGTGAACATGGTATATACATTATACCTGCTTAACATCGGCATGTTAGCATTGTCATTGTGACTATATGGTAGCATGCTGCCATTAGCATTTAGTGTAGAGCACAGCTGTGCCTAAGTACAGCCTCACAGAACCATTAGCATGGCTGTAGACCACTAGTCTTGTTACTAGGGGTGTGCATTGGCACTGCCCTCACAATTCGATTCGATTACGATTCACCAGGTAACGATTCAATTCAATTCAATTCGATTCTACGATGCATTGCGATGCATCAAAATTCTACTGCACACAACATGGCAAATTTTTCATCAGTCATGAGGCAATACAAGCAGTCAGATATTGAACAACAGATTTTATTGGCTGCTATGTGTGTATTATCACTCTCCTGTATTTTTGACATAAATGTCATTAAATAAAATAAAATGTAATGGTACAGGGTATTGGATATGGCATTTTCAAACCTGAAAAAGAAAACATAAATCACTGCTTTCAGTGCTTTGAATGAGAAATGTTTCTCTTCTCTCTGCAGCACTTATCATATTAGCGGCGTTGTCCGTCACCAGCACAACACTTTTATCTGTTAGCTGCCATTCCTCCACAACATCCAAGAGTAGCCTCGCCATATAAGCACCAGTGTGGCTCTCATTAAATGCTCTCGTCTGCAGCACATGTGATACAATCTGCCAATCCTCGCTAATATAATGTGCCATAGGATAGGGTACATAGGGTTACATAGGACTCTGTTGCGACAGAAGTCCAGGCGCCACTTGTAATGGCTACACGACTGGCTTTACACATTGATTCCATTACCTTTGCTTTGGTTTCTTTGTACAATGCGGGAAGCGCAGAATCAGTGAAGGTAACTCTTGTCAGTAGCTTATACCGGTGCTCAATTGTTTTAAGCATGTGGCGAAACCCCGCATTTTCTACCACAGAATAGGGTCGTAGATCCTTCGCTATGAAACATGCCACCGATCGTGTGATCCTCTTTGCTCTCTCCGAGTTGTGTGGCAACGTTGACACTAGCGACTTGTCAATTCTTGGCTGGGATGTGTCGACTTTTTGTGTTGTTGTTGTTGAAGCCAACTCAGGATGCCAATGATCAACGTGGTTCGTGAAGTTAGTTGTATTGCCAACGTGCTTGATTTTAGTGTGGCAGGTTTTACACACCGCATAAGTCTTGTCTAGTTTCCCATTAACTTCGTAGAATCTGAAATATGCCCAGATGTCCGCTTTCCAAGCTTTGGGTGCGTTTTTAATTACCCGTCTATCGCGGTCATCTCCCTCCGCCTCAGCCATCTTGATTGTTGTTGTTATGCCCCCGGAAGTAATTGAAACTTCACAACTTTATTGTCCACTCAAGGCCAGAAAATAAACAGTGACATAATCGATTATGGCACTTTGCCGCATCGATGCTGAATGGTGCATGCCACGCATTGCGATGCATCGCCGAATCGATTATTGTTGACACCACTACTTGTTACTCTAAAGCCTTCAACGTTTTTTAAACCAAGGACCCCTTAACTGAAAGAGAGACAGGGCAGGGACTTACTACTACCTACTACTAATATTGTATAAAATGAAGTTGCATATTAAACTGGGCCTAAAATAACGTGTAGGGTGGCCTAAAGCCTTTATACATACCTTTTTAGTGCATAGAATACTAAGCTATTAAAATAATAATTGTCGGCATGATTTTATAAATCATCTTTAAATGTTACACATACATGTGGCACCGTGAATCCTTAGGATTAACTGTATCTGTGGATGGCTATCTTCGTAACTACCTTACCTATTTGCCAGCCTATCATCAGTGGGGCTTTATATTTGCTAATAATATGTTGGATCCAAGTTAAGACAACATTTCAAAAGTTAACATTTTTGGAGGCCCCCCTGCATTGATTCTGAGGACACCCTAGGGGCTCTGGACCCCCTGTTGAAGTGCTGATCTATGCTCTAAAGTGTTTATCACTATCCTTAAAAGATCCTTTCCATCATCATTATACACTAAAGCACATTAGCCGTTAAAAGTATTTAGTCATTTTACTTAAAAAATACTTATATTTTTGAGACTAGAATCATCTGTGTCTAGAAATGTCTACTGCAGAAATTATAGGTAGCATTTTTCATTCTAAAATGGATAAGTAGTATCTTGGAATGAGCCAAATGAACCCCTTTTCATTTGATGTTTTCATGTGTGATGTGTGTTGTGTGCTGTCATTGTCAGTTTAGCACCTTAAAAGGATAAACCCTGAGTGTTGCAGCTCTTATGAATATGGATGAGGGATATTGAAACACCCACACGCCATGTATTTGCAACTCATTTATGTGAGTTATGAAATCCTCTCTGTGGCGGTTTATATCTTTACACCGGGCGTGAAAATGATGTCTAGATTGGTTGCAGGTTGTGCACCTTTTCCAGATGTTCTGGAATTGTGAAAACAATTTCAACAATCAACCACGGCCTTTAAATGTTAAATTGTCCACCACAGCTGTTCAATACCACTCTGCAGTCGCATGCTAACAGCTGGAGTTTGAACCAGCAACCATTTGCTCACCTCCCCTCACTCGCATAGCATTACTGATTTCTAAGTGGCAGATCAGCTTTGGAGCCTAAAATAATCTCATTGGCTGATCTCAGCCTTAGTGGGCGAAGTCCTGGACAATCATTATTTCACAACAGAAACTAATGATAACTAATAATCCAATATAAATAAATAAATATACAGTAATATCTTACTCTGTTATCGAGCCATTTGGCTAACTAGCTTCATATAATTAGCTTCCCCCTCTCTTACCTTTTGGTTTGAAATTGTACTGTAAGGCATTTATTGCTATAACAACGAATAGCCCTGTGTTTCAAGGTAAAGATTATAGGCAAGGAATCAATGGAGCCCCTCTAATTAGCATTTTAAAGATTGAATAGGCTCTTTTCACAGCAGCCATTTTGACATGTCATAGCAGGGCAAACACAGGTGAAATGAATTATGGTCACAGCCATTCCAGTGAGCAAGGCCTGCATGCTAGCTCATACCAGAGCCCTGCGCCACCTAAATGGAACAGAGCAAATAATTAATGTTATTAATTAAACCTGTGTTTGCCCTGCATTGGCATGTCAAAATGGCTGCTGTGAAAAGGGCCTATTAGGTTTAATCATGAAACTGCAGTTCACTGAGTTTAATTTGAATATTTTGATAGCGCCAATACGATACCACTTTGTTTTCTTCCTTTTTTACAATATCTGACTTACTTTAAGAAATATAAACATGTTTTTATAGAAAAACATGTTTATATTTCTTAAAGTTTCATTTTCAGTTTTTTTTTTCAATCTTTAAGTTAAGTCTAGAACTAGCAAAATGATGCACTGCTTTTCCTTTTCTTTTGATGCATCAATCCCACCGTTTTTGCTTCTGCTTTTTTTTTTTTTTTTTTTTAGCAAACATAGCTACAGAACATCATGCAAAGTGTGAACCTTAATGCAAATATGTTGATAAAAGTGGCTTTATAAGCCATTAGTGAGAGGAATGTAATGCATGCAATTTTGTGCAGGCTTTTATCCAAAGTGCCTTCAGTGGGCGGTGCAGTGGAAATGGAAACTTTCACTTTGTCTGTCTAATGACAACCAAGTAACAAGTAACAAACAAACTGATATGAGAAACACAACAATTATGATTTTTTTACAAGATCTTGAATTGGGCATATAAGTGTGGCATCATGCTAATCTTTGCTACTGTTTACGTTGTCCACTAAAGTATATTTACTCTTAATTTCCTCAAAAACATTGTCTACTGCCACAGACTTTAAACAAATCACCTTCTGTGTATCAGACAATGTTTCAAACTGCAAATGTAAAACGTTTCATGAGGTTGGTATTGTTGCAGTTAAATGGATATGCAGTAGGCCTGCATGATTCGGGGGAAAATATGAATCACGATTTTTTAGCTTAGAATTGATATCACGATTCTCTGCCACAATTTTTTTCTCAAGAAGTGTATTGTTTATTGTTTGGCCCTGATACAGGCTGTATCTGAACTCCTTGAACATGTCTTTATATAATTAAAACATGTCAATTACCATGCTGCAGCTACAGCTTCAGTCTCTAGAGAAATGTCTAGAGTTTGTCAATTGCCAATTTAAGTACAGTATCAAAAGCAGAATGATTTCTAAGCACACTCTTTAACTGCTTGCCTTTCATGTCTTCAGCTGTCCTATCAAAATAAAGGCTGAAAGTGCCCATAAAAAAAATATAGGCCTAATATGCAGTACAATAGAATGAAAGTGGTAAAATAGACATTTGTTTTTATGAAAATTGAGTGATTTGATATAGTTGATTTCTGTCAGTTTTTTCACAAGGTGATTCCCTGTACTTGTGTTTGTAGGCTGATTGCACCTGTTTAACTCCTGGGAAATGACCTTTTGAGCCACTACACCCTGACCAGAGGTTTACAGTTAATGCCAATAAACAAAACAAAGAAAAACAATATAGTAAAAGTTTATGAATGTTTGATGATATTTTTTGAAGTTAACACCGACATGCATTCATCTCTCTATTGTCTCTCAGCCTTCTGGCAGCACGTCTTCCTCCCTGTAGCCTGTTTGTTGTTCAACAGACTGCATGCTAATTTTAGACTCAGCGTGCACGTAGGGCTGCTAATAGAAATGTGTGTCTGTACATGTGTGTGTGTGTGGGTGTTTGTGCTGGACTAATTAGTTTCCGGAGAAATCTGCAGATTGTGCTTTTCTGTTCCCTCCTCTCAAATCTTAGCTCTTGCCTGTCACACGCTCCATTTATGTAAATGTACGAGACTCCATTGTGTTCACTAAAACACATACACAATGTGACCATTTTAAAGTTTTGCTTTACATTCATCTTATTATAATTATCATTACGATACTATCATTTTATTTAATTATCAAGTAAATGTAATTGTTCTGTACTACACTCTGTATTTACAGAATTGACAGTGTGCAGTCAAGGGAGAAACCACGAGCAAGTCACAAGAGGGTTATTATATTAAGATTTTATTTGTGTAATTTTAGAGATATTTTACATCAGAAGCAACAGAATGGTTTGATGACTGGTCTTAAAGGTGTTGAAACATAACCATGGGAAGGTAAATCATACTTAAGTTGCTTTGAGCAGCTAGGGAAACCTAATTAAATCCGTTGTCATTGAACATTTTGCAGGTATATTCAGTTTGAACATTTTTGCGACTTTGTAGATAGATTCATTAAAACATGATCTCATTCAGTTGATAAAAAAATCATCATGCAGAGAGCATTATATTTCTTTCAAAACATTACTGCTGTTCCAAAATATATGGATGACTTCATTATATTATTTGTAGAATGAATGTCATCCTGTTTGTGAAGTTAGTGATATCGCGTTGTCAGTTCTGCCATATTTGTCACAGTTGTCCCCTTCATTCTCTCACTCTTTTATTTGCACCGTAACTTTTCAAACTATGTATGAATGAATAAGAGAGAAAGAGAAGGAGAGAAACGGTGTTACAGTGCGAGAGCACTGTGGAGACACTGACAGAGACAGTTACAGTGAGAGAGAGGAAGTGAGAGAACAAATCAGGAGAAGGGAGAGGAAAAGAGTGAGAAAGTGTCGGATCAAGGTTTAGAAGAAAAAAGGCACAGGCGATAGACAGGTACACGAACATAGACAGATTTATGATGACATGTCCGAGGATGTTATCACCACTGCTGACGTCTGATATGGAGAAGTTTCCAGCCCATTTCACCTTTGAGCCATTGCAATACTTCATCACGACTAATTACACACACACGCACACACACACACACACACACACACACACACACACACACACACACACACACACACACTGTGAAATGCAACATCATTGTCATTACCAGAAGGTTCTATTTTTATAATTTTAAAATTAGAATCACTGTGGGGACTTTGGGTTGTTTCAGTAAAAAAATTATAGAAAAACATAAATACTATAGAATAGAATATAGAAAATAAGAATATAGCCAATAGATACAATCTCATGAATGAAGAATATTAACTTAAGGCCCATGCTTTTGTTTGGAGCTATCACATCTTTCTTCAGTGAAAGGAACTGACTCAGGTGTCATCACCTAACAATTTACTGTCTATGTTTACTGTCTGTGTTGCCCCAATGCTGGCTGTCCTATCCCTGAGAGCAGTCCTGCTGATGATCATAATAATAATAATAATAACGCTAATGACACAGGTTACAGGAATGGCACTTTGGTAATTACCTCTTACATCTCTCACTTATGATGTAATCTATTTATAACCCTAATGGCCATTTTCACTCGAGAGGAATGGAACCGGTTGCTAATAAAGGCCAAAAAACTATGACGGTTTTCTGTGTAATGACGGACACAATCGCCTTGACCTAAATGAGAGGATATATTTTTATCACCGCAGACAGAGGATAATGATCATAATTTAGACGACACCTAGAACTGAGATAAATATAGTGGCTGGTGTCAGCTCATCAGCTCCATTGTCTCTAGCTTTTCGTCTGTTGTTTGAGTACCGACTGCTTCCCATGTCTTTATGTAATGTTTACGAACAAACTTATCTTTTGATAAAAGGCCTTACAGTACGTTGATTTTACAAACGAAAGAACAAGGCAGGATGTGTTCATTTTTTCAATACTTAACCAAACAACAACCTTTCCTCCCAAAGATGATTATCTGTGTGCTGTAACAGAAACAAAGCCTTTAACAGTGGTTTTATTTGGACAAGATTTTGCACAAAAATCAGATCACCATATTATCAGTTACTAACTAAATGGCTCCTAAGGAAGTCCTAACTCAATAGCTCCAGGATAGCTTCCCCAGCTGAAACCAAGCCAAATGTTACTTCAGTTCCAAAGAGGAGCTGGTCTGCAAATCATTATTGGCAAACTCTTCACACAGTTTGAACCATCTAGAAGCTTCCTACCAATACCATTAATCCTAATTGAGATGCAGAAACACTAGCTTAGGTGAAATCATACAGCAGACCCATAAAGCAGTCACAAATAACCTGCATTAGTCATTAGCGGGTTGTTGCTGCCAGTTAGAATTTAAAGCCTGAATCCTGACATGTAATTAAGTTTCATTTTAAGTGGTGAAAGTAATCACCTTTCAACTTTGCTGAAATGTGGGTAAAGCATTTTCCAAGCAGTGTTGGAAATATCCTCTTTTCTCCAAACTAACTACAAAACACGGACTTTTTTCTTTCTGTCCATCATTCTGTCTTTTCCTTCTTCCCTCATTCTTAGCATTTTAGGTCCACATTTCTTCCTTCACTTTCTGTTTCTAACCTCCCCTCTACCTTTTATCCACCTCCTCCTCTTTTCTGTCTGCCTCTCACTTTCTCCATCTGCTCATCTCCAGTTGGTCTCTCCCCTCTTTCCCTCTTTCCTTCTCTGCGGTGGAGGAAGCAGTCTGTCATGCATGGCTGTCCGTGAGTGAGCGGCGAATCAAAAGCCCCAGTGTCGGCATAAACCTCCGCCGAGCAGCAGAAATCCTATTTGAAAGTCTCCAGATGCACTGACAGCTCAGTGGAGAAGCACACACACATATATGGAGGCACATACACAGTATACGTATGAACAAATCTAGAAATGTGCACATGCAGTATGTAAAGAACCGCACTGCATATTATATATTATATTATATTATATCTCACATGCATATTGATTCAGCACAACAGAATGCATTCACAGTTTACACTTTTTACGGCAAAGAAGCCCATCAAGCTTTTCTAGCTGTGTATAAATCATGTGCAAATAACACCAGCTGTTAAAAATAATAAATAAAACAATGCAAACACACTTCTAAGTATTTGAACAACAAAGGAGGAACAACATGTAAATATGTAACAAATATCAACTCACAACAACGCTTGTTAGAACTCTACATTTGGAAAAAGGTGGTGTTATTTGCACATGATTTATACACAGTGAGCGAGAAGGAGGCCTTCTTTATTTATAGTCATTACAACTTATATAACAACAAGCATTTGCCTGGTTTGCCTTTCCTGATAATTGTATGTACTGTCTATGACTAGCTGTCAATGCATAAAAAATTGAGAAGGGACATTTTGCTCTGGCCTTGACCAACCATACATCTCAAATTTTGCCAAGTGATTTGTGAAAGGTCTGGTGTAATTATCTTCAGTGTTAAATAGAACATAGTCTATATCCTTGACCTTACACTTCCGGGATTGCAACGGTGTCGCAGGAAATTCCGCCGGATGCATGTATTTTCGCCGATGTCTGTTTCCTTCCGCTTTCTTTGTGTTGGAATTTTAAACTCCGGTGGATTTGAGGACTATGGTTAACTGCTCCTCAGATCTCTACAGGGTAAATTCAGACAGCTAGATAGACTATCTGTCAAATCTGAGTTTTCTCTCGTACGACTATTTCACAGCGGCTCCGTGCGGAGCTTAGGGCTGCCCATGACGATTGTGATTGGTTTAAAGAAATGCCAATAAACCAGAGTATGTTTTTTTTCCCATCCTGGAATGCTGTGTGGAGTAGGCAGACCCTCCTCCACAGCATGTGGATGGTCTGACAAAGCGAGACTAGACAGAACAGCATGTGCTCTAAAATTGTTCGAAACACAGAATAAATACAACATCGTAAGGATCTCATTCTTCTAAAGACTCTTTCAGACGTGCACACCTTGACGTTAATCTGATGGCAATGAAACATGTTGGTCTCATGTCTGAATAAGCACATGAGTCACTTTTACGTAAAAGTGACATATGCAATCCTACTAGGTCATGTTTCCATATTGCGTTTTTACAGGTCTGAATTGAATGGCAGAATGACTAAAGGCTGCAGCAACACATGGAAAAACTAACACAAAATTGGGGATTCACTATGAGAAGCGAGGGCGTCCCCTTAAGCTCACAATGGTCATTAATTAAGGCTTAAATAAGTGATGTAGCCTGTGTAAGAACAGAAACCACTCCTTATCATAGCATTTTTAAACTCACCACTGCTTTCTCTCCCTCTGCTCCCTTGTGTGCACTAGGTGACAAAGACTGCGCAGTCATTGTGATTCTTTCATGTCTGAATGACACAGATGAAGCCAGCAATGTTACGTATTCCATGTCTAAAAAGGGCTTAGGAGAGGTGAATTTATTATGCAGTATTCGCTAACTTAGATAGCCTGCCTCTGCTGGCTAGTTACCAGTGTTGGGCAAGTTACTTCCAAAATGTAATACATTATAGATTACTAGTTACTGTCATTTGAGAGTAATTAGTTATATTACAATATTACTGTCTCTGAATTGTAATGCGTTACACTACTTTTGCATTAATTTTAAGTTACTTTCACCAAAATAACAGGGGAAGTTTGATTTGGCAGCTAGCTTGTGAATTTCACCACAGGATCAATAAAGTCTCCTCTTTATCCATTTTAATACATCATAGATTATTCATATTTTGTATAATTAATATAAATATGCAAAGTAACTAAAGCTATACAAAATAGATAAGTAAAACGTATAATAGGCAAGTAGGAGAAAATGAAAATACTCAATTAAAAGTATGGCATTGTTGTAAAATGTTTGTTTATAGCACTTCAATAAGAAATTCATGTTGTTTAGGTTAAAACACTCTAAAGGAAATGTTCAATTATAGTGTGATTAAAACTCACTATTAACATTATTTACAGTACTTGATTTACAGCTGATTTGTAAAAAGGTAGCCTACACAACCTTATTTAACAGTAATTTAGTTTTACTGCGAACCGTCACAGGAAGTGCTTTTATTTTGAAGTAGGCTACACGGAAGTTGTCTGTTGTGTAGCCTACTCTTGCCATAGACTGTATATAAGGACTCTTGCTAGCTTACTGAGAAGCGACATGTCCGTCAGGCTCAAGTTGTTCACTTTCTTGTTTGTAAAACTGCAACATATTGAACAGTAAATGGTCACAGTAAAAGACAAGCGTTTTTGGTCGTCATTCGAAGCCATTCCACTACAGGCATAGTTACTCTCCCAGGCTGATAAAATGCAATGATATTTACATGTAGCAAGCCTCAACATTAATTCCCGACATGTTTATATCTGTCAGCCGCTGACGTACCGTCACCTGTTGGGACATACATGCTGTCCGTACCGTCTCTGGTTCTGACCACGGGAACAGAAACATGACAGCTCACTTCAACGCAGTGTAATAACTCCTGAAAATAATATCCATCTCGCAAATGTATTTGTCTCTGCAGTCATCTCAACCATCGAATACAGCAACAGGAAAATAATACGGCTTTTTTTTTCCTGTGAAGAAATGTGTCGCGGTGTTGGTGATTTCTTAAAAAAAACAATGCACCACTAAATGTTGCGTTAAAATGCATTGTAACTCGCGTTACTGAGACTGTAACGAGTATAATATTACCGAAATTTAATTAGTAATGCGTTATATTACTGCGTTACAGCAAAAAGGAATACATTACTGTAATTGCGTTACTTTTGTAACGCGTTACTCCCAACACTGCTAGTTACATAATACTATAATTTACTGTTAATAATTCTGCTCCTGTCTAGCCCACCTATTTTCCCCACTTTGTCATGACAAATAACAGCACGCACCGTTTAACTTTTGTTAAATGTTTTCTGAGCAATTACTAAAATCATGCTCATGGTTGGAGCACTCACAGCAGCAGATTAGTTTTCTTCCTGACAGAATCACAAAGGCATACAGAAAATTATCCGATTTACAATTTTGGAGGACACGTTCTTTTTTCTTTTTAAGATAATTTTTTGGCCATTTTAGGCCTTTATTGACAGGACAGCTGAATACATGAAAGGGGATAGAGAGAGGGGGAATGACATGCAGCAAAAGGCCGAGGTCGGAGTCAAACCCAGGCCCGCTGCGTCGAGGAGTAAACCTCTATATATGGACACCCGCTCTACCAACTGAGCTGTCTGGGCGCCCAAGGACACATTCATCTTTACCAGACTCTTTCTGACTATGAGTGGCCCCTGTAGGAATAACACCTCTAACCCTGCCTGTGTCACTGCCCTGTTCTTTCCAATTAGTCACACAGAAGCACACTTCTTCTTTTTAAATCTCCACTCCACTTGACATACTTCTATTTCCCCTTTGTCCTCCCCAGCCATCCTTTTTTTGCCTATCCTATTTCCTCTTATTTTTCATCCTGTCATTCCTTCCTGGCAACTTTATACTTTCCCTCTACTTGACTCACTCCTGGCTGTTAATAGTTTTCACACCTGGACAGGCGAACAAGACTGTTGCCACGGAAACCGAGCATATCTACTATATGTATGCAGGGATGGCAGGTATTTCTGTATGTTTCCATGTGTGAAGCTCTGTGGGCATGTTGGGACATCTGCTGGGAGTGACTGTGATGGTAACAGCATTATGTGAGTCACCAGAGGACACGTACTGTACACGCAAACACAGAAGCAAAATCAGGCACGACAACACTATAACACACGTAAACTGAATGAGAACATTTGCCTTCTGTCTCTTTTCTTTTGTCTTTGATCTCTTAATTTCTGCTCACTTTGTATTGTATTGCTGCCTAGTCATTGAGTCTGTTGGCTCGATATGTTATGGGTATGAATGACACGTCCTAGAGATGATTACTTTCTGTTCCTATTTCCAGGGATACTGTTATGAAACAATCCAATCACGATTGTTTTGTGGTTCGTATACTATCACCTACTGGCTTTGCCTCTGTGAGTTGACTCTAAAAGCAGTTACGAGCGCTCAGAGAACAAAGTGACACGAAGCAGAGGTCAGTTCACAGTGTTCTAAAGGTTTAATTAGTCACACAAGGATATATATATATTTTCTAACAATTGCTCCATTCACTTAGATAATGTGAGAGTAGATAGATAAGAAAGAGGCATCAGAGGAAGGGAAAATTGATTCAATGTAGGTTCACGCAAATAAATCTTCAGGAAGGAAAACAGTGTGACAGTTTATGATGCACATTTATGGTACCATTCAAAACAGATGAGAGAGGCTTAGTTCAGTCACAATAAAATGTAAATTCCTGTTTTTTAGAGTAGTAGGTATATTTATTTATGCTTTATTTACACTTGTGTAATAGTCAACCCGGTCTCACGAAATAGTCACGTTATTTTGATTTATTGATTCGTGTACAGGTCACGATTTTCTCGTTTATTTCGTGAACAGGTCACGATTTTCGAATGTTACCATTTCATGAACTGCCATGACACTGGGCTGCTCTGGGGGACGCAAAACGGGGAAATTAAACGCCACAACGGGGAAAATAAATGCCACACGCCGGCGACAACAACGGGACAGAACACCACACGTGGACGCGATCCCCGGGCGCAGGGACACGATTCACGGTCTCTGTGGCACGCAACAACGGGGACATGAAACGCCACAACGGGACGGTTGAGGTTAGGAAAAGAACATACTGGGAAAGGAACTGCAACACGCCCGACCAAGATGGCGCCGCAGAATGGCGACACGGTGCGTGCTTGTTTTGTTTTGTGTTTTAACTTTGTTTCTTGCGATGGTACCCGTATCTCATTCACAAGTGAAGAGCTCGTGAACTTCAGGGCAACAACACCATCAGACTTATTTCCCACTTTTCTTCTCCCTTCACTGGAAATTTTGGACATTCTGGTCAAAGGTGCGCTCACCTTTGCTCACGCAGTGAAACGCCGGAGGAGAGGGAAACGGGCCGGTGCGCTGGTGCGTCTCCGCCAGCGAGGATCACGCACACCGTTACCTGGAATATTCCTCTCTAACGTGTGCTCTCTGCCCAACAAAGTGGAGGACTTACAACTGCTGTTGGGGGGAAACAGGGACTTTTCTTCATCTGCTGTTTTGTGCTTCACGGAGACGTGGCTCTGTGGAATAATACCGGACTCTGCGCTGCAGCTGGCAGGCTTCCAGCTTTTCAGAGCGGACAGAGACACGGACCTCTCCGGCAAAACTAAAGGTGGAGGAATCTGTTTCTACATCAACAGCGGTTGGTGCAACGACGTGACAGTGATCCAGCAGCATTGTTCTCCTGACCTGGAGTATTTCATCATAAACTGTAAGCCTTTTTATTCACCCCGTGAGTTCCATTCATTCATTCTGGTCGGTGTTTACATCTCACCGCAGGCCAACGTGCAGGACGCGCAGCGCATGCTTGCCGACCAGATACTGTGTGTGGAGCGGACCAACCCGGACTCCCTAGTTATTGTCCTTGGTGACTTTAATAAAGGGAACCTCACTCATGAACTCCCTAAATACAGACAACATATTAAATGCCCGACCAGAGAGGAGAACATTCTGGATCACTGTTACACCACAGTCAGGGATGCTTATCACGCCGTCCCCCGTGCTGCACTGGGGCACTCTGACCACGTCATGGTCCACCTGATCCCCGCCTACAGGCAGAAACTAAAGCTCTGCAAACCTGTAGCGAGGACATCAAGGAAGTGGACCAGTGAGGCTGTGGAGGATCTCCAGTCGTGTTTGGATTGTACTGACTGGGATGTGTTCAGGACTGCTACCAACAGTCTGGATGAGTACACAGAGGCTGTGACGTCATACATCAGCTTCTGTGAGGACTGCTGTGTTCCATCAAGCACCAGGGTGAGTTTCAACAATGACAAACCCTGGTTCACAGCCAAACTCAGAAGGTTAAGGCTGGCTAAGGAAGACTCGTTCAGGAGTGGGGACAAAGACAGATTTAAAGAGTCGAAGTACAAGTTTAACAAGGCAGTGAAGGAGGCTAAACGACGGTACTCTGAGAAGCTCCAACGCCAGTTCTCAGCTAATGACTCTGCGACTGTCTGGAAAGGACTTAGGCAGATCACCAACTACAAGCCTAAAACCCCCCACACCTTCAATGACCGACACCTAGCCAACGACCTGAACGAGTACTACTGTCGATTTGAAAGACAAAAGGACAGTCCTGACACCATCCCCCACGACACCTCCCTACAGCTACAGCCACTGTGCATCACCTCCACCTCCCCCACCTCAGCAGGGGCCTGGGCCCCCCCACCAATGCCCTCCTTAAAGGTCCCCTCCACCCCCCCTCCCACCTCAGTGACGACTCTCTCCATTCACGAGAGGGACGTCAACAGACTCTTTAGGAGACAGAATCCCAGGAAAGCTGCTGGACCGGATGCTGTCTCCCCATCCAGCTTGAAGCACTGCGCTGACCAGCTGTCTCCAGTGTTCACAGACATTTTTAACACCTCACTGGAGATATGTCACGTGCCAGCCTGCTTCAAGACCTCAACCATAATCCCTGTCCCCAAGAAGCCAAGGACCACAGGACTTAATGACTTCAGACCCGTCGCCCTGACCTCTGTGGTTATGAAGTCCTTTGAGCGCCTTGTGCTTTCACACCTCAAAGCCATCACCGACCCCCTCCTGGACCCCCTGCAGTTTGCCTACAGAGCCAATAGGTCTGTAGACGATGCAGTCAATTTGGCCCTCCACTACATCCTCCGGCACCTGGACTCCGCAGGAACCTACGCCAGGATCCTGTTTGTGGACTTCAGCTCTGCCTTCAATACCATCATCCCGGCTCTGCTTCAGGAGAAACTCTCCCAGCTTGGTGTGCCTGACTCCACCTGCAGGTGGATCACTGACTTCCTGTCTGACAGGATGCAGCATGTGAAGCTGGGGAAACACGTCTCCGACTCACAGACCATCAGCACCGGATCCCCCCAGGGCTGCTTTCTTTCTCCTCTGCTCTTCTCCCTGTACACCAACAGCTGCACCTCCAGTCACCAGTCCGTCAAGCTTCTGAAGTTTGCGGACGACACCTCCCTCATCGGACTCATCTCTGATGGAGACGAGTCTGCCTACAGGTGGGAGGCTGACCACCTGGTGACCTGGTGCAGGCAAAACAACCTAGAGCTCAACGCTCTCAAGACAGTGGAGATGGATGTGGACTTCAGAAAGAACCCAGCCTCACCTGCCCCCATCACCCTCTGTGGCTCCACAATTGACACTGTGGAGTCTTTCCGCTTCCTGGGAACTACCATCTCCCAGGACCTCAAGTGGGAGCTGAACATCAGCTCCCTCGTGAAGAAAGCACAACAGAGGATGTACTTCCTGCGGCAGCTGAAGAAATTCAACCTGCCAAAGACAATGATGGTGCACTTCTACACAGCCATCATTGAGTCCATCCTCACATCCTCCATCACCATCTGGTACGCTGCTGCCACTGCCAAGGACAAGGGCAGGCTGCAGCGTGTCATTCGGTCAGCTGAGAAGGTGATTGGCTGCAATCTGCCGCCGCTCCAGGACTTATACGCCACCAGGACTCTGAAGCGTGCTGGAAAGATTGTGGCTGACCCCTCCCACCCCGAACACAAGCTCTTTGAGACACTCCCCTCTTGCAGGAGGCTGAGGTCCATCAGGACCAAAACCTCACGCCACATAAACAGTTTTTTCCCCTCCGCCACTAGCCTTATTAACAAGGCCCGGAATCCATCCTGACTCTCTCCACACCCCACTGTAAATACTCTGTACCTACTGTACCTACTCTGTACCTACTCTGCTGTAGCGTTCGTTTTTACTACTGTTTAACTTATTTTACTATTTATTTAATTTTATTTTATCGTTATTAATACATACTGTGTGTATATGTTTATACTTATATTGTTTATATTCTTTTTATCCTTCTTATATTTGTATGTGTGACATGCTCCAACAACACCATGACAAATTCCTCGTATGTGCAACGTACTTGGCAATAAAGCCCTTTCTGATTCTGATTCTGATTCAGGACGCGCAGCGCATGCTTGCCGACCAGATACTGTGTGTGGAGCGGACCAACCCGGACTCCCTAGTTATTGTCCTTGGTGACTTTAATAAAGGGAACCTCACTCATGAACTCCCTAAATATAGACAACATATTAAATGCCCGACCAGAGAGGAGAACATTCTGGATCACTGTTACATCACAGTCAGGGATGCTTATCACGCCATCCCCCGTACTGCACTGGGACACTCTGACCACATCATGGTCCACCTGATCCCCGCCTACAGGCAGAAACTAAAGCTCTGCAAACCTGTAGCGAGGACATCAAGGAAGTGGACCAGTGAGGCTGTGGAGGATCTCCAGTCGTGTTTGGATTGTACTGACTGGGATGTGTTCAGGACTGCTACCAACAGTCTGGATGAGTACACAGAGGCTGTGACGTCATACATCAGCTTCTGTGAGGACTGCTGTGTTCCATCAAGCACCAGGGTGAGTTTCAACAATGACAAACCCTGGTTCACAGCCAAACTCAGAAGGTTAAGGCTGGCTAAGGAAGACTCGTTCAGGAGTGGGGACAAAGACAGATTTAAAGAGTCAAAGTACAAATTTAGCAAGGCAGTGAAGGAGGCTAAACATCGGTACTCTGAGAAGCTCCAACGCCAGTTCTCAGCTAATGACTCTGCGACTGTCTGGAAAGGACTTAGGCAGATCATCAACTTCAAGCCTAAAACCCCCCACTCCTTCAATGACCGACACCTAGCCAACGACCTGAACGAGTTCTACTGTCGATTTGAAAGACAAAAGGACAGTCCTGACACCATCCCCCACGACACCTCCCTACAGCTACAGCCACTGTGCATCACCTCCACCTCGCCCCACCTCAGCAGGGTCCTGGGCCCCCCCACCAATGCCCTCCTTAAAGGTCCCCTCCACCTCCACCCCCCCTCCCACCTCAGTGACGACTCTCTCCATTCACGAGAGGGACGTCAACAGACTCTTTAGGAGACAGAATCCCAGGAAAGCTGCTGGACCGGATGCTGTCTCCCCATCCAGCTTGAAGCACTGCGCTGACCAGCTGTCTCCAGTGTTCACAGACATTTTTAACACCTCACTGGAGATATGTCACGTGCCAGCCTGCTTCAAGACCTCAACCATAATCCCTGTCCCCAAGAAGCCAAGGACCACAGGACTTAATGACTTCAGACCCGTCGCCCTGACCTCTGTGGTTATGAAGTCCTTTGAGCGCCTTGTGCTTTCACACCTCAAAGCCATCACCGACCCCCTCCTGGACCCCCTGCAGTTTGCCTACAGAGCCAATAGGTCTGTAGATGATGCAGTCAACCTGGCCCTCCACTACATCCTCCGGCACCTGGCACAGGATCCTGTTTGTGGACTTCAGCTCTGCCTTCAATACCATCATCCTGGCTCTGCTTCAGGAGAAACTCTCCCAGCTTGGTGTGCCTGACTCCACCTGCAGGTGGATCACTGACTTCCTGTCTGACAGGAAGCAGCATGTGAAGCTGGGGAAACACGTCTCCGACTCACAGACCATCAGCACCGGATCCCCCCAGGGCTGCGTTCTTTCTCCTCTGCTCTTCTCCGTGTACACCAACAGCTGCACCTCCGGTCACCAGTCCGTCAAGCTTCTGAAGTTTGCGGACGACACCTCCCTCATCGGACTCATCTCTGATGGAGACGAGTACGCCTACAGGTGGGAGGCTGACCACCTGGTGACCTGGTGCAGGCAAAACAACCTAGAGCTCAACGCTCTCAAGACAGTGGAGATGGTTGTGGACTTCAGGAAGAACCCAGCCCCACCTGCCCCCATCACCCTCTGTGGCTCCACAATCGACACTGTGGAGTCTTTCCACTTCCTGGGAACTACCATCTCTCAGGACCTCAAGTGGGAGCTGAACATCAGCTCCCTTGTCAAGAAAGCACAACAGAGGATGTACTTCCTGCGGCAGCTGAAGAAATTCAACCTGCCAAAGACAATGATGGTACACTTCTACACAGCCATCATTGAGTCCATCCTCACATCCTCCATCACCATCTGGTACGCTGCTGCCACTGCCAAGGACAAGGGCAGGCTGCAGCGTGTCATTCGGTCAGCTGAGAAGGTGATCGGCTGCAATCTGCCGCCGCTCCAGGACCTATACGCCACCAGGACTCTGAAGCATGCTGGAAAGATTGTGGCTGACCCCTCCCACCCCGAACACAAGCTCTTTGAGCCACTCCCCTCTGGCAGGAGGATGAGGTCCATCAGGACCAAAACCTCACGCCACATAAACAGTTTTTTCCCCTCCGCCACTAGCCTTCTAAACAAGGCTCGGAATCCATCCTGACTCTCTCCACACCCCACCTCTGGCTCCTCATGCCACTGTACCTACTCTGCTGTAGCGTCCCTTTTCACTACTGTTTAACTTATTTTACTATTTATTTAAATTTATTTTATCGTTATTAATATGTACTGTGTGTATATGTTTATACTTATATTGTTTATATCTTTTTATCCTTCTTATATTTGTATATGTGACATGCTCCAACAACACCATGACAAATTCCTCGTATGTGCAACGTACTTGGCAATAAAGCCCTTTCTGATTCTGATTCTGATTCAGACGCGATCCCCGCTCTCCGGCGTGAAAGTCCTGTATTGTTTGACCCATCCACCACCCCGGCCAACCTCGCTACGCAGATTTTCTGCTTTTCATACTCCCTACTGTTGTCGTGCTGTGATCACGAAATATGCTTCACATTTAAATAATAATTAAATTAAAATTCGTAATCACCACACGAAAAAAACGACATAATCGTGTCCTGTTCATGAATCAATAGATTCAATAACATAACCATTTCATGAACTGCCATGAGACTGGGCTGTAATAGTAGACCTACATGTTTTGTAGTGGAGATCATCAGATGCAGGCCAATACTGTGCCTTTATTCACACGTGTTGCATCAATATAAACAACTCTGCCCACACATTGAGTTTTAAGCAATGGGGACATAAGCTTACGAAACAGCTGATTTCTACAGAACATCATCAACAAATAACCTGACTGTGGTTGTTGCCTCCAGACTAATGAATTGAATGTACAGCGTGAAAGAAATCGGTGTGGTAATAGCTAGCTGGGTGCCAGAGCCTTTACTGTAAATTACTTTGTATGTAGTTTAACTAATAGCCAACAGCTTGTAAAATGTGGCTATATGCACTTATTTATGACCAGCTAGTGAGCAAACTGTTACCTAGAAGGTGTGGCTTTTAATGCAATGTGATGCGTGAAGCAAAACGTGAACGCCTATCACTGCAGTTAGTAAGCTTGATATTTGTGGTTTTTACTATCAGTAAATGTTTATGGTACTGATGTTAGGAGAGGCTGGTGGGTTTTTATATATATATATATATATATATATATATATATATATATATATATATTAGTGCTGTCAAACGATTAAAATATTTAATCGTTATTAATCGCATTAATGTCATAGTTAACTTGCAATTAATCACACATTTTTCTCTATTCTAAATGTCCCTTGATTTCTTTTTGTCCCATTATTTTTTCTCATTTTAATGCTCTTATCAACATGATACAACGATACTTTTAAAACGGTGCCTGAACCAAAAGATTTATATATATATTTAAAAAACGAGCACCTTGTTCAATTGTATTTGTCTGTTCTGTATGTACAAAAATATGAAACAATAAAAAGTTTATCTAAAAAAAAAAAAGGAGCACAAAACGGCGAAAACAACCACTGGATGTGAAAAGGGTATTTTACAATAATTTTGAATGCACCACGAGGCTGGCAAGGCGAGGCTGAGTCTGTGTTTTTCAGACAACGGCAGCTACAGTCTGATGTTAGAATCCTCTACAGTGAAATACAGTCACACTTTACACCGTTTAGCTGTCAGCATTTTAACCGTGTTTACTCCAGCTGTTAGCTAACAGTAGGTTAACGTTAGCTGCAGCTGAGTGTAGTGTGACTAGCGTCCAGTGCGGCAATGTTTCAGTTCCCTCTAACGTCCGTTTTCGGAGCATCAGAGAGAAGTGCAGGTATTTAAGTGGCACCTAAATAAGGCACCGAAATCCGCGTTGCTATTCGGTCCAGTAGATAACGGTCGTTAAGGCACCGGTGCCGTATTAGCACCCCCCCCACCCCGAAATAAAAACTCTTCAGATCTACACAATTCACATGGATGACATTTTCCCATTCAAAATGGCGATTTTCGCCGAAAAGCGACTACTTTGCAGGTATGTACTACTCTTTGGCCGGCTCGCAAGCCCAAACAAGTGTGTCTGTTGTTTTGTTTCCGGTCTAGCTAGATCCGGTGTGGTGTTGTAGTTTTTCTAACGTTACTAGTTGTTGCAACAGCATGTGAAAAAAACTACAAAGTTTGCTAGGCCAAAAGAACGTTAATTTTGCGATAAAAAAATTTACGCCGTTAAAATGGGTTTGCGTTAACGCCGTTAATAACGTGTTTAACTGACAGCACTAATATATATATATATATATATATATATATATAAGTTCAGATTATTTTTTTCCTGGCAAGTTAAGCAGTTCCCATCTGGTTCAGGTACATTACCACCTTCTTCTGGAATAGAGGAGGGCTGACTCTAATGAGTACCCCGCATAAAACAAGACTTATTAGATTGCAATTAGATTTGTGATCTGGCCAACAGAGATGCATATATGTATAATATAAGTGTAAATGAAACTTTATTAAATATCTTCTCGATTTTATCCAGATACGAGTCACTTGAAATGACAACTGTGAATGGGGTCTTTGATGTTAAAACTGTATTCTTTGCAAATAAAAAATGTTTAGAGAAAGGCTACAATTAAAAAAAAAACAGATTTGACAAAAGCTGGACTCAAACACACTTGGTTTGTTTCCTATTGGGGCTTTTTGAGTTAAAACTGACACTCGTGGTGCTTTGGAGAGAGGCATCTGCCAAATGGCATGTTTTTCTGCTTGTGGATATTTTGTGCCGATGAGGAAAAACATTACAGCAATGTGCATACCTACAGTCCTCTTCGTTGTAGTGGAATACATTCCCCACCAAATAGCAGATATGGGTTATGGGAAACGCTGTCAGTGTGTGTATGTGTCACTGTACGGCTAGTTCATGATCTCTAAAAATAGTCCAGCAGAAGTATGATAGTGATAGCTGCCCTGTGTGTGTATGTGTGTGTGTGTGTGTGTGTGTGTGTGTGTGTGTGTGTGTGTGTGGCATGTACCTGTTCTGCCTCTCTAACCTGGCACTGGATAAAGCTGAGCCCACCTGACAGAGGCAGAGGTAGCTACTGGACAGACAGAAAGTAAAATCTTGCTGAAATGTGTCACAGTGTGGTGTCTTAAATAGTAATGCTGTGATGCTGTATGAAGAGGAATCCGCCGACACTGTTCCTGATTATAAAAAGGTTTATTACAAGCAAAGATTCAGCATCAATTTTACAAACTCCTGCAGAGAGCTTGGAGAACGACCAACCCAAACCTCAAAATTTGCCGCTCTGCCTTTTCTTTGTGTGAACAACGTATATATTCCATGCATACATTAACATAGGACGTGATATGTGTGAGTATATGATTCGACCAGATAACTGACCAATCAATGCCTGTTATCTGGCACAACTCCAAAAAAGGTATCTTCTGTCTTGGGGGGACCTCTACTCATGTTAACAATTTCCAGATGTTCTCAGTGAATGTAGAGTAAAGTTCACAGGACTCCCTTATAACAAACCTTTAGGACAAAGTTTATAGAAAGTTATAGAATGGTCATATACTACAACAGCATATCATTTTAAGTACTTGAGAAGTTATATATTTCTAAAGAATAAAGTTTAAATAGCAATACAATTTGACCATGAGATGAATATGGATTTTTATCTTGACTATTCCTGTACATATATTAACATATTGACATACAAATAATACTATGATAATATTTAAATAATTATTTTGAAATTTTAGATTTTTTATTTTCTATTCTATTTATTGTTATTGTTGTTTTTCTCTCATTTCCTTCCACTTTCGCTCCTTCTTGCGACTTTCGCTTCTCCTTTCCCGCTGTGGTGGGGCCCCCACCACCCTGGAGGAGTCGCTAATACAGTAACAATGGCATGACCCCTCACTGGCTTCCCACCGCAAACATGGCCAATTGTGTTTATTGGATTGCACCAGTTCCCGGTCCTGCTATCGGAGCTGAACCTTTGGTTAGAGTTTTGCACAGGCCTAAAACGGAGACCCGAACCCAAACCGCACCTTTCAGACCCGACCCAACTGAGCCCGCCTTGTATGGCTAAATGTAAGACCCCTATGCAACGCTAACGTCTGCAGTTGTGGGTGGTAATTTTTACATTACATCTGAGGAAAAGTCTGAAGCACAGAACTCATAGACTTTTACTTAGACAGTCATTCTAACTTCAGTATTTATCATTATGATTGTTGATCTGAGGGAATTTCTCTGCCGTCTTTTTTAAAAGGAGGCTTTTCTCCCCTCTGTTGTACCTCCTTTTACTCCGTCTCCTCATCTTACCTTTAATGTATGCCCACGTCTCCTTATCACCCACTTCTAACTCTTTTTTTTTCCATCTTATCTTTCTCTCTCTCTCTCTCTCTCTCTCTCTCTCTCTTTTCTGACTTGTCTTCTGAGGTGTGCAGCAGAAATGGGGAAGGAATGGGAGTTATCATTTTGCATGGAAGTATGGTGAGGATCAGGTCTATTCTGGGGAAGTAGGGTGGTATGGGGGAGGTAGAAAGGGAGAAAACTGGAGGGACGAGGATTCTCTCTCCACATGCATTAACCATGAGAGCAGAGCAGCAGAGAGGCTCCAAGCATGCAGCACACACCTGGACACACAGACACACACACACACACACACACACACACACACACACACACACACACACGCATGCATGCACACGCACAGACAGAGAGAGTACAGCTGCAAGCCCAGGAGTTCAGGCGCAGGAATTTATAATGAGTTGTTTTAAATGATTAATGCCTTTTGCTGGCACTCACAGATGCCTGCAGATGAAAAGGCTGACAGACAGACAGCACCTACACTTAGAAAAACTAACAAAAAAAATATAGAGAAGGGTTAGATGTTAGATGTGACAATTTCACAAAACCTGGAGTCTCTTGATTCAATGTTAATGCAACAAATATTGCTCAGTGGGTCTTATTATTAATTTTTATAATTTTATAATTAGTCTGTCCCGCAAAGGGCTTGTCTGTTTACAAGGAAAAGTGAATGTGATGTGCATGTCCACGATGACCCCACCATATATATATTTTGAACAAATCCTGGGTCAATAAAATCCTCCAAATTCTACATGTCGTTTGTACCTGCCCTTTAGAATGGTACATCGAAGTGACTGATCTGACGACACATCGAAGTGACTGATCTGACACCACTATCAGAAGAACACCATTTGTCACTGCCTTCAAAACCCTTAAACTTCAGTGTTGAAAAACAAATAACGTTTAATGATGTAGCAATGCTATGGTTAAAGTTTGGTCAAGTTTAAACACATACAACTTGGTTATAGTTTCGGGAAAGATCATGGTTTAGGTTGAAATGACTACTTCATTAAGGTTATTGTCATGGATACCATAAAAACCACATGGTAAGGTTAGGGAACGGTCATGCTCACACACATTGACTGTTGGTAGGAAATGGCAAACGAACAGTGGTCTCTGTGGTCTGTTGTTTCGAGTCATAATTTCTACAGCCGCGATCGGCTTTGTTGCTTCAACATAAACAAATGGTATTTTGGGGGATTTGCTGAGACGACTGATTCTCTCGTTTTTCTTGGGAGGACAGACTTGTCATATCAGTCAGTCAACCACCTGTCAGCTTAGAGATGTTGTTTAAGGACACAGCCTTCATACACTTCCTCACCTTCACTGATCTTTCACACATATTTGTGCATGTCCACACACTTTTGATCATCCTCCCCCTTCTGAAACAGACTCAAACACATGCAGATGCCACTGATGTCCACCCCTATCACACATGCACACACCAAAAGGGGAGGAATATGTTGGAGATAAAAGGATAAGAGGAGAGAAGGAGGGAGAGCGCTGGTTGACGGAGAGGAAGAGACTGGCCGTAGGAGGTTTTTTAAATGCTGACTGGGTGCTGTGCCTGTGTGATAAGACTGTTTGAGGTGGAAGTGATGTGACTCATTCACACTCTTATACCTCTGCAAACAGGTCTGCGCTGTCTGGCTGGCTTCCTGGGTGGATACATGTCTTATTGGCCTCTTCCTCTTGATGACTGCAGACACCTTTTGGTGCAATGTCCTCAATATTATGACTGCCTCATGGGGTTGTTCAAGTCATCAAAATAATCTAATCAAAGCAGAAATTTAAAATGTTAAAACAATTAATCAAACTCTGCTAGTTGGCCACTCTTCCCCTCTAAAAAAAGTCTGAAAAACTTAAGTGTGTCCAACTTTCCACTTTTCTTTTAATCTTTATCTCAAACACTCCCATAACTAGCCAAACATATGCATAGCCACAATGGTGAATGCCTCATATTCATTCTTCAGATTATGCTGAAGTGCTTTTCAGGAGAAGCAATGCAGATCATCTACAAACCACATTGGGCCACCAACTATTGGCAATGGATCCGGGGAAACCATTTGTATTGTCTTTTTCATTGGCTATTACTGGCCATGCTTGTTACGTAGCGACAAGGGCATGAAACCCACTTAAATAGTCAGCACATTAGATGCCATGTATAACACTGAACTGATAAGCAGCAGGTACTGGAGATGCTGTAGTAAACTTTAAATTCAGCTTTTTACAATCTAGCTGAGATAAAATAGCATTTTTTGTTTGTTTGCAACAGCATACATATCTGCTCTGTAAATAACTTCTAAGGACTTTTCAAGACTAACATCCTGTGTTCTCATTTGATAAAAAAAAATCAGAAACTACAAGGGAGAAATTTATAATTTATATTTTTTAGTTTCATGATGATACCCCCTAGTTTTGCATTATTTCGATGGAATTCGTCTACGTAGATAGACACCTTATTTCCGGCCAATCATATCTAACGTAGAGCAGTAACGTCAGCGTTCTATCATAGGCATGAACACATGCCTATTCAATATCTATCTTTGCTCACTCTAACCATTTTCATTTTTATTTCCAAATGCTTCCAAACGTTTTATGAGTTCTTCATCCATCCATCCATCCATCCATCCATCCATCTATCTATCCATCCATCCATCCCTTGCACTACCTCATGTTATTGTTTTTCTGTCTGACTCAAATCTACTATTGATCTAACAGCACAGGCTTAGACCCAGGCTTTAATCACAAGTTGCACAGACACACACACACACACACACACACACACACACACACACACACACACAAACTTCCTCACACAGAACTCACATATAGGCTGTATCATATTGGACTGGGCTCAAAGTGCTGAGGCAGATTTTAATTAAGAAACATGCATTATAGTGTGATAGTGGTCAATATAATTGACCAGTTGGGGTTATTCAGTCAAGGGAGGCAATGGATGAATGGCACAGGTGGTGTGTGTGTGTGTGTGTGTGTGTGTGTGTGTGTGTGTGTGTGTGTGTGTGTGTGTGTGTGTGTGTGTGTGTGTGTGTGTGTGTGTGTGTGTGTGTGTGGATGACACTGAGGATGGGAATGTTTTTTTTTTTTCTTTCATGCAAGACTATGGCGACAGAGTGTAGACTGAGATGACATGATAAGAACAGGATTTATGAAATTGGAACGGATGTTGAACTGTGTGTGAGTGTGTGTTGGTGCATAGCCTCAGAAGTGAGAGGTGAGTGTGTTTTATGACTTTCTCTTGGCCAGGAGCTTGCTGATGGTAATCATGCTGAGATAGACCTTTGTGGGGTATGTGTGTGTGTGTGTGTGTGTGTGTGTGTGTGTGTGTAGTTCATTCATCAGGACAAAGGAGAGACGAACTGTCAGCTGAGGTGCTATTGGGTTGAATGAAGGTCTTTCTCTGCGTCTTTGGATGTTACATTTCAAGGTTCAGACTTGTCTCTCTATTACAGTGGCCTGTTTTCCAGAAGTATTAGTTGGTTATATGAAATGAAAGAAATGCACTATGTAGAGCATGCTCGAACTCTGGAATTTTTACTCCTTCATTTTTTTTTTCATTTACTCAGGAGGCTAAGTAAGTGACCATAAATACCTAACATGTAGTATTAAATATTTAAAAAACATAGAGGTGATGTGAATTATTATAGGTTTAAGAAAACCTCAGGACACAAGGTTTCAGAGCTATAAGAACATGGGTGTTGACATTTCCATTTGCCACCATTTCCTCCAGTTTGGCAACATGAGTATAACAAACTGAAGACCACTGAGGCTCTTATTATGCTGTTTCCTTTGTGTTATGAACACCAGAGAAGTACGGACAGAGTTACAGGAAGTGGCATCAGATTTGGTTCAATTTTCTGCAGCTGACAAATGTCCGATAATATTGATTATAATAGGATCTTTTCTTGATTTAATTCCATCTCTGTGTCATGGCAGTGTGTGCAGATGAACGGATTGTGGCTTCCCTCCATTGCGCCAGTGCACAGAGCTCCCAGATGGGCCGAGACGCAAGGACGACGCAAAGCGCTTCGTATCTAAGCAGACCTTGGTTGCTCTGAGCTCTGTGCACTGGCGACAGAGGGAAGCCAAACACCGTTCATCTAGACACACTGCCCGCAAAAAGATGACACAGAGCTGGATTAAAATCTGCAAAACATCTCTTGAAGTCAAATATGAATCCAATTTTTGGAGAGAATATTTTTGTTTAATGTCGCAGAATGACCCCTAGTAACCAAGAGCCTGGTTCACTGGCTGGAGGATGCATTATGTCAAACTTACAAATATGTAGAAAGAATAGAAATCTGTGGTGTGCGTGTGCGTGTGTATGTGTGTATGTGTGTGTGTGTTGGTGAGTGATTCCATAATTAGCTGTAGAATCTCAGTGCTTCGTCATGGGAATACTTCCTGGAATGTCCTCTCTTTGTGTGGAATATTGATCAGTACATTAGTCTGCTGCCATGACTATGAGCAGCCAGACCAATTGTTCACTCACTGGAGTCACTCTGTATAAGAGCCTCCACTCAATGACTGACAGTCAAGATAAATGTGAAACATACAGCATGTGCCCCTGCAGACCCGCTAATGTTACATTTCCCATATTGGCCTTCCTCATATATATATAATATATTCCTCATCATTATGAATCTACTATTTATTGTAACATTTTCATGCAGCAACTCTTCATGCACTTGTCTCATACTGTCAGGATGCCCTGAGTACAGAATGTACAGTACATTCTGCAGGAGCATGGAAGGCTGTGTAATATACTGCATGTGGGTATGGGTGTGTACAGTCTATGCGTTAATGTGTGTGTGTGTAGTCTGTTCCCATGACAGAAAGAGAGAGAGAAAGTGAGCTGCTCAGGCTAGACCACCAAACCACAAACATCTTCTAATGTCTGTGGTGGGCTTCATTTACTTTACATTACATGTGACATTTCCAGCCACTCTGAGCCAATTATTAAAAATCTCATGGCAGCTTTATCCATCCTCACTTTGATGTAATAAAGGCACCTGTAACTATTTCGTACTTTTTGTCAGGGAAAACAAGGATCGGACCCAAAAAAATGCAGATTAAGGGACAAACGAGGGACACGTGACATGAGGGCTGAAGAACAGGTGGAACACATCAGCGCAGGGCAGACAATCACAAAGCCGGGAAAACACAAGGCAGGAAGTAAAACAAGATATGACATGGGAGAACAGAGAGACTACAAAATAAAACCGGAACCTAAGCATGAAACAAACACAAGGAAAAACACAGAAGACAGAAAACATGAGATGTAAAACAACAAAGAAACAGAGAATAAATATACACAATAAAGCAGGAAAAACTACAACAGAAACCCACAACCGTGACACTTCTATTTTTTATAATAGACCTCCCACTGTTTCTCAATAGTGAGGGAAATTGTGCAATGAAAAATCTCAGCGACTGTCATTTTTGGAAGCAGCTGTTATACTCTGCTACTCCAACTGTTCTGTTTCACTCCCCCACTGTTTTCTAGAGCTTGTTTTGATAGATACAATTCTGCCGAGACTGTCACAAAGATAACAGCTTGAACTTAGGAGGCATGCTTCAGAAAATAGTTCATATTTCAGTTTGTCACTTCATGTAACATGAAGTGTCCATATCTGATGCTTAATGTCAAAAGTATGAAACTGTCAGCCTCTTATATGGGATAGAATGGACTGCATGCATAGAGGACGTTTCTAGTGTTAACGACTACTCAAAGTGCTTAACACATTACAGGAACCATACACATTCATACACTGGTGGCCGAGGCTGCCATACAGGGTGCCACCTGCTCATCAGATAAACATTCATACACATTCACACACCGATGGCGCAGCATTGGAGCAATCCGAAGTTCAGTTTCTTGCCCAAGGACTTTCCATTTGGTAGACGACCGCTCTACCACCTGAGCAACAGCCGCCCATATATAGGGGCCTGCTACTATAGTTTTAGAAGGCCATTATCATCTATTTGATTTGGCTGTCACATAGCTTGGTCAGGACCACTTGGTGTCATTTTTTAACGCTCTGGGAATCCTGTTGTGAATTCAAACAAAACTAAACGTTAAAATACGTTTGTGACATTAGTTAAGAACTTTAGTTTACTTACGTAGACTACGTGATTTTAAATTTAAAATTCAACGTTGACTTTTGGTTTCACATGGGACACAAACTCTTTGGTTTCCCTGGGGAATGTCATGTTAATTTTTGGTTCAATATCATACAAACTTGTTAATGAGAATGCCTTGTAGGCCCTACCGTTGTTGCAGCTTACAGGGATATTCCCAAACAATTTAAAACAGATGTATATCATTTTCATATATAATGAATATAATAAAAATGTTTTTTTGTTTTGTTTTGTTTGGGCTTTACTTTGAAAAACCCTGTGCCCCTGTGCAATGGAGTCATGGGGCTTCTACACATGTGTGGTGATCCATTAAATCTGTTGAGGTGCCCTTGAATAAGGCATTTCTTATCCAAATGGCCCAGTTGAGCTGCCAGCAGTACACGACTGTGGCTGGTTGCACTGGACAGTTCCCAGATTATGTATGACAGCATGCATGCAGCAGCATAGTGAAGGAACACTGCATACATGTTCATCAAAACTTCCTGGAAATAGAGGCATTTTCAAAATGAAATACAAAATGGGAATGTTATTGGAATGTAGTTTGTTTTTATTGTGTTGAATGAAATGCAAAGGGAAAATGTCTGTTGATGTTTCGAATCCCACCTCAAGTTTTCTCTGTGAAACTGTGTTAACACCTGCTTGTACTTGTAGTGTTTGGAGATCTGTGACATGAATATTTTATGTTGACAGATGGTCGGTGTGTGTGTGTGTAAGTGTGTACTGTAGGTGAGTGTGTTTTTGAGTATTATTGGGTCTGTATCCATGTCACACTTTGCGTGCAACAGCCACAGGAAATAGCTCAAACTGTCATCAAGGCCTTTAAGTGTCAGACTTTCTTTTTTTCTCTGGCCTAATGACAGAACTGTGGCTTCTTTTCAAAGGTTAGTGTGTGTGTGTGTGTGTGTGTGTGTGTGTGTGTGTTTGTGTTGTTTGAGTAGGGTTTACAGGGAGACACTAGTGAGTGTGTGTGAGTGAGATAAAGCCACCAATCAAAAGTGTAAAGATAAGGGTATGCATACTGTATGCATACGGTTTGTCAGGTATTATCTACCTGCACAACAATATTGGACCACAACAAGATGATGTCTTACTTTTTCTCGTATTTATTGTTTTCTTAATATTGTTTTTTATTGTTTTTATTATTGCTTGAACACATGTTACCTGGTGGCTTAGTTAACGTCCTACTAGCTATTTTCTTAATTAGTAGAGAGTAGCAGAAACAAACAGGGATAGGGAGAATGTAAGGGAAGGAGACCTCATCAATTTCCTCCTCTAGATGCTGTTTTCTCCCTTAGATTGGATCTCAGTTCTTGGTCCTCCCAACTCTTCTCCGCTCCTATCTCTGTGTCTCCAGGGTAATTAATGACAAATTAGATTAGAGTCACAATGAACTCTGCTCCATGCAACTTCCACTGCTGCATGATATGGGCTAAGTAACTCCAACTATTTTAACAGATATTGCAGTTGGCGGAGTTCTGCTCACCACTCTGCTGATCTGTTAACCCTCCTGTTCTCCTCAGGTCAAATTTGACCCATTTTCAAAAAGCTATTATATAAAAAGCTCTTTATCAGAAATGTGGGAAATGAAAGCATTTGAAAAAACAAAACGATGAAAGAACGTTGAAAAAAGTGACAAAAATGTCGGAAAAAGATTCAAAAACGTGGGAGAAAAAACAACAGAAACGTCAAAAAGCGCAGAACAAATTGACAAAAAAATTGGAAATAGTGACAAGAAAATTGGAAAAAAGTGACAAAAACATCGGGAAAATCTTCAAAAACATCGAGAAAAGTGACAAAAATGACCAAAAAGACGACCAAAACATTGAAAAAAAAGTTTGTATTTTAAATTTTGACCTAGAAAAACAGAAAGTTTCCTGGTCGACGGGAAGACGACAAAAGGCCAGTAGATGCACTGCAGTAGATGGAATCTGCAGAGATTCAAGCAATAGCAAGTTTATGGAATATTTTAAGTTTGATTTCTTTGTGTGCTCACTCTTCTTCTGCTGTCTTTTGTGTGTGTGTTTGATTGCTTTCAGTTTCAATGTATTGTATATAGAAAAAATATAACAACTGGATGGCCAGCATTAAAGTCCTGATTGAAGAGTCCTGCCCCCTTTTTGATTGACAGGTGATCTCCAAGAAGTGCCACACAAACTCCACATTAGTGCACCAAAGATGGCAAAACAGGAAGTTGTAGATTATGACTTAATGTTTTGAATCTGCATATCCTGATAAAGTAGTTTCACATTCTTTAGTGTAACAGTACAATAAATTATCCACAATATAGTCCAGCCTCTCTATTACTACAACAGTTTTTGTCATTAAAGTAAAGGGTAGTAATAGCAGTATTTTTTTTACATCAGGAAGCTTTAAAAGTGCACTCATTCTTTTTTTTTAAATGCATTTCCCTATGTGTTTCAACATCTGTTCAACTGTTTAGACCTGGTGAAATTAATCAAATTGAAGGTTATTTTTAGTGCGTGTGTGTGTGTGTGTGTGTGTGTGTGTGTGTGTGTGTTAGAGACTCAATACTGACAGAGTTTAGCCTCTTGAATAGATAGACCTGACCTCCAAGTCAATGACATGTTACAAGAGGAGCTCAGATGTGTGTGTGTGTGTGTGTGTGTGTGTGTGTGTGTATGTGTGTGCGTGTGTGGAGGAGGGAATTTTTTTGTTTGTGGATGAGTGAATGCAGAGGTGTCTGCAGAGAAATAAGAGTGATGGCAACAAAGAAAAAAGACAGACTTGATCGAGGAAATCAGAGTCTTGCAGGTTTGAAGAGAGCTGAGCTACTTAGGATAAGCTGGGGATGAGAGACTGCAGAGTGTGGAGTGTGTGTGCATGTGTGTGTGTGTGTGTGTGTGTGCGCGCACGTGCGTGTGTGTGTGTGTGTGTGTTTGTGTGTGTGCGTGTGTTTGCCATCATTTTAGTAGGTAACCTGACACTCTACCTCCTTCTATGTTACATTAAGGAGCTACATTTTTTAAAGTTGATTCAAGTAGTTTGCATTTTGCTGCTTTACTGTTTGACCCTTTGTATAGGGACATTACAAGTAGCTCATTACACCAAAGTACTTATCGCTGTATCATACAAACATAGAGTAATGATCTCTCTCATAGTAAAAGACACAAATAGTGTGTTATGTTGTTACAAAGTGTCTGATTCATCGTTGTTCAATCCTGTCTCAAACCAACATGCAACAATAGTTTATCTATTAGTTATCAGTTGTTAGCAGCCTCATAGATATGGGTTAGAACACTACACCTACACCTAGACATTTCAAAAGCCCCTTATCATCTATTCACATGGTAATAGATGCGTTAGCTTGGCGTCCATTTTTAATGCTCTGGGAGTCCCGTTGTGAATTTGAACAATACTAACATTACTTGGTTAGGTTTAAGAAGAGATCGCGGTTTGGGTTAAAATACTTATAATGTACCTCTTTATACTACTGCCTACCATTGTCGCTCTTCGTACATCATTTTAAAAGACGCGGTCGCGCAGTTGCTGAGTGTCTAATATTGACGCAGATGGGTGATCCAGCTTACTAATAGATGATAACTACTGAGCTAACTAGGAGGTAGAGTACCGCCTCATACTTAGTGATAAACAACTGATAACGGCCATTCAATCGGCTAATAACATTCGAAGCAAGTGGGAAATAAATGTCTGTTGGGGAAATATAGGAAATATGGCTGTTAGTCAGTGTGACTTGGTGACACAGTGACATTACTGCTTTATGCAGATATGGTTTAAAATTAAGCAAATGTGTTGGTGTATGGAAACAAGTCTAGATGGAGAACTAACAGTATTCTGATCGATTAATGCAAAACTAGATGGCCCCATCATGAAATCAAAAACTACAAATGTCTTCTGTTTGGTTTTTGATTTTTTAGGAGAACACAGGACATGAGATTTACAGAGCAGACATGCATACTGTAGCAGAAATAAAACGTGCAAATTCAATTCAATTGGACTTTAAAGTGGCACATCAGAAAATACTCGTATGTATATTTATAATGGAAATATGGGTAATGTTGTCAGTAGGTAATTGGATTCTTTGATATATATACAGCATATTTCTGCTTTTGAAATACCAAAAGGATTTTAATTTGTTTTGTGGGGTGAGCTCCGGGAGACTGTCTGTTGAAAAAAATAGATTATCGCTTAAAATATTGAGAAGCACATTTAAGCCATTTGAAAATTTTAGGATAAGTCAGCACACAAACTGATGCCAAAAAACACTGTATACTAAGTGCCTCTTTAAACCTGAGTGCTTCTACATATAAACCTCGAATATGATAAACATGGGAACATCCAGTTTGCAAGCAAGAAAAATTACATTTTGAAGATTTTGGCAACTCAGACTTTAGAGGATCTGTTAAATGATAAAATGCTAGTCAAGTAATATATAACACAAGTCAATTTCAGGGAATTGTTTATTTACTCCCCTTTATTTTAATGAAAAAATATAAAATTCAGCAATTACAGTTTTTACAAATTTTTTCTTTATTTTAAGCCATTAACCATAGTTCTGTCATTCATGCATGGATCATTATGAAATGTTAAATAAATTATACAAAAACAGGCAGAAATAGGTGCACATTTATTCTGTAGAAATGAGCTTTGTCGAAAATTACCAGCCTTTTTTCTAACTAGGTTAGAGTGCAGAGTCAGCATCATTTCAGATTGTCAGGGCTCATTTTCCTCCTTTCAGAAAAGACATTTGAAGCCACTTATTCATGTAATAACTTCCACAGGGCTGATAATTGCCCGAGCTGCCCGACACACCATATGCAAACTGACTGGTTTGTGAACCATACACAGAAAGTAGTAAATGGGCTATAACATGAGGTGACACCTGTACTCTAATGCTTAGAGGTACCTAAGACACCTGTCAAAGCTGTCCTTTGACTACCTTATCAGTCTCCGTCAGAGCTGGGATTGAGGCCTGAGGCAGTTTTTGAGGGTCAGATGATCGTTATTGATCATAAACAAGGTTGAATGTTGTCTGTCTACATTTTGTCTCTCGCTGCAGGCTAGTGTTTTATTATGTGATCTTTATTGACCTCCATCTGCAAAGAGAACTACTGTGTCCCTAATCTATACTACATAATGACTCCATACTAATCTCTATTTTATGTTTTAGAAGTCAGTATACAAGAAATAGATGTACTTTAGGACGAAACCATAAAAGGAGAACTGAAAATGTTTAATTCTAAAAAATGCATACTTTTTTCTAAAATCAATCTGCTTCAGATTCAGGGTCACACTGTCATGGCTTACTGGGACACTTATAACTGAGTTATTGTTAATGTTATTAGTTACACCTGGGCTTGTCCTACTATGACAAGTCAGAATGTCTGCTGTGAAAAAAACGTGTTGACACAAACCGGTAATGTTAAAGACGTGAGTTAGCTAGTGATAGCAAAGATGCAACCTGTTTTAATATTCCACCACCAAGCTTATTATTGACTACATTTTTGGGCTTTAGAACAAGTTTTCCATCCCCAAGAAACCACCCCCAAGTTGCTGTTTCCATGTTTTCTGCCCCACAAATAGTATTTCCAAACAGGTTTAAGTGACAAATATGTGGTATTACAATGAAAGTGATTAATACATGAAAGAAAATGCAACAATGTATAGTTATAACTGGATTTAACCGTAGCAGTAGCGAGTACAGTTAACATAAATAACATAAGCCATGTAACCATTTTAAGTGAATGTACTGTAGCCATTAACTATGCTACAAAAAGAGACATTAGAGTCAACTGGCACATTCTCCCTCAGAGAAGTAGAGATCTGTGCAGTGTAGTGCATCCTTCTTGCACCTGCAGCGCTTTCTGCAGCCATTCTTGCAGCCACAAGAGATAAGCTTGTGGCATGATTTTTATGCTTGTGGCAATGTCTTCCAGTGGGTCTCATACATTCCTTCTATCTTCACCCACCCCCAGTCAGTTGGTGATGGCAGCACATGGTCTGGTAGCAGTGTCTTCACCCAGATGTGACCACCCTGGTCGAGTGCTCTCTTGACACCACTCCACCAGAGCAGTGTGAGTAGGTGGGATTAGCTGCTCCAAGTGTTTCCGTGGAAAGAGCTTCTTTCTTGCAAGGTTTAGGCCACAAAATGTGAGCATTATGCGGCGACGAAAGTTAAGTTTAGGCATTAAAACGATTAGTTAAGTTAAAGAAAAAGATTGTGGTTTGGATTAAAACACTCACGCATTTCCTGGGTGAAAGTCTTGTGTTTTCCTGGGGAAGTGAACTCCGCTCCCTGGAATGAAAGTGCTGTGTTTAATGACCCACCCATCCACCCAGCCACCCCAACCTCCTCATTAAGCGGCCAGCCGCATTCTTATACAGCGGCAGTCAATGTGGTGCATGCAGAAAGAAAAAAAAAACATGCTTGTGGGTCCTTTAACCCGCTTGTGCTCGACGCTATTAAACTTCAGCAGTTGTGTGATAGTTAGGGCTGCAGGCGTTGCTGGATATTCACTCTGATGCTTGCCCCTTCAAGGACAATGTTTACCAGTGCCAACAGTAGGTTTGACACAGAATCCTGTTGGCTGCCTTTTTGGAACCCAGTGAATGGTTTCTGCTCTTCAAACATATGGTGACCCACAATTTTTGCAGCATGGGCAAGTTGTACGGCATCACTGTCACTGTCCCATTCAAATTCCTTGGTCAGTGCTGCACCAATATCATTAGAGAATGCCAGAAGGGCATCCCTCCCCTGGGTCTAAGCTTGCAGGTCAGGGATCTGAGCCAAGAGTCTTTCCTTCAATCTTGTAGCTAGCTAGCTCTAGCATCAAGCCTAAAACCAAGCTGCTCCATCCTTGACCTGTACAGATGAGCCAGATCAGCCAGCTTGAAGACTGATGCAGTGCTGTCATTAAGGCGTGCTTCCTCGATGTATATTAATATATAACAATTACTATCCATCAGATTTTTTTAACCTTAACATTATTAATCTCAGAACACTATGTCATTTTACTTACCTTCTCGGTTCACTGCATACGGTGTGCCACGCCCCCCGGAAGGGATGTCATAACCAGAATCTATATTTATTTTTTTCTCATACTTGCTTATGATGAGCTCAGTGTTGATTATGGAAGTATATGCATGTATTCATTTGGTTCTCAGGGTTACTAGGATCTAAATTATGTTAGTTATTGCATGTGGGTCCAATGGGATAGGACATTTTGACAAACCGCTGGCAGACATTTTGAAAAAGGGCTGCCACGGCAACCAGGGTGTGAGTTTGCAAAGTCCCAATATCCAGTTTTGTTCCCATTGTATCTATCAACACATCTGCCAATTTTGGTGCTTTTATCACAAAATGAACAATTGTTACAATTTATTGACCTATGCCGCCCCACTATTACTATTAATTCAAAAATCAGCTTAGGCCACCTGTATGCTTGCAGCTGCATTAAAGGGCCAGTTCACACAAATGACAAAATTAGTGGTATCCAGATAGTTTTGGTTTTGGTTGTCTAGTTTTATATTTCAATGTCTTTTGGAACAAATTTTTACCAAAGAAGTAGTGTCTATATGAAAACCGTTCAGAGATTATTACAGAGTAAGTGGTACACTGGAAAGGCAAGTTGCTTTTGAATTGGGAACAGTCAATATTATATTTCAATGCTGTGAGAAACACATATGAACATCAACAGGACGCAGGTGTTTAAATGATTCACGGGTTTTAACCACAGTGAAGCAGAAGTGAATACTCTGTGCTGCTGTGCTGTTGATTAAGCTTGACATGATGAGAGCTGAAGAGCTGCCTGGATTAAAAAACTGCTGACTCCTCTCCCTCTCCATCTCCTCCCTGCTCTTTCCCATCGCTCCATCCCTCGCTTTATCCCTCATTCATTCAAGTGTCTCTTGTGATGTTGCTTATAAAGCAGAAGGATAGACAGGGACTCATTAAAGTCAGCCCCCCTTCTTCCTTTTTCTCCCTATCTACCTCTCTTCATCTCCCTCTCGCCATCTTCATCAGATGTAATTATGGCTGCACAACGTGGGAGGAGCCTGCACAGCAAAATTATACTTTCAAATCTCCTTCCGCTTCAGCTATTCAAGGAGCGAGACCTACATTTTCAAGCTGATCAGAAAGAGCACAGAAAAATGGGGGTGAAGATGGAAAACAAGAAAAATGGGAAAGCGTAAGGGGGCATGTGAAGAAAAGAAAAAAAACAGGGAGAAGAGAAGCAGGGAGGAGAGGAAAGACGGCTACAAAGAGAATATGTTAAGGAGGAAATGAGGATGTCAGGCTGTAGCAGTGGCTGTAGTCGCTGAGTTAACAGAACATGGGATCAGTAATGCTGTCAAGCTAGAAAATGCCAGACAGAAAAGCATGCTGGGACAGCATAGTGGGAGGAAGTGCTTAGTTAGGGTACGTGACAGATTTTTTCTCTCCATATTTTCCCTTCAAATTTAAGGAGCCAACTTGTCCTTTAGCAAGAAAAATCTCAGGGGGGGTTCAGTGAATAGTGGGCGGGGTGATACAGTTCGTTTGCGCATTGCATTGTGGGAAGGAAAGGGGATGGGAGAAACGCTTGAAACGTGCACAGATTTACTAGCATTGCCCTGGTTGCAGAGGAGCTATAATTGCACTATTTATGGCAGCTGGGTGGCTGTGTTGGATGCAAAGCTACAGTAGGACAGACAGGATGAGAGCAGTAGGTTGACACAGTTCAGAGAGGAGCTGTGTGCTTTTTGCAGTCGGGAGAAATTAGAGAGCCAAGCAAGGTCTGGACACAAGGGAGTATCAGCTCTCATCTGGAGGAAGAAGAGAATGAAGAAGGAAGACATGGAGAAGAGGAGGAGGTGGGGTGATGTTTTTATTTTTATTTTTAGATGCTGAGGGGTGTTTCGTATCAATATCATTTGACTGTGTGCTTCTCTTATTATATCTGTCTCGCTCGTGTCACTTGATGTGCATACCTGTGTACCCATGTGGATTTATGTGTGTGTCTGTGAGAGATTTTTCACTCCGGTTGCGGTTTCGGCTCAGCAATCACCCAGCGCTGCAGTCAATTTGTGGTTGATTTACCTCTCTCTCCCTCTATTTCTGGTTGATTACTACTATTCTCTCTGCACTTCTGTTTTCCACGGGAAGAAAGATGGACCATATTCTATGTGTAGCCATCCAAATGCACTCTCTCTATCATCTGCAGCTTTGAAGTTGGCTGAATTAATAGATGAGACACTGTTGCACCCTGTCTGAGTCAGCGATGATATTTTAAAGTAATCAATAGCAATCAGCTTTGAAAGGGAAAATCAATGAATCATAGTGATGTTTTATATCTACACTGTCCTCTAGCTTCATTTGTTATCTTCCTTTTCCTCCTTTTCTTTCATTTTATTTATTTTATTATATCTTTTCATCATCATCATCATCATCATCATTTTATCATTTCTTTCATTTACCTTGTTTCAGCCCTAAGACTTTTCTTACATCACTAAAACAAACGGCATCATCAACCTGTGTTTAATGACCTCACAGACCCAGTCAGTTAAAACACATGTTGTGCTGACAAGCAGAACCTAATTTTAAATTCCATTGGAGATCCGAAGGATACCAAATATGTCACAATACATTTGGGGAATTATGTATAAGATGATACATCTAGAATCTTTAATATTTATAGAATATTTCCATTTTGATGGATTGAAAATATTTCACTCAGTATAGATATGTAGCTTCAATGAAGAGTTGGAACAAGTTGATATGTACAGAACATGTGTGATATTGTCAAATAGACGAGCTAAAATAATTTTTTCCCCAGGGCAAGGTTAAATAACATGAAACCTCTTTCTTCTCTGTCTGCAGGTCCAGGAGTGGCTGTGTCTGAATTGTCAGATGCAGAGAGCTCTTGGCATTGATATGACCACGCCTCGCTCTATGAGCCAACAGCAGATTCACTCTCCGTCTCACCAAGCCAAACCAATCGTCCAGCCTCAGCAGCCTGCACCTCAGCCAATACAGCCGGCAGCAGCAGCACAGCCCAAACCTTTGGCACAGAGTCAGCCCACTCAGCGGCAGCAGCAGCCGCCTCAGTCTCAGCCTAAGTCTCAGCCCTACGGCCAGACTCAACCCTATTCCCAGACCCAGCCATACTCCCAAACCCAGCCATTCCCCCAGTCCCAGCCATACTCCCAGTCCCAGCAGTATCCCCAGTCTCAGCCCCAGTCATACCCTGCATCCAAGACAGGGCCCCAGACTCAGCCTCATACCTCACCAGGCTTGCAGAGACACCCAGGCCCTGGCGGACCCCAGACTCAACCAGGGTCCTTTCAGCAAGGCATGAGGTCTGACCCGTACTCCCAGAGAGGTCCCGGGGCTCCAGGAGCTGTTGGAGGTCCCGCAGGTGGGCCCAACCAGCCAGGGGGTCCACGGATTCCCCACCCTGGCGCTGTGCCTCTCCCTGGCTTGACCAAGGCTCCGTCCCAGCCCGATTTGGGTCGCGGTTCCCCGATGCACCAGTCAATGGCACGGCACCATGACCAGACCAGAAGCGCTGGCTCCTCCCCAGCCCACAGACCTCAGAGTCAGGCGCCTCCTCCTGCCCAGGACGGCCTGACCAAACTGTTTGGTTTCGGAGCATCACTGCTCAATCAGGCGAGTACCCTGATCAATGTTGACCCTCTAGCCACCGCCTCCACCCAGCCAAGCCCTGCACGAGGCAAAGTGGTGTTCAGTAATGCAACTACTGACATCAAGCAGCAACAACAAGGGGCCCCTGGCACCAAACCATTCAGTACAGGGGGCCCTCATGCTCCAACTCAAATGGGTGGCCCTCATGCGCCGAGCCAAATGGGGGGTCCTCATGCGCCAAGCCAAATGGGGGGCCCTCATGCTCCAACTCAAATGGGTGGCCCGAATGCATCGAGCCAAATGGGGGGTCCTCATGCGGTGAGCCAAATGGGGGGTGCTCATGTGCCGGGCCAAATCGGGGGTCCTCAAATGCAGAGCCAAATGGGTGGTTCTTATACGCAGAGCCAAATGGGGGGTCCTCATACGCCTAGCCAAATGGGAGGTCCCCAAATGGGAGGTACCCAAATGGGAGGTACCCAAATGGGCGGTACTCAAATGGGCGGTCCACAAATGGGCGGTCCACAAATGGGTGAACCACATGCAACAACCCAGAAGCAGCCAACCAAGCCCCATCAACAAGGAATGCCGCAACAGCAGTCGCCTGCGCATCATCAAAAAGGGCAGCAAGGACAACAACATCAGCAAACACCTGCTCATCTGCAGAAAGTGCAGCAGAAGCAGGAGCCCATGGTGGCCCCTGTGCCTGCTCCAGAGCCTGTGAAACCTAAAGTGAACTGTCCTCTTTGTAAAACGGAACTGAACATTGGCAGCTCTGACCCGCCCAACTACAACAGCTGTACGCAGTGTCAGAGCCAAGTGTGTAACCTGTGTGGCTTCAACCCCACACCGCATCTGGTGGAGGTAAGAGGAGTACACACATGCAGTACAATGTACACACATAGTCTCTCACACACAAATAGGAATGCAAGCAAAACTTGTTTGACAACTTATTGTCGTACACAGTGCCGTTTGTGGAAAAAATACTTTGGACAGATGCAAAACCAGAAAATAACATTTGACATAAGACACTATTTCACATTTCCCACAGTTTAACACAGGTGATAATCCGACTGGGCAGATACCTGTTCTCCTAAAGTTGCTGTAATACTCCCCACTCACCATTTGTCATTTTGGGTAGCTATGTTGCCTAATTTTACCACGTTGTCCTGCTGCTTTTATGTATTTATGTTTTATATTAAGGACCAGAGCATGTGATTGGAGTGGAGCGATGATAATTTCCGCTCCTCCTTTACAGAGCTGTTCTTTCCCTCCGCTCCCCCCGATCAAAGTTGCTCCCTGCTACTCCGCTTAATATTGCTCCACGCTCAACTCAGATTTCACCCCCTCTACTCAAATCACTCCAAAAAAAGCAAAAAAGCTGAGTTGTATCAGATGAACAGTGCCCATCCTCCCTTTAAGCCCGAAACTTCAGCCACAATGGTGTCTGATTTCAATTTAATGAATTTTTGTGAACATTAGGGGTTTTGTTAGCTGCGACTGTCCCTTCAATCCTATGTGTACAGATCGCAGCTAGTTAGCTTCATTTTCGGCGTAATTAGAGTATATTTACAGTTTGAATTTCGTCACGCCACTTATATAAACATCTACCCCAAGGTCTTATAAAGCTAACAATCGTGTCCGATTTCAATTTAATGCATTTTTGTGAATTTCAGAGGAATTCTAAGAGGAGGCTAGCTAGCTCTCATTGATAGAGTTCCTTCCAGCCGGAGGCTCTATCAATGAGACTCGCGGACAAGAGGCGTTTATTTCCCCGATCGTTTGTTTAAATAACTCAACACATTATAATTACACACATTATAAGATTAACTGGAACCTGTGGTAAGAGATTGCTGGCGTAACAAGCTCGCTGACCGCACTCTCACTCACACACACCGGCTATTAAGCAGGAAAAGGGGAGCTGCAGGCCCTGGAGCTCTGTCAGGGCATCGCCGTTTGGTAGTCCATTAACCCAAAACAAAACAGTTACTTTTCGCGGGTATGGAGTGCCGTGGGCTGCGAGCTGTGACGGAGCTCCATTTACCTCACAGCAGGCCGGGCGGCGAGGCAGCAACACAGGCAGCACCGGCCGCTGAACTCCGACACACAGTCGGACAAAATTTGCAATTAGACATCAATTTTCGTAAAACGGCCCATATTTTACATAAAAAAGTCTCAGAAGTGAATTTAGTGATAAAATAGCAGATGAACAATGTATACAATTTCTGAGATCTGCGCGACCTATTCAGAAAACTAAGCTGACCTCAGATCAGTGGTGTAGCCTATGTAAATGTTTGGGCGTGACAAAGATAGAGACTAGAGCCAAATGAAGAGGAGCCTGTATGAACTGTAGGTTCTATGTATGTCCTAGTTACCCACTATACTGTCATTATTCAACTATGACAAGGTAAAATCGGTTTTGCATTCAATCACCCCTTTAAGGCTCGCGCTCCCCGCTACGCTCACATTCTTTGCTCAGTACCACTTAAACCACACTTTTTTCTGTTTCCATCAGGTGGGTCTTTGCTCGGCCTGTCACCTATAGTCTTACACTACACATACATATTTAAGAACAAGAACTGTACTCCCACACACACAGACACGCACACACATCAGAATCATCTCCTCTCAGACAATCGATACTATTCAGCACTAATAGAAAATGCTTTTCATTTCACTGTTGGAATCTTTCAATTCGCTGTGTGAGTGCAGTTAGACCTGAACCTCTCATCTTTCCTCTGAGGAATTCATTGTCTTTTCTCCATTCTTTTGCTTTTAAAATTGTCAGTGTTTATTAGGGCTGGGACGATATGCTTTTGTCCCGATTTTGATTCTTTCACGATACATGGGTGCTGATTTAATTTGTATTGCGGTTTTCATTTATTGTGATTCTAGAAGTATTGCGATTCGATAGTATTGAGTATTGCGATTTTCTTTTCCTTCTTTAACAAAAACAAAAGTAATACACTTCTAGAGACGATATATCATGAGACATTTCTAAAAACTAATTGTTTTCTAAGAAGAATGCACGTCACATGTCAGTCAGTCAGTCTAACATTTTTTTCATTTGTAAAGAAGTACATAACTTGCTTAAATAATGCTTTTGCTCTGTTTTTTACTGGAAACAGATATGATGTAGTTGTCGTCGGCGTATAAACAGAAAATATTTAGATGAATCATAAAAAAAAAAAAAAAAAAGGATTCTAGGTAAAATAATTAATTAAAAAAATTATCCCCACAAAAAATCACGATACATTTCATTTCCGATTTTCTGTTTTCTGTTCTTTTACAAACTCATTTGTCTTTCTGTCCTTTCTGTGGTAGCTGAAAGTTGTCTGTTTTTTCTCTCTCTTTCTATACCTCTCTGCCTCCTCCATACCTAATTCTTTTACTTAAATAATAAATACTTGTGATAAGGGAGTGTAGAAATGACTAAAAACAGCTAAAATGTACATAAACAAACACACAAACATGCACAACCACGGGGACGAGTGCCAGCATTAACTCATTTATACAGCATGTATCTCATTTTCTTTTAGTGACAAGAGAGAAATGGAAGACCATTGACTCCTCTCTTCTCTGCCATCCCTTTGAGCTACAGTGGCCTGTATTTGACATTTACATGTTGGTAACAATCGACATTTACAGATTAGTAATTTTGCCTATTTGGAAAATAGATTAAAAAGAAACACCTGGTACAAATTGTAACAACACAATAGTTCATGTTGTATACCTCCATGGCATAATCTAAGGTGACCATACTGAAGCTCAGTTCAACTGCTGAGAGAACAAATCTGGCAAACCAATAGACAGACAGAAACAAACCAACTTGCTTTGTCAGCTAGAATGCTACATGCTACATGCTAACAAACAAGCTTTTTTCATGGTAAACTCCATAAGAGTAGGTCGAAGAAAGAGCATAAAGGAAAGATAAAGTGTGAAATAAAAAAGGCCAATATTCTGAGCTGGACATAAAAAAAGCAGGAAATGGAGATAGATGAGGAGAAGAAAGCATGAGAGAGTGGAAGGTTGAGAAAAGGCAACAGACGAAGGGAAAGAGAGATAGAAAAATAAAGATAAAGACCAAGCAAGTGCAAAAAGGCAAAGGATGAGAGGAAATGATGGGTTCGAGAGAATCACAAAACAGACATCCTTTTCAATTATGCTTTCTTTCTTTCCTCCAAAGTGATTCCTCTCATGACACAATGAAAGGGGTGTAAAGGCCGACTGCTCTCTCGTCTCCCCTTTATCGATCCAGACCCAGGTTTAGAGGTGAAAAGAAGGAAGAAAAGATGCAACAGAAAAGATAGGAAGACAAATAAGTAAGGAACTTAGAAGGGGAAGAAGAAAATAAAGGATGTAGGTTTTAGAGTAATAATGCAAGAAATGGAATATTTAGGGAAGAAGGGAGGGATGTATGTAAGGAAGGAAGAAAGAAGAGAAGTCTTAAGGAGGAAATAAGTAGGCGTACAGGAGGGAAGTCAAAGAACAGAAGAAAGTCAAGCAAGGAAAGAGATATTTAAGGATACAGGGAAGAAAGGGTGATGGGGGAA
Source organism: Sander lucioperca (assembly GCF_008315115.2). Lineage (NCBI taxonomy): Eukaryota > Metazoa > Chordata > Actinopteri > Perciformes > Percidae > Sander > Sander lucioperca. The sequence continues at coordinate 10,556,483 of NC_050184.1, forward strand.
ATAAGCGTTGAGGGAAGAAAATTTGAGAGAAGAAATAGATGAAAGAAAAGACAGAAAGAAGCAAGGATGCGTGTAAATCAGTCAGTCCGTCAAGCAGATTGAGAATGACTCGTGTTGTATTTACTTTGAGGCAGCATGATGCCTTCAGGGTCTCTGGGGAGTACTGTTGTTAATAGTACTGTAATGTAATGTACTGTCACAGCCTCAAGATAGACCTAGAGATAATATACACAGTTATATACAAGTGCTACTACTGTGTACAGGACAATGATAAATACACACACAGAACAGTGGTTCAAAATGTTATTTAGACCGTAAGAAATCAACGCCATTAACCGTTACATACTGTACATGCAGATATAAAGAAGACATATTATATAAAGAGTGAGTGTGTGTGTGTGTGTGTGTGCAATGTGGGTTAAGGCCTGCAGCTCTCCAGAAGAAGTGAATGAAACAGAAAAGAGAAAATAGACAGTAGGAAAAGAGGAGGCGAGAGAAATGTCAGAGAGATTAAAAATGAATATAATGGCAGATAAAATTCTTTCTTTCAGTAAATTTGAAATTAGATCAGATGATGATGATGACGCAGTGTATTTGTTAATTACTAACTTTTGAGTCCTAGTAAAGCCAGGAAAAAATGTTGATTAGGACTGGGGAAGATGGAGACAATACACAAACATGGATATGACATGACATATAGAAAAAGGAATGGGAAAGGTAAACAATTAGGAGAGGAAAAGTTTTAACCAGACATATAGAGCTGAATCACGTGCAGCCTTCAGTCCAGAGGGAACGCGCACACACACACACACACACGCACACACGCACACACACACACGCACACACACACACACACGCACACACACACACACACACACACACACACACACACACACACACACACACACACACGACTAAGACAGTAAGTAGAACAGTAGGGAAAAAGATGGTAAAAAAAATCAAGTGAGGGAAGTAAAGAGAGGGTGGGAAAGATGACGTCAAAGGAGCGATGAGATCACTAAAGTACGTTTTTTGATGAGGTTTGACTGATAGGGCAGTTACAGTAAGCTAAATTTGCTCATCTGAATTCTAAAGGCCTTGGTTTTTTTTTATCTACTCTAGGGATGGAAACGTCGGCCTGTCAGTCAGTTTTTTAACTTTAGTTCAGACTGAAATATATCAGCAACCATTGGATGGATTCTTTTTTGACATTCTCGATTCCCGTTTATGAAGTTGACATTGTAGTTTGCATGTTACACTAAGATGGTAGTCATTGTTAGTCATTGTGAGCATGCTGATGTTAGCATTTAGCTCAAAGTACTACTGTGCCTAAGTAGTACAGCCTCACAGAGCTGCTATGGCTATAGACGTCGTGTTTGTGCGGCACATTCGCACGGGAAGAGTGAAGTCTGTGTTTTACTCAAATTTACTGACATTATCCCCCACATAGTATGTTGTCAAGGCTTTCCTTTATAATTGCCAACGCAGCCAATACAACCCCGTATCGCAGAGATACCGATTCACAATGGACTAATATTATTACACAACCTCTGTGTTTGGCGAAATATGGTAGGTCATTTGCGGTGGAATTTTTACTTGACAATTTAAAGACATGGCAGATTTGCATGGGATTAAGACCACAGACTACCTCCGCAATTATTACAAATTACTAGAGGTCCCCAAGTACTACTAGTCCCGTGTGAATAGGGCTTTAGTAGGTGTAATTTAAACCTCTAAGTCATCTCAGTAGTGACATTTTTACCCAATAAATTCTACTTTTCTTCAGGAAGTTATTCTCTGTTTTTATAGTTTTTGTGCTTAGTAAACTCGCTAAGCGTCCATGCAAAAACCAAAAATGAATGTGTTTGTCAAAGCGGTGCAGATTAGTGTTATTGTTTGAAAATGACAGGAACACTGTGTGATAGAGAGACACGGAGCATAGCGCTCACTTGATTTATCAATAATTCAGCAAAGTTTTTTTTATATATATAAATAGCGGGAGCGATAAAATATGTAAGGGGAGGCAGTGTCTCCTGGAACAGAACAGTAAAAAGTCACTTGGTTTATCCTGTCCCTTCTGTGCCTCTCTGTCCTCTTTGCTTCTCTACTTGTTTCCTTCATTCCTTCATTCTTTGCCTTTTCCATATAACATTTATTCTTATCAGTCCTGTCTAATCTAATGGAGCTTGAAAGGGACAGGGAGTGTCTGAGAATCGGTGGTGTATGTTGTGTATATATAAGCAACAGTCTGAGCTCAGAATTCAACTTGAAAATATATTAAACAGAATAACTTAGTGTCTGGTAAAACAGCCTCATCATGAGGCTCTGAATAATGACACGCACACGCGTGCGCGCGCACACACACACACACACACACACACACACACACACACACACACACACACACACACACACACACACATTTAGACACACATCCAGGTGGACTGGGTGCAGTAATCCTAATAATTGTTCCAGCAGCAGTGATGACAGCTGTGAAAGCCTGAATGACAGATTGGACAGAGAAATGGCCTCATTCACTCATTCACTAACACCTGGTTATACAGTGTAGTGTGTGTGTGTGTGTGTGTGTGTGTGTGTGTGTGTGTCTGTGTTTCTGAGTGTCTGTGTGTGTGTGTTTGTGAGTCTGCACATCTGAAGGAAACTGATTAGGGATTGTGACATTTAATCTGCATTGGTGTGTTTGTACACGTAGTGTGTGTGTGTTTGTGTGTTACCATTATATGAGTAACATTCCAATTGAGAGGCTGGAATCTGCGAAGGACACACCCCATGAAGATGTGTCCTTCAAAGGACCAGAATGCTAGACTGAAACTGCTCCTTCTCCCCACATGAGACTGTCTAAACTCGAATTGTGCGTTCAGGTACTAATTGTAACGTGAACTGGTAGAGCAATGTTTTACTGCCACAAAAGGGCCAATATTGATGGCGTTTGGTTTGTCTGGTTGTAGTTTTGCTGGTGTCACATTTCCTGAATATCTACAATGTAGGTGGTTAGTGCAAAGTTGGTATAACCCAAAGTCAGAATGGCTATAATTATGGAAATAAAACCCATTTTGAATTTTGAAAAACATTGGATTTTCCCTGTAACTGAAGTGATACTCTTACAGATGTATTTGGGCTGTATTAAGTTACTGCTGCTGCAAATCAAACATTTCCTGCTGCTGCTGCTTCACAACAAAAGCATTCAACTGTCGAAAAGACAAAATGGCTTTTATTGTGAAGCAATTACAAGCAATGCAATGTATGTGTCACCAACTCCTTTTACTGCTCCCTGGTTTTGTGTGGAAAACTATTCTCACCATGAAATCAGATCGAGTTTGTTCACAGCATGATGGAAAAGAGATGATTGACTTCTTTGATTAAAAAAATGTGAGGCAGAACAGCAACATACACAACAGTTGCATTTCTGACAGAGGAGTGCTGCCCCCACAACTCTTGGACTTGTATCTTTGAAAAACACGTTATCCCCCCAATATCTAGAGCAATCTAGAGCAGCTTCCATGGTTTTCACAGTGGTTATCACAGTGAAAGGAGTTTCTTTTTACATGAGACTGCTATAGTAACTATCTGTTTGCAAAGTCTGCTCACTCACACAGTGAGTCAGACGCTCTGCCTCAGGAAAATGCCACAGTGGCCAAAAAGTTAACGTTGGTAATTTGATGAGTTTCTCTGTGTGTGTGTGTTTTAATTACGTGTGTGTACATACAAGTTCCCCCAAACCACTGATTGGTCATTCTAAAGGTTGCTATCAGCACAATGGGGGTCATTAGGGTTAATGGGGTAGAGCTAGTTTTTGATTATTTTCTTCTTCTGTCCCTTTACCTTTTCCCTGCATCTCGCCGCTCTCTGTTGTGTTCACTTATTGTCCCCCACTGCTGTTTCTATTCCACTAGGGAAAAAAACAATAAAAGAATAACAATCTGTAAATTGATAAGTAGAGGGCAGAACACCCAGAGAGAAACCAACTAATGGAGCGAGGAAACAGCAAGAAGAACATTTAAAACAGAAGCTGCATAATGTTCCATAAACTGTGACATTTAGTTAACACCAAACAAATAAACGCCATACGTATGCATCTGAAAGATGATGACCAAGCCTGATTTATCACACACACACACACACACACACACACACACACACACACACACACACACACACACACACACACACACACACACACACACAGTAAGTAACTAAATAGATTCTATCCATCCTTATCATCAGCTTGTGATGTCCAAGTCACAGTAATCCACTTCACTGTGGCTCTGCAGTCAATTTAACAACCCGTGTGTGTACGTGTTTGTGTGTGCACACTTGCGTACTTATCCAACAGTAAACAGGGGACATTTTGGAGCTCCACTGTAGGTCATGCTGAAGATCCTCTCATACATGTATTAAACATTTAGCCAAGTACACAATTAGGTGTAATCCAAGGGACAAAGGTAGTCATATTTATAATCAATACTATTCTATTTGAATGACTATAAATAGTGGTCCACACTTGGTCAGTGTAGAATGATAGTCCACTGTTGGTAATATAGGAGGTGTGTGTGTGTGTGTGTGTGTGTGTGTGTGTGTGTGTGTGTGTGTGTGTTTGTGTGTCGTTCAGCTATGCTGGTCAGCCTCTCAAAATAGTACAAACTGATTTTTTTGTTATTTGTATTTGTTTCCTAATCTTTTACTCCTTCCCTCTATTCTACATCTTTCTTTGGCTCCTAATTGTGTTCACTGCTTCACTGTGACTGTTGGTTGGATGTGTGTTGAATCTGATTTCCAATTTAGCTGTTTCCACTAAAGATGTGTAGATGAGTGCTACTGTTCAAATCAAAGAAATGTGAGTCTTTCTGGGGGACTGGTTGCATGCTTAAAATAGGTAAAAACTACATTTTTGCAGATCAAAATTATCAAAATGATCCAAAAATATATAAATAAATGTATGAAGAATTTGTGTCAGTCCAAAACTACTGACATGCATTCAAAACGAGGGCCAGAAACGAGGAGAGGTGGCAGTGAGAGAGGAATCAAAGGTAGCAAATAAGGATGAAGTGAGTCATGCTTCTCTATTTAGAAAGAAATCAGAACAAAAATAGAGGGGAGCAGCAGCAGGAGTGACAGAGCTCCTAATGGAAGTATGGTTCGCTCCTGCACTTCAGGACATCTCACTACAATTAATAATACAACGGCTCGCCATCCCCTTCTCTCCTTCTTCTCCTTCTCTCCTCTTTCTCCTCTTCCTGCGTCTGTCCACCCGCCTCCTCTCCATCTGTTCCTTTCATCTTGTCCTCTCTGCCTCCTTTTTCATCCTCTCTCTCCCACCCAGATTTTCCCAGGTGGGATTCAAACTGGCAACTTTCTGATCACCGTCCTGCTTGGAGTGTAAATACAGTATAGTCTTCCCACTTTCTGCATATCTTCATCCTTTTCTACTCTCTCTATTACATTTCTCCTTTTATTTCTATTTTCTTTTTTCTCTCTTTTTCACAAATTGTCCTCCTTTGTTCTTACATCTTTGCAGGAAACTTCATTTCAGTTTCTCTTTCATTTACTATTTTTCTTAAGTCTTCCGCAGCTCTCTCTCTCTCTCTCTCTCTCTCTCTCTCTCTCTCTCTCTCTCTTTCTCTCTCTTTCTCTCTTAGATCTGTTAACTTATTCAGTACACCAAACTTCTTTCCCTTTTTTTTAAGAATTCATACAATATGCATTGCGAAACCTGCAAGACAAGTAACTTTTTCTGCGTGTGTTGTTGGCTTTTCTTCTTTTTTTCTCAGCCAGTTGCATATCGAATTGGTCATCAAAATCATGACACAGAAAAAAGATAACCATCTGGTAGTCTGACAGTAAGTCTTAACTGTAAACTCTCCTCACTGAAGTGGATGTGTTGGTTTCTGAAGGGCACTGAACTTGCAAATGTGGTCATTTAACATATTCACGATTGGAAATGTTGTCTTCAGAAAATACGCAGGCATCTGTTGTATTTTAAAGTCTACAGTAGTCAAGATGTCAAAGCTTGCAAATTCCTCATATGTATTTCAGAGATTGACCTTGATTGAGTGATCACTCAATAATCTTATGTAGCTTCAGTGATGAATGAGCTGATACAAAATATGCTGTATTATGTAACATGGCATTACATTGTGGAAAGAAATTCTAACTGAAGTTGTTCAAGGGGATATTTTAAGTGTTTTATGTAGTTGAAAACTATGTACTGTATTCAAACAAGTCGTTGCCAAAGCAGTGAAATGAAAATAGATACCATTATTGCTTTCGGGTTTAGCGTCACTAAGTATTTGAACTGCTAATTTCAAAATCATTTAGGCTGACGTTTCTCAAACTTATAATAAATAATAAATCGAGACCCCAAATACTCCCAACACGTTTCCAACCTATTCTTCTCCATGAGTGAGATTAAACTGATTCACTATGATGCCCAAGGAACGCCTTTAATATTTGAATGTATCTTGAACATTTTAGTCGACTGTTTGATGTTAGTTTAGTGACGTAAAACGTTTTGTGCTTAAATATTTCTGTCCTGAATCTCAAACCATATGTATGTACCATGAATCCCCATCAAACCCTTTTTTTATCTACATCTCCCATGCAGACTTCAAACTCTTAAAGTACTCAGTATTTTTTTCTTTTTAGACTGACGTCTGTGCCCGGCATCGCGTGCTTACTTGACTTCTCTGTTCTTTAAATACCTGCAGATGACGTATACTGAGACAGCGCGCTGGGTTTGTCTCACTTAGTTTAGTCAGGCGCGTAGTGCAAGTGTTATTTTAAGATGTTTCTGTTAGTGTGATGAGGCCAAAGACTGACAAAGACCTGCCTGACATTCATTTGTTGTGACATAAACTTAAAAAAACTGACAGTGATTATTGTTATTTTATTGTTTCCAAAATTAGATTAGATTAGATTAGATTCAACGTTATTGTCATTGTGCAGAGTACAAGTACAAAGACAACGAAGTGCAGTTTGCGTCCAACTAGAAGTGCAAAAAAACAGAAAAGTGCAATGTGATATTCAAGTATAGACAGGTGGTGCATAGGCAGGACAAGAAATATATTGCAGTTTTATAAGAGCAGAATAAATATGGCTATGTAATATGAACAGTGTATGAACAACATGTACAGATATGTGCAATGTAGTAGCAGTGGCATTATAATAGTAGTAAGTAGGTTAATTGTCACCGGGATGCAGAGCTAGAATTCAGTAGGGTGACAGCCGCAGGAAAGAAGCTTCATCTGAACCTGCTGGTTTCGGGTGCGGAGAGACCTGAAACGCCTCCCGGAGGGGAGTGGGGTGAACAGACTGTGGTTGGGATGGGAACAGTGTTTGATGATGCTGCGCGCCTTATGCAAGCATCGCTTGCCCTGGATGGCCTCGATGGAGGGGAGTGAGGAACCGGTGATGCGTTGGGCAGTTTTCACCACCCTCTGCAGTGCTTTCCGGTCATAGGCAGAGCAGTTGCCATACCAAACTGTGACACAGTTGGTGAGGATGCTCTCGATGGTGCAGCTGTAGAAGTTCACCAGGATCTGAGGAGACAGGTAGCCCTTCTTGAGTCTCCTCAGAAAGAAGAGACTCTGGTGAGCCTTCTTGATCAGGGTAGAGGTGTTGAGGGTCCAAGAGAGGTCCTCAGAGATGTGGACACCCAGAAACTTGAAGCTGGTGACACGCTCCACCTCAGTCCCGTTGATGAGAATGGGTGTGGAAAAGACTTGTAAAATCATTTTTAACCTCTATTGTTCCATTTATCCACCCTCATCAATCACATACACACTTTCTGATGGAGTTGTTTTGTGTTGTTTTCCACCTCACCTTAACCACCTCCGATCACTCCTTTTCCCCCCCTGTCCTTAGTGTTTACTTCCATTTACTCCTGTTTCTCATTCCTTTCCTTTTCCTCTAATTGTATCCCACTGCCTTTCATCTCTTCTATTCTTTTCTCTCTCCACAGTCTTCCCTCCTCTTCTTAGTCTGACAACATCACTGTTTGTGTCCTCCTTCTCTCCTGTCCTGCAGGCCTATACTTTCTATTTCTCCTCCACATCATCCTCTATCCCTTCCTCCCTCACTCATCCCGCTCCTGCATCTTTCCCCTTTCTTCTTCTACCCATGTTCATCCTTCTGTCCTCCCTCTTCAGTCTGCCTCCACCCCTCAATCTGTCTCCCCTTGCTCTACTCTTTCATCTTCTCATCTCTCCATCCTTTCCCCCTATATTTGCCTCTTCTATTCCTCATTTACTTTCTTGTTGTGTTCAGCTCTTGTTGTTTGGATGAGTTACAGCTCTATCTCTGGCACTTTTGTTCTTTTTGTGTTTGTTTCTGCAAATATAATGCTCCCTGCCAGAATAAAAGGCTTAACTTTTTCACTGATGTGTATGTTGTAATATATTGCTATTGCTACTACCTTTTGTGACAGCAAATTAGGTAGTAGATCATTGCGTAAAAGACAAATAAGATGAAGGTTCCGCTCTTTTCATCGGACTTCTTTTCTTAAAATTGCAGCAAATACACAGAGGAAACACTTTGCAGTGATATAGATCTGTGAGCTAAATGACATGCAGTTCAGCACAAACAGAATAATTTGTGTAAATGTCTAAACACTTAAGTTTGACTTATTTTAAATGTACCAACAACAGTAGAGAAGAAAAATAAATAATAAATAATAGAAGTAAAGAAAATGAAATGTGATTAGATTTGTATATCTGTTAATTTGTGATGAAAGAATAATATTTAAAGCGCAGAACTAAAAGCACTGCAAAACAACATTCAAAAAGCAAGAGAGAGTTTTACCTTTGATTTAAAGGCATTGTGTGTTCACAGCATCATCTGAGAAATGTTCACTGACTTACTTTGTTTAGTAATTATAGTTAGATATACAGATATACAGTGAGTGACAGTAGTGCAACAGATAAACTCATAAAGAAAGACGACAGTGGCAGGAGAAGTCGATGAGAAGGAGGGCAGTGAGTTTGTTCCCTCTTCGTAACCACAGAGGAGGGGCTGGGGATGCTTGCAAGGAAACATACTGTTCCAAAATGTGTCCTTGCTAAATTTTTCAGGAGTGCAGGTGAGCACATCCTCTATAAATAGTTCTATACAGATAGTTATCTGTGAAAATAATCCTTCATCACAAGCAGTAATTATGTTGGCTTTTACTAAAACATGTGTTGTTGCTGAGCTACAGCTTCCTTTTTAGTCGCTGGATCCGAGCAGCTTTTTATCTAAACTAAAAAAAACGCTTTGTGCATGTGACATAAGTCAAGAAAATAAAGGAGTGTATCCTATGAGAGTATTTTCTTGTCTTATGTCTGCGTTGTTTTCCCCTTGCATGTGTGTGTGGAAACCCTGCAGTCAGTGGTAGTGGTGTTATTTGGAAGTGGAGGCCGTAAGAGAGGCTGAATGGCTCTCCTTGTGAACGTTAAATCGCGCCGCCCTCAGAGAGCCTCAACATCAGAGACGTACTACTACGTCGTCCACAATGGGGGGGGGGGTATATTTGGGAACAAAAACACCTCTCTACAAGAGTAATGGAGCCAGTTTACGATCTCTCGAGGGCACTTATGTGAAGACACTTTTGACATAATGGCATAATGTGTGGGGGAAGAGACAGAGAGAGACAGATCAATATGTGTATCGTCGGTGCAAAAAACAGCAGATCGCGAGGGAGTCAAGAAGAGAGGTGTGTGTGTGTGTGTGTGTGTGTGTGTGTGTGTGTGATGTCTGTTTGTTAGCCTGTGAGTTTCTGTGTGCAGTGCCTTTTAAGTTCTGTATTTTTCCTGTCCTACTTTCAGTACTCTCTCCACCATGTTGCCTTTAAATGGGTCAGTGAGGAGAGCTGTTCCCCTCCCTGGGCTACACAGCTGATTAGCAGCACCCCTCACACAAAGAGACTCCCACAGAAGCGCAATGTGTGATTCTGAAAACAGTTAAAAGCCAAAGGTAAAGGGGCAATATAGCGGAGGAGAAGAGGGGAATTCCTTCACCAGGGTGAAGAGCGAAAGAACATCTGCTGGGAGTCAATGAAAGACATTTTTTATTTAGGTGTAGAGGTGTGAAGGAAGAATTCAAGGGGGGTATCACTCACCTAGAGATGCATTGTCAGATTGAAAGAGGAAAGATTGAAACAGGAAAGATTGAAACAGGAAAGATTCTTCCCAACGCTGTTGCCACGAAGTGAAAAATATTATTAGCTGTGATTCTAGCTGTTTTCCATTCACATATTTGATATGCATTTTGAAATATAGCATTAGATAAGTTGAATGGAAACAGCTATATTTGATGAAACTTCCTCAATTCTGCAAAAAAGGTTTATACAGATATACAGATACTACAAATAATGTGTTCCTTACATGTTTCCGATGTATTTTCCCACCCTGCAGGCAACCATTGGTTTTATTTCATTTTTGCACAATCTGAAAATCTATTAGCAGACTCTTGGAAGTTGCTGAAGTTGTGTAGTTCATCACACTGAGCATCAGATTTGTATTTGTTTGTGTTAAAGTTACATTATTGTTTGACATTTTAAATAAATCTGCGCTTACAACTGAATTTTGGAGAAAAAAACAACTCAATATGTAAAACTGTGCCATAGTGGCAGAGTAGAAGAAAAAAACATCCTTCCCTATGGTTACACACCTGCATAACATTACCATTGACATGGAAAAATTACTCACAGAAAAACTAAATGGAGAACAGTGATGGTCGAGTGAGGTAGATCTCTGATGGCATCAGAGTTGTTTGAGAGACATACTGAATGCAGCTGGTGAGTCAAAATGAGACTCAGTGCACATCAAAACCACTGAATAAGAGCTGTAATGGAGATCCAGTGTGGTGTTAAGATAGACCTCAGTAACAGCTTTGTCAATTGCCAGTGATGGAAAACAAGATAAGCACTGTTTTACTAAGAAGAAGCCTGAGGGCACAGATGAGATGAAGAAGAAAAAAAATACTATTAATGGAACTGAGTCCGCTGCTGAGCCATAATGAAAGATTCTCTTTGAGCAGTATGCAGTGTAGAAGCTTGATCTACTTGAGTCAATATGGCTGACTGGAGTAATAGTGTGACATGGAGCTTGTTGTCCCTAAAGGTAGCCGCGGAGCCAGAGGTTTCTGTTTGAGAAATATGTCGACTTTAAACTGGATCTGGAACTGTAACAGCTGACGAGAGGAAATGCGGTTTGATACTGCGTCTCTTTAAAGTAGGAAGTCACTGCTGGCAGGTGGTCATTAAAACCACAAAAAAACAGGAGAGAAAAAAAGGCTTCATCAACATTTTGTTTGCCCTGTGTGACATGCTGCTGCATTTAGAAGCTCATCTTGTGTCAGAGATTTGTGGCACTGTTGTAAAGGGAGTCCAGCATTGATTTATATATATATATATAATAAAAAAAAAAAAATCTAAATGACAAAATATGGTGAAACAAGGTTTCAGCCCGAGAGCAAAACATGTGTTTCCCATTGTCTTTGTGACAGGGACAAAAAAAGTGCCTTGTTCCTGCTGTTTTTGTTTAGGTAAAAACCATTATCTTGTCTTTTCCTTATGACACACAAGATTTCCCAGGCTCTTTGAACACAGCATACGTTTTTCTTGGCGCAACATTCTAAGCTTTGACGTCAGCAGGAAACTTGGCAGCCGTTGTAACTGAGGGACATACCGTACTACGTGGGTAGTACTGACATAAAGAGCAATGTCTCTTTTTACGTCTGTGTTTCTCTTGTTTTCATATCAAAGATAAATACCTTGAACTCCCTTTACAAGTTATCTCTCTCTTGCACACCATTTTTACTGTTTTGATGTGTTTATTTTTGTGTGAAAGAGGGATCATACAATACCACACATTATACTTTACATCGTTTTACATCATAGAAGGAGAATGTGCTCTTTAAAGGAAACCCACTACACACACACGCAGTCATCACGACTCACATTGATTGAGTGAAAAGGGTGAATCACTCAGACACACTTGTCTCATCGGACTGTCCCTTTTCTGTCTTTCTTTTTCTTTCTTTCGTGGTACCAACAGTTCCATTTGTTCAGTCAATGCACCTTTTAAACTCCCACACTTCCTGTGTGTGTGTGTGTGTGTGTGTGTGTGTGTGTGTGTGTGTGTGTGTGTGTGTGTGTGTGTGTGTGTGTGTGTGTTTTGGGGTCGCTCCCTGTATCTCAGGAGGGAAGCACAGCAGATGGATGATTCACACCTCTCTCTGCTCTCCACCAGGGTCCATTCATCCATCCATAAAAGTGTGTAGTATCTAAACTGCTAGAAGTAGCACACAAAGCTTCAACATGGGAATTGCTAAAGGTTGTAGATTGATATGTCAACAAAAAAGATCCATATTAACATGTAAGCATATTTATTATTATTAGTATTGTTATTATTATTATTATTATTATTATTATTATTATTATTATTATTATTGTTGTTGTTGTTGTTGTTGTTGTTATTATTAATAAAAGAGATGGGCGAGCCAATTAATAAAATCATGGACACAAAGTGTTCACAAAATGTAAAGTTGTAATATTTTGAAAATAGCCCTTAGACTTTGCAGGAGGCTGTTCCAAAGTCCAGTCTACAAAATATCAAATCAAACCTTGCATAACCTACTGTAATGACCAAAAACTTAGAAAAGTGACAGTAGAGAAATGTCACAAGATCAGACTGGACTCATGTTGCCACTATGCAAGATCCACAGTAATGAGGATAATTGAACTCCATTCAGTTTAAAGTCTTTCAATTACTTTCTTTCATTCAAATTTAAATCAGAAGTATTGTTTCCTGTTTAGGGGGTTGTCAAAAACCATTAATTCTTCACTCTCTTTCTCCTCTTCTTATCAATCCTTTTCTGTCTTCACTTGTCTTTCTATCCATATTTCCAAGCCTAATCATACATTCCCCATACAGCAGCAGACCAACAAAGGATAAAATAGATGCCAAACAATCTTTTCGCAAATTTGGAGTCATATACTGTAATGAGTGATTGAATGAATGAGACAGTTCTAGTAAGGGGCAGTTTCAATGTGACAAAGAAATAAGTACCAGTTGAATGAGTATTAAATGTTCTATCAAAGCTTTTGACCACCAGCTATGGACACAATTGTCATAGAATGGTTTGAGATCCAAAAGCTGGAAGTGCTGAATGATTAAATGGATCCTGCTGAGGGAAATAGTACCTATCATTGCAAAAATCATTCATGTTTCCATCCCGCAGAAATTCTGCAATGGGGCAATCTTAATTTATAATGTGAAACATCATACCCAAAGAATAAATGAATGTTTTTGTATAGACACAGTGTCACTGGTTGATAGGGATTCATTGTCTTGCTTAAAGTCCACATAATAATAAAAAAAGTTAAAAACGTAATATCTCCACTTTTCTGTATAACTCCCCCTGACAGCCTGGCAATGTCCTCTGTGGTTGCCATGACTGATGTTGGTGGTCCGTCTGCCAATCAGCTGTCATATCCTGTATGTGTGGCTGCCCGTCGTTGACACTGACAGTTACCAAGATGTGACAGACACATAATATTTGTGTGCATATGAACAGGCCATCACTCAAGCATATGTCTATGTAGATACAGATAACTGTGTGACTTAACTTGTAAGCTCTGTACACATTTACATCCAAGATGCACATACACACAGACACACATGCATTAGTATACAGGCAATTCATTTTTCCCAGATAACAACTCACATAGACATACACAGATAAGACATGGAGTATAACAAAGTAAAATCTCTGTTACTCTGTAAAGCAACTAATGGCATTCTTTTTGCTTAAATGTCTACATTTGAGAGAGGAAGACAAAAAGAAAGACAGGCAGAGAGACTGACGGGACAGGGAGTGAGGAAGAGGGAGAATGGAAAAAAGGACTGAGAGAAAAGAGGGGAAGCACCAGACAGCCATGAATGGAGACGAGCAGGGAGAGATTGAAAGTGAAGGATTGAGAGAAGAGAGAATTCAAGGGAATGACTAAGATGATGACTCAGCCGTGAAACAGAGAGTGAAGCTGACAGAGCGAGCAAGAGAATTAACCAGAGAGAGAGAAAGGGTCAGAGGTCACGATACTGAGCAAGAGAGGCACGGGTCTCATGAGAGAGAGAGAGAGAGAGAGAGAGAGAGAGAGAGAGAGAGAGAGAGAGAGAGAGAGAGAGAGAGAGGGTGAGGGGTATACCCAGCCAGATCCATTTACTGTGTTCTTCTCCCCTGTGCTGCTTACTGAATGGATGATTCTCAGGCGGGCTGTGCCATTCTGTTGGTGTTTGTGGGGGGTGTTTTTTCTCTGCTGGCTGTCCTGCCCTCAAGACTTGAAGCCTGATGTGTTTGTGCTCCATTACCTCCTACGTTCGTCCCTCCATCCTTCCTTCCAGCTGTTCTCCTCTACCACTCAGACTTTCTCTCCTTCTGTCTACTCTTTTCCCCTCTGCCTATATTTTCTGTTGCTTTATTGGTGTTATGATTTACGGGTTTATGCATGCTGATGTGGATATCAGACTCAAAATGTATATTATTTCCAAGTACCATCAAACACATGATTTAAAGCCCTGATTAAATTACATGTCTATAAGTGAGATGAGAAAACTAGTTACTGTATACCATTAAATATAAGTCATTAAGAGCATTAGCAAGAGCAAACAAATAAAAGCCAATCACTAATTCTGTCGCTAAATAATTTCAACTCTAATTTTTACGTCACTTTCAATGAACATCAACACTTCCTGTGTATATTTCACATTGAAAGCCCAGCAGGAAATAGAAGGACACTGTCCTTTGTGCCACTGGAATTGAATCTGAAATAGGTGCAGGAGGTGTCGAGTATTACGTAGCTTAAAAGCGATGAACAAAGTTGAGTGCAGTGTTGAGTTTATATTAATGACACCAACAGTAAATTAAAGGTGCTCTAAGCGATGTCACACGTTTTTTAGGCTACAACATTTTTTTGTCACATACAGCAAACATCTCCTCACTATCCGCGAGCTGTCTGTCCCCTGAACACACTGTAAAAATCCACGGTCTCTGTAGACAGCCCAGGCTCCACAAACAGCAACAAAACAATCTGTGCCAACCTGCACCACGAAACATAACAAACAGTGTTCCAGCATTCGAGCCTCTAACCGACGAGAAGGATTTTGGGGTGGGGGTTGGGGGGTTAGTGTGCGGAAGCACAGAAGGGAGGGGGAGGGGACGGGATGAGGAGGAGGGAGGGGCGAGCTAGTCTCGTTTTTGTTTAAAAATATTTGAACGTCAACAAGAAGTAACGTCACCCAACATCGCTTAGAGCAAATTTACAACACAACTGGATCAGGAAACAGGGAGATCTTAAAAGTCTCATAAATATGATACCCATCACTTCAGTAGTCAGTGAAAAACTGAGAATTTCATCCTGACTAATGAACCTCTTTTAGGAAGGAATTTTAAGGCAGTGTGAGCCAGATTTCATTACAGTTTTTACAGACTGGCACCCCTGAAGCAGCTGTTAGCAGTGAGTAAAACCCTCCCACTCAACACTGCGATGGTTTGTCTGTTCTGCCGCTTGATATACAACTAACAATAAAAACACATTCAGCAGCTTTGGTCAGGAAGCCTCCATCGTATTGGAGATGGACAACATTTACTGAGCCAATACCTGTTCAGTATTTAACTTTAATTTCTATCACTGTTATTGCAGAACATTGTTTATTCTGTTTGATTGCAGCGATGTAGTTACGGTCAGGGACAATAGTTCATATCTACTTGTCGAAATGATTCCTATGTTAAAGCTATAGAAACACTGTTGGCGGATCCACATTAGCTTTTTATTAGTCTCGCTTTGCCAGACCCTCTTCCAAAGCTCGCTGAAGGAGGGTCTGGCTACTCCACATAGCATTCATGAATAGGAGGAAAACATGCTCTGGTTTATTGGCATTTCTTTAAACCAATCAGAATCGTCATGGGCAGCGCTAAGCTCCGCACAGAGCCACTGCAAAATAGTCGTGCGAGAGAAAACTGGACATATAGTCCAGCTAGGTGTCTCAATTTACCCTGCAGAGATCTGAGGAGCAGTTAACAATAGTCCTCATTAATCCACCAAATTTAAAATTCCAACACAAAGAAAGCGAAAGGAAACGGAAAATGCACGCATCCGGCGGAATTTCCTGCGTCACCGGAGCAATCCTGGAAGTGATACGTCAAGGATATAGACTAGCTTTGTATAAACTAATTTGGCAATGGCTTGAATGTAACGGACGTTCATTAACCCTTTGGGGTCCGAGGGTGTTTTCAGACACACAGATGACTTTGGCATGCTCTGAAATTGTTGTCAATTTGAACAAATGTAAGCAGTATTTTCAAAGTACCATGACTTTTTTATATTTAGCACAAGTTCTGCAACAATAATATCTAAGCAGAATGTATTTCATGATAGCACTTTAAAGTAAGTAATGATAACCTTTATGCACCAAATGATAAAAGAAATCTGTGCCTATATCTATTTTTAGTTTTATAGTCCAAGCTGAAGGCAAAAAGAAGCAAATGGAGAGTGATTTCAGACTTGCTAAGCAGCCATCACAGTCCTATTTTGAGTTGCTGCATTACATTTTAAGCACCACTCAGGAAAACACACACACACACACACACACACACACACACACACACACACACACACACACACACACACTCTCTCTCATATGCATATGCTCAGATAAATGATGTCCTTGTGTAATTCAGGCGTGGGTGTTCAATTAGTTCTGTCAGTAGCATGTTGTTCATCTGCTCAGCTCAGTGGGAAACAAGATGAGCAATGGCAGTGTGGAAAGACACACACACACACACACACACACACACACACACTGCATTTATCTCATTGTACACAGTGACAAATCTCGTCAATAAAAGCTCTTAGAGAGCGAGCCAGGTAGAAAGAAAAAAAGAGAGAGAGAAACCAGTTAGCACCACATGCAAAGCACATCCACATCCTAACATGCCTACACACACACACACACACACACACACACACACACACACACACACACACACACACACACACACACACACACACACACACACACACTCACGCCTACATGGTTATAGCATTCATAGTGCTAAATCTGAGCAATAATGGCCCTCAAAAACACCAGGAGAGAGTGAGCAAGAAACACATAGAGAGGGAGAGAAAGTGATGGATGGCTTAAGTAGAGTGAGGTGGGGACAAGCAAAAAGGTTAGGATTGGACTGTACCAGGAGGAGTGGGGGTGAGAAAGAGAGAGAAATGATAGAGAAAGGAAAGTATAGAGAGACAGGGACTGAGAATACACAAAAAGACAGACTTAACTCAATATATTTTGTTAACAGTTCCTCTTTACTGTATATGTTTGTGTGTATCTAAATGTGTTGTATCGTACTAGTGATTGGATCAATATATGTGTCAGTTTGTGTACAGTTGCAGTTGCTGGACAAATGTTGCTGTGTTTTGGATGGACACTTTCATTTTTAAGTTGGCAGACAATGTGCAAACTAAACTTAAAAAAAATAAAAATAGCAAACAGGACTTTTACATTTGAATTCGATATTTATTAGCTTATTTGTAATAAAAATGATATAGAAATTTGCATGATGACAGGATTCTCATTTGTGACTGCCAACCATCAAAACCACTGAGCGGGATGTAACATACTATTGGCCAAAATACACCACAGACATGAAAAACGTGGCCAGATGCACTGGAATGGTTACCTCTGATTGGTGCTTTTCATCTCTGGACTTCTATAGTGTGTATGGAACTAGAAAAATCCAGCTGCAACCAGCAGCTCAGTGGTTTGCATTATGCTGCTCTCTCTCTCTCTCTCTCTCTCTCTCTCTCTCTCTCTCTCTCTCTCTCTCTCTCTCTCTGCCTCCTCTTATTATTCTCTGTTCCACATTTTGAAATGCTAATACACTACTTGTTTCCCTTTCTGACAGACTAACTAGCACCACATTACTCTGTATAGTAATTTCCATTATTCAGACCACAGTAAATCAGAAACAAGGCTCTCATACCAACAGCAGTTGTCTGTCCCCCTGCTGGGGAGTTGTGGGTATTGCCCTTGGATGTTGCCTCTGTCCGTGGTGCTGATCTCAGCTGTTTCTGGACTGCTGCGTGAATGAACATCTAGTAACATGTTCTTAATGGATCGATTTTAATAATATGCCTTGACTTTAATTGATATATAGCGCAATTTGTCATCACTACTGTAATACATTACTAAATGTATTATTTTATAATCACTAGCAAATACCTTCACACAGTACCTTTTATACACTAGCAATGGTGGTGGTAAGGCAAGATGAAGGGTCACTGTGTCAGACGTGTTCTGTGGAGGGACAATTTGAAAACATAACAAAAGAAGCCATAGTTAGGCGTTGTCCTCATGAATTAAATTACACAATCAGCAATGGCTGTGGTCAAGGATGCCTATTTTAACTTGTTAACAACTGAGCTGTGCACTTGAGATAGTTACAGGCAGGCTTTGCACAGCCACACATATTCACATGTATTATGTCTTGACTTGCAATTTGCTTTTAAGGATGCGTGACTATGAGTTAACTTAGATTTGCCCCCAAGGATTTGAAACTTGAATTGAGATTAGCACTGACAAACTTCAAACTTTGACTCTCCCACAAATGCCTAAAAACATGGTCAAATCAAATTATACATTTTTTTGAGTTTTCTAACCTCTGGCCAACTGCTAAATGAATATTGGAAGAAACACACCCAAGCAGTCCATTGACTCGCAGTCTGCTTGTTGGTTTCTCTGTGAAATAAAAGAGATGACAGTGATGGGGAAATAAGAGGGATGAGATCAAGAGGGAGAGACATTAGAAAACGAGAACAAGATAAAAGAAAAACATGAGAGTGAAAACTGTATCTCAGCAGGGAGTGTGTGCAGCTGTCAAACTCCTGCTGTAGCCCCGTATTTATAATAGATCACTATATTTAGGGACACATCTCTTCAGCAGACTGTCATCTCCACGTCACTCCTTGTCCACGGCTGAAATTACCATCTTCACAAATAGATACTGTGCTTTCCTCCACTTTATTATGTTAATAGTGTCGGTAGCCAATGGGATGTCTGTTTTTTCTGAAGTATAATGGATGTTGAATAACTGTCTCAACTAGACCTTTTTAAATGTTGAAAAAGCCCAGAGAGTTGGAAGTGAAGAAAAGTAAGTGGGATGAGACTCATTACTTTATATCTGCATTCACAATATTAACCAGTAATGTAGAACAGTTATGTGGATGTGTAATGTTACCATTTTAGGCTAATTCAACTCTCTCGGATGTAATTCTTCACTGTCTGCCACAGTAACTCTAATCTGCTAGATCTACTGTAATGTATACATAAATATGTAATTATAAGGAAAAAAGGGCATTCATATACTGTATGTGGTTTTGGTTATTTTCCCATTGTTTGTTTTCACATAACATCACCCATACGGCAATGATAGCTAAAGTTAAGAAATCATCAGTCATCAATCATTTACGTATAGTGTAAAATATTACAACAAATGCTTGTGTTTTAATGAAATCAAGTATAAAAATAAAGCAGAATGACGGAGAGATTTTTATGGCAAACAGAAAGCAAGGAAGAGAGAAGAGCAGGTGTACTATGTCTGTGACTGAGAGGGAAACCAGTTAGCACGCATGCAAAGCACATCCACATCCTAACATGCCTGCAGACACACACGCACACGCACACGCACACGCACACACACACACAAGCATACTTACTCTTGTGCACACATGCATAAAACAATAAGAAAACCCCCCTTGGAGCACTTTGGCGAATCAAATTACAGTCCAGGCTTCATGAATCCAATTGGAGAAGAGTCCGCCCTGACACTGACCAGTCAGCTCTCTTGGATAAAAAAACATCTTGTACTGGAGTGTGTTTGTGTGCGTGTGTTTGTCCACGAGCTTTGAAAGGCAGTACACTTCTTGTGGAGTTGAAGGTAGCTTTAACACTAAGTTGTCCCAAAGGAGAAATAAAAGTGTAGTGTAATGCTGTGTGTGTGTGTGTGTGTGTGTGTGTGTGTGTGTGTGTGTGTGTGTGTGTGTGTGTGTGGCATGCTACTATTTGTGTCAATAACAATAAAACATAGGGCTTGGGATCTGACAATAGCTGCTCATGGTCTATTCAAGCTAGCAATGCTTCATGGTCAAAGAAACGTTGAACGCTAATTTTATTCCATTGATTGACTGACTCAGTCCAATGCAACTGAGCGGACTGCCAACATCTGAGTTGTGTGTGTGTGTGTGTGTGTGTGTGTGTGTGTGTGTGTGTGTACCTTTCACATCTGTCTCTGTAAGGGCCAGTTTTAGATCTTGAGAGTGAGGGCTCTTACAGAGCTGATTAAGGATTAAAGGAATAGTTTGACATTTTGGGAAGTATGCTTATTTGTTTTCTTTCTGTGAGTTAGATGAGAAGACTGATACCTGTCTGTCCAAAGGTACCAATATCTGCCGACCAACACCTCTAAAGCTTGGTAAATAACATGGTAAATCTTGTTTATTTAATCCATTCAAAAACGTGTAAAAACGATGCTGGAACTTCCTGGAATCTTGTCGTCACTATGAGGTTGCCCGGCAACCAGTGGAGACTGTCCCCGTGGTATTGATCTTCTTGTCTAACTCTTGGCAAGAAATAAGCAGATTGCCCAAAATGTTGAACTATTCCTTTAAAGGTCCTATGACATGCTGCTTTTTGGATGCTTTTATACAGACCTTAGTGGGCCCCTAATACTGTATCTGAAGTCTCTTTCCCGAAATTCAGCCTTGCTGCAGATTACAGCCACTAGAGCCAGTCCCACAATGAGCTTTACTTAGGATGTGCCATTTCTGTGTCTGTAGCTATTAAATGCTATTGAGGAGGAGAGGGGGGGGGGGGGGTCAAGGTGGAGGGTGGGGGTGTGGCCTTGACAAACTGCCATGCTTCGCTTGTTTGCAAGCCATGATGTCTCTCTCTTTCTTTCTTTTTTTTCAAGATTTTTTTTTGGGGCTTTTCTGCCTTTAATTTTTGACAGGACAGCTAGGTGAGAAAGGGGAGAGAGAGGGGGAAGACATGCAGGAAATCGTCACAGGTTGGATTCGAACCCTGGACCTCTGCATCGAGGCATAAACCTCTCAGTACATGTGCGCCTGCTCTACCCACCGAGCCAACCCGGCCACGTCTCTCTCTTTCTCATGGGCTGGCCAAATTCTCTGGGTGGGCAAAGCAGAGAAAGGGGAGGTAACCTTTCCCCTTAAGACAACATAAGGGGAAGATTCCAGATCGGCCCATCTGAGCTTTCATTTTCTCAAAAGGCAGAGCAGGATACCCAGGGCTCGGTTTACACCTATCACCATTTCTAGCCACTGGGGGACCATAGGCAGGCTAGGGGAACTCATATTAATGTTAAAAAAAAAACCTCATAAAGTGAAATTTTCATGCCACGGGACCTTTAAGACTTGGTTTAAGGGTTAAGATTAGACTTGGGTTTAGGCTACGTTTAGAATAACGTCTGGGGTTAGACCTGCGGTTGCGAGGGTTATATAGAAGGTCAATGTAGGTCCTCACAAGTATAGACATTTGTGTCTGTATATGGAATAAAACCCATTTCGTTTTTTTTTTTAAAGATTTTTTTGGGCATTACAGCCTTTGATGGAAAGGACAGCTAGATATGAAAGGGGAGAGAGAGGGGGAAGACATGCAGGAAAATCATCCAGGTCAGACTTGAACCCTGGACCTTCTGCGTCGAGGCATGCACCTCTATATATGTGCGCCTGCTCTACCAACTGAGCTAACCCGGCCACCTCATTTCATTTTTTATATGTAGTAAGTATTAGTGCAGGTTGTGTTTGTGGTTTTACTAACCATGATGTGATTACAAAAGAGCTATCACCTTCTATCTCTCTTCACTCTCCCTTCATCCAGTTCCCCTTTTCCTCAGTTTTCCTGCATTTCAAAACAACAGATGTTGAACTGAAGCCTAAATCCAAACAATCTCCTCCTACTGCACTTATCCATTTTAATTCATGCATCCAGTCCATCTCTCAATTCCCTCCCTTTTTCCATCTATCCTCTCCCCTCTCTGCTTTGTTTACTTCATCTCACCTTTGACTCCTCACTGCATTGTAAAGCTGTGCTATCACTCATGAATAATTATGTGCTACATGAAAACAGACCGCAGGGACTTAAGGGTGACTTCCCTGTGTATTTGCGTGCTCAGCGTAATCTTGTCACCATCTAATGTTTGGATAATGAAAAATGGCTCTCCAATTTTGTATCATTTTTCACATCAAGCCTCTGAATTACTTCTGCAAGTTTGTCCTCACATGCCATGAAAGAAAAGAATTGTGATTTGGTAGGTCTGTGGAAATAAACTCCTTTTACATATAACGTGTTTGCAACTACCTGTATGCAACACAGTCTACCTGTTTGTTTCTCCTCAGTGTGCAGTTTCAGAAATGTGGATGCTGCTCCTGTTCTTCCATGCCTCCCTTCCCATTTTCTCTCTACTGATTGCACTGTCAGGGGTCTTCCTAGCCATGTGTGTGAATTAATGGTTATTGGTTATTGATCTGTGAACAGCCGCTTCCTCTTTATTTCAGTTCTTTAGATCATAGCAAAACACAAATAGACTTAATGTAACATAAACACACCTTTACACAATCTGAGGAGTTTTGTCAATAAAATAATTTTGTATAACCTTCATTTGCTGAGTTTAGATAATGTGATGGCTTGTCTAAATGACAGTCTTTCTCTTTTCCTCTATGATTTCTGTCTTCACGTTTGGTTGCCCTCGCAGCAGTGGGACAGCAGTTTCTGGTTAGGCCTCTCTGTCGTGATCTGTGTAAAATGATAAAATGATTGGGGCAGAGCATTCACACTGACACCTAATCAATGCCTATCTCTGCCGCAGCAGCAGATAGGCAGTGTGTCATCAGTGCCCAGAGATGACAAATAATCACTGTGTAGTCATCGTGTTGTCCCTGCAGCTACTGCAGATCCTCCAACAACCAGGCACTGAATGCACACTCCCATACATGGACATACAATCAAATGCATGATACTCCTGGTAAATATTCTTAAACATTCCTGCTAAAAAGCCCATAATAGTCAACTGCACTGTAGGAAGAAAAAAAATAAGTAGTCAGGATTACATATTATCAACATTAGCATTAGCCAACAACCATGATTCTTTATTTTGTTTTTTTTGTCTAAAGCTCTTCTGCTATTCCTTAAATCCCTTTTGCAGCCCCCATTTTTAAACCTAATCTATCTTTCTCATTATCTCACATTTGCATAATGTAAAATGTGCATACATTAACACAAACTCGATGGGTAGTATTTCTTCCTAATGTATCAAATTATAAAAACTAAATTGAACGTTTCAATTTTATAGCTGCTCAATCGATTTTTAAATTTTGAATATGCCAACTGTTACATGAAAAAAAAATAATGTATATTCTGAGAAATATAGATAGATTAAGGTGATGGAGGCTGCACTTACAGTTTACTCTTTTGAATTTAAATATTCCCACTGTTAATAGAAAAATATATTCAGAGAAATGGGGAAAGAGACATTTTGTGCGGTAGAGAAAAATGGAAAAAAGGGGGAAAAAGAGAAAGATGATGGAAATAGTTAAGAGCATCAGGAAGAGAGTAGACAAAGAGACAAGAAACAATTTAGGGGACACTGAATTTGAAAGGATAATAAAAGAAAAGGGGAAAAAATAGACAAACAGCTGCAGTTTGATTCATCTGGAGCCCCCGTCTCTCAGAGCAGGTGGATAATTCCACAGCACAGTGTGAGCACGTTCCTACAGAGAGATCTGATTGGATGGGAGGTTAAGGGTCCCTGCTTTGTGAGTGTGTTTTTGTGTGAGTGCGCATACACTGTGTGCAAGATTGTGTGTATGCAGATGTTTAAATATGTATGTTTCTGCATGGGTGTATGTATGTGTGTTGGTGATGGAAGTGTGTGTTCTATGCGGTATGTCACAGTATTAGTGAGGTTGGGGGGTCAAATGTTGCACAAACATCACCCTGCAGCTGCAGTGTACACACACGCAAATACACACAATGGATGCCTGCTGTGTACAGTAACAGGGATTTCACTGTTTAGATTGTGGTCTTTTACAAGGATTCCCGGGCTTTAATGCAGCATGAATCTCGACTGAGGTCTGAACATTTCTGCAGCTCAACATCTGAAAAACCACATGTATATTATTTTGGGAAAGAACCACAGATTTCTTTTCTTCTTTTTCTAACAATTTGATGGGGCCAGTTGCTCAGTACTGTGTATTGTCAGTGCTAACAGCTACAGGCCTCCTCGGGAGACTCCAGGCCAGCCAAAGGAATCACTGGGTTACTTTTCTGTAGCCTTGCTAGCTAGTAAAACATGTACTGTAAGAAGTAGTTTCTTCTTTCATACCAAACCAATCTTTACAAAAATTGAATCAAATCACCATTTGCTGTGGGCAAAAGCAGAAGGTGCACCCATCCTTCCCTGCAGGCACCCCCAACCAAGCAGAAGAACCAACTGAAGCTGTACCTGTTGAAGTGCCCTTGAGCAAGACACTGAGTCCCATAAATAGTACAGTGCAGACTGACCCAAATTTTGTTTGGCTGCACAGTGTGTGCAATTTTAGAGGCTGACTCAGCATGCTGTTAGCCAGGGTCAAAACACACACACACACACACACACACACACACACACACACACACACACACACACACACACACACACACACACACACACATACATACACACACACACACACACAGAGAATGTGAGACATTGAAGGACAGACGACATTGACCTTTACACACTGTTTCTGTGTGTGTGTGTGTGTGTGTGTGTGTGTGTGTGTGTGTGTGTGTGTGTGTGTGTGTGTGTGTGTGTGTGTGTATGTGTGTGTGTGTGTGTGTGTGTGTGTGTGTGTGTGTGTGTGTGTGTGTGTGTGTGTGTGTGTGTGCGTGTGTGCGTGCGTGTGTGCGTGTATTACTGCTGGGAGCCAGGTGGACCTTTACAAAAGTCAACCTTTAAGTCATATGAGAACACATTCAACTCATAATTAGTATATTTTCATTTTCGTTCTAATAATGAATCTATTTATACACTATGTTTATATTTATCCTGACAGCTTAGGTATTGTGTTACTCAGTTGTTCTTATAATTAAGCCAAACAACAGCATATATCAAAACTACTGCAGCTAAAGATGGGATACAATAACGCAATTTTCCAACATATTGTGTGAGTGTACGGAAATTCTTCAAATTATGTTTATGCTAATTTTGTATATTAGCAGGTAATATTGAATCAGTAAACAATGCATTTTCCCTCTTTATTTGTCCTTTTTAGTTCCCAGTAGAGGTGTTGATGGTGAAAAAATATGTTCTTGTTGTAGGATGACTTGTTGGTAGTAAAGCAATAACTCCCTGCTCATTAGGAGAAACTTAATTCGTTAATTATGCTTCAATTCATTGCTTCTGAATCATATTCCACACAAGAAATTGGCTCCAGTTTCTGATAAGGGACACTAACACTATAACGCTAATACAATAATGTGTTTTTGCATTAAAAATCTTTGCCTGGGTAGCTTTAAGGAATTAGTTGAAGATTAAATGACGTGTAATGACGTGACAGGTACAGTTTATGTTTTTTTTCCCCTCTCTGTTTTGTACTCCGGAGCAGTCATGTCTGACCCTGTCAGCTCTCTGTGAGCTTCACTCTCACAGTTGCTCTTTTAAAAAGACGACGCTTGTGTTTTTGTCTAAATGTCAACACGGCATCAGCTTTGTTCTGGGGAGGCAGTGATGCTCTTTGCACACACACACGCACGCACGCACGCACGCACGCACACACACACACACACACACACACACACACACACACACACACACACACACACACACACACACACACACACAGAAATCCTGGCCCCAAAGCATTTCTCAGCCAGAACTGCCAGTTCCATGAGGCAGAACTAATTCACTGTACATTTTTGGAATCCGCCTCTCTTTTCTCTTTTCTCTCTTCCTCTCCTCTCGTTTCTTCTCTCTTCACTCATCCTCCTCTCATCTCTCTTTCTAATTCGCTAATATCCTTATCCTCTGCCTCTTTCGCTCTGACGTTTTGCCTTTTTCTCTCATTCTCTTCTCCCTCTTCTCCTTTTTGTTCTGTCCTCCATTTTACCCATCTCCTCATATGTCCTCAGACTTTCCTAACTTTTTCTCTCTTTCAATCCTGTTTTCAGCATTACTCCCTCTGCCCTTCTTGTGATATCCCAATTTCCTTATTCCCTTCCTGCAAGCATTTGATGGACATTGACGTGCAGTTCACCCAAGCCACTGAAACTGTCAGAAAACCCTATATTATTGCAGAGTAAACATAAGTAAAACAGCATTGGAAAACTTGTGAACTGGTATTTTAGAAATATTTGGGTTGTGATTTAACAGCTACATTTTCTGTACTTTCATTCTATTACTTACTGTAATCAGTTCAGTGTCAGCCGTTCCATCTAGTCTAACCTTTATTAAACCTCTCACCCCCTACTGTAATTCTTAAAACAGGGACTGGTCTACTTGCAGCTAAGTGGCTGTGTACTATCAAATACCAAGCATCTCTTTGGTTCCGCTTTGGGTCTATTTTGGGGGGTTTTGGCAATGTATAATCATTCTAGTGCAAGTGGAAGTGCCCCAGTTTAATACAGAATTGCCAATATTGGTGTCATATACTGATATGTGCAATAACCAAACTACATTTCCCTTTCTTCAACACAAATTGTTCAACCTTTTTTCTTAGCTGTTGGATTTACTAAGCAAAGTGAGATCTTGCTTCGTTCCATCACAAACACTGTATTTTATCTATTCTATTCCACCAAAATCCAGCTTATAAGTACATTCCATTTCAGTCTATAAAACATTTGACTGTTGGGTCCGTATTGTTCGTATTGTGCCTGGATTGATTCATCTCTAGTGTGGTGGAATAAACGGGAAGAAACGAGAGACGTTCTTATTTTCCTCTCCCTCAACACCCTCTCATTTAGTTCTCTGCAATCATTCTCTCTGTTTTACATGTTTTTCTCTCCCTGCAACACTCCATCTTCTCTGCCATCCACCCCCACCCCCACCCCCACCTCTACTTATTTTCCATTTCTCAGCCTCCTCATCCCTCCCCTTCCATCTCACTCACACATCTCACAGTGGAAGACTTTCCCTCTCCTTGCTCTAAGCTCTCGGCTAAACTTTCCTCAAGATTTCTCCCTCCAACTTCCTTTCTAGCATCTGTCTGATCATGTCTCTTTCTTCGCCCTGCGGGATGAGCCAGCAATCTCCCCTACCCATAATGCTCCTGTCCAATTGAGGACTGCCTCCTGCACTTCAAAGTACACATTTCAGCACTTCAAAGGGCTGCAGTCACTCTCATACTAAAACCAAGGCCAGATCAATTAAATCCTAATAATACCCAGCATACCCCCTCCCCTCCCACCACCACCACCACCACTGATGATGAGGTTCAAATCTGGGTACACACAGCGAGGCAAGAACTTCAACTCTGTAAACTTTTGTGTCTCCACAGAGTTTGTGTTGTAGCTCTGCAGATAAAAACAAGAAAATAGTACTAGCATCTTTAATATGTCTAAGAATAGAAGTGCAGTTTTGGAAATGTTGGTGAAGTCACATTATTAGGCAGGAAGATAGAGAGCAGTTTGCTAAGTATTACAGCTTACGTATAGTTTTATATAACACAGCAGGTTATTCAACAGCAAAAACTCAGTCAGTCAGTGTTTGGGTGTAATAACCAAAAGCCTCAAGTTCAGAGAGAGTTAGCAAACTTATATATTTTATGATGTAGCTCCATACAGGGCTTATTTCTGCCAGCAGTCTCTCTGGTTGGTTTTCCTCTTTAAAGCTTTGAAGCATGAAGTTGTAATGGTTAACACAATTGCAAACAGCTGCCCACACAGAGCAACATTAACATTCAGTTGGACTTTTTGTCCACCTGAGAAAGATATCTGGCTTTTTAGCTCCTAAATGTGCCAGCTAGCTAACTTTACATACACTGACCTTATCAGAGCTTGTTTTGCTGAAAACAGTTTGACTGAACCAAACAGTAAATATGCAGCAAAACCAAAACAATGAGCTAAAAGAAGCTAAAAAAACCCTCTGTTGGTTAGTGATAATTCTCAGTGACCATTTTCACATCAAATATTGTAATTTGATTCATTGCTAATACAGGAAATAATGAGCAGTGAATTTTCCAGCAATGTAGGACAAACCTTGTACAATGTACAATATGATGAATCATTTTTAAGGTGTTCATTTGTTTCAATGACAAAGCCGTATGTAGGATAAAGCAGTAGTGGAAGTTAGTTGACTTCAGGTTTCCTGTTGACCCAGCGCTGAGACCCACTGTTGCGCTGCCCTGTTTTGCTGCTGGCTAGATGCCATCCTATTACTGCAGGAGTCAAAATCCTCTCATCCCTACAGCCTACAAACACACACACACACACAAACATTACACACACAACTGCATGTACAAACTCTTGCAGGAATAGACACACATGCACTGCAAAGATTGTACTGTTGTCCCCTGTGCTTGATTGATGTTTATTTGTGTGCACGTTTTTGTGTGTGATTATGTCTTTATGCCTAAGCCAGTCCCAATGAGACGGCAAGCTTGGTAAAATTAGCTCTCCCGACAGATCTGTGGGTCAAACTCTGAACAAACCGTGGCGCGCCTTTAGTCTGTTTCCGTCTCTCAAACACAAAGGCTCCCTCCTTTAAGCCTGCTTGTCACAGTCAGGTTTAAATCCCAGCTCTGTCTGATCTGGGATCTGGGCAAGAAAACTCTCCTTCAAAAGCTAATGTCACTTCTACCCACTGCAGTAGAGCTCCTCAAGGGCCAAAAGTATTTAAAAAAAAACAAACAATCTCCAGTGAATAAATAAATCAATGTGAAATTCAATTAGTTAAGTGTTTATTCTTCTTCCAGTGGCCTTAGTTTGATTTATTTCTCCTTTGTCTCTGTCCACCTCTTTCTAATAAAAGACAGGCGAAGTCCTATAAAGGTCCTACCCATTTAATGCCTTCCTTTATAAATGTCCAAAAATGATTCAAATGACCCTCTTCTGAATTGCATCCTCTATGAATAAAGTTTGGTTAGGTTTAGTGATAAAAAACTACTTGGTTAAGGGGAAAGATTCTGGTCACAGTTAAACACTAACTGTTGGCAGAACATGACAGAAAGCAGTTTCCTCTGTCTAAGTCACATGCATTTTTGGCACAATATTTTCCTGGCAGACAAGTCATAATTCACACGGCTACTAAAGGTCTTTGTCAATTAAATGTCAACATACGTTGTTTGAGGCTTTTTTTTGACAAATGTGGGTTTTCTTGTGAGGACTGTCTCCTCAAACATGTATTTTTTCTTATTTCTACACATTTAGTACACAAGATACAATATATAAGTTAATTTTGAGTTGGTGGAACATTTGTGTTTCTGCTACACTAGGCTAAGCTAGTCTTAAGCCTATCTCTTGAACATCTGATCCATCTTTCAGCCTGCTCGTTATAATGTTTAGCTAATTTGCTTCTAATTCAGACTCGCTGCTTCTTTATGATCAAGCTATTTAAGGCATATGATGGAACTCCCTCTTTAAAGATTTAATCTGAAATCAGAGTATAATGCTCACAGTTGTAGTTTTGGCTAATGTCAGAATTCATCATCATGGCAGCTATAAATTCACAACATATGCTAATGAGGTCCTCCTACAGTATCAGCAGGGAAAAGAGGTGGGCAGTTCAAGCTCATCTGGGTTTGATGTCGGCTCTGTGAAAAATTGCTGGCTGGCTGGCCCGAGACAGGAAATAGGTAGGAAGTGAAAGAGGTGACGGTTTAATGTGGGCAATAAAACATAATGTGTACGCATTAACACAAACACAAACACATACATATACAGCCTTGTGCCCACTCCTTTCACCTCTCACATCAAGGTTACATAATTAAAAAGGCTCCATTGTGGTGATCAAATGAGAAGAGGAGATTTTTAATTATCCGTAAAATGGAAATCAAACCTGTTTCGGTTTTATAACCAGGTTTTTGTCAGTCCTCTCTTCTTCTGCGATACTCCTTCTCCACTCTTTCTCTGCCTCCTTTCCACTTCTTTTTACTCCTATTTTCATCTCCTCTAATTTGTTTCCGCTTTCTTTTGCCACTTGTTTCTCTCCTCTACCTTTCTTCTTCACTCCCTCTAATTTATCTCTTAGTAGTTATTCTCTCCTTCACTGGTTTTCCACTCCTATAATTCATCCCCTCCTATCTTTCCCCAGCGTCTCTCCTCCTCCTCTATACTTCCTCCCTTTTTCTAATTTATTTCTCTATTTCCTCCCTCGCTTCCTTATTCTTTAGTTCATTCTCTCCTCTCTCCTCCTCAAGCTTGATTTATCTTCTTTTTTCTCTCCTCCTCTTCCTCCCTGGCTCTTGTTGTCTTCTCCTCCTTTTACTTAACGTTTTCCTCCTGCTTTTAATGCCTCGGCTCCTCTCCTACACTTTATTCCCTTCTCTTCCTCTTATTCTCTTTATACCAGCCTCTCTTCCTTCTTACAGCGCAAAAGGTGTCAGATTTAATCCTCCACCTTAAATCCAACCCGTGTGTGTGTGTGTGTGTGTGTGTGTGTGTGTGTGTGTGTGTGTGTAGAGGGGGGTAAAAGTACCAATGCAACAATGTAAAAACTAAAACACTTCACACAAAGTTTTAAAAGTTAAAGTACTTGCAGAATAAATCGCCCATTACTGATATAATGTCATATATCACATTATTAGATTATTAATACTAATGCATCAATGCGTAAGTAACATTTTGCTGCTGTAGCTGGTGTATTTGTATCCAGGCTATTTTATAAACTGCAGTTTAAGCCAGTGGTTCCTAACTTGGGGGTCTGGCCCCGTCCAAAGTGTCAAATCTGAGGGGACAAGAGATTTTTTTTTAAGGTAATCTAAATCTTAATCTGAAAAGTAGGTAGTACCTACAGCTGGCAGATAAATGTCAAGTAAAAAGTACACAGATTCACTCTAAAACCTGGTGTAGTAGACTTAAAGACATATATTGCTGATTTAAATCCAGCTCTGTGTCATGGCAGTGTGGCTGTGTGTGCAGATGAACGGTGTGTGGTTCCCTCTTTTTATTTATCTGCACACATTGCCATGACACAAAGACGTATTAAAGTCGGCGAAGTATCCCTTTAAGTAAATGTACATAGTTACTTTAACCCACTGCATAGGCGTAGATAATACAAAAAATATGTGTTTCCCATTACAGTTTCTCTCACCTCCTGGCTATCGGTCTTTCTTTGTCACTCTATTTTCTGTTTTAGTCTTTTCCTCTTTTTTTCTTACCTCCATTTTGTGCACAGCATTTCCAACACACAACATATTAATGGACAGCAGATAGGGCGTGAAGGAGGAGAGGAGTGGGAGTAAAAAATTAAAAATGTATCTCTATGGACAAAAGTAGAGTGAGGAAACAAAAGTGTAAAGAGGATACGGAGCTCAAGAGGCAGGAATTAATAGAGTTTATGTGGGAGAGCTCCAATGAAATTTGCTCTTTGTTGTCATGTAAAAGAATGTCTCCTTACGTGAGATGATGATGCAACCTGTGCACCGAGCGGTGAAACCTGCCCCAAAACTCATGGTGTCGTTTGGGTTCATAACTGTGAAAATAATAAGCAAGTCAGGGAACCAGGAAGCAACCATGGGAAGATGGAAATGATATGTTCAAATTTAATTGTATATAGAAATGCTTAGTATTTGATTGGTAGGAATAATACTTTCTTTAAAATAAAATATTTGATTATTTTCTATGCAGGATGATGTGACTTGTTTGTTTTACCATTACAGGAAACTGTGTCACTTTAGTGGGGACACTCTGCTGTACATTGGCAGTCTGCTATATTTTCAGAATCAGAGGAAATGCACAGCCCAGTAGATACTGCAGCTATGTTTTGACATGAACTGATAGGTCCAGTCAGCCCTCAATCATAACCCGTCTGCGCCCTGATTGGGTTAAGAGGTATCATTGGAGGAAACGTTCATATTAAGTGATGATGAAGTAGTTTGTGTAGCCGTGACTTGTTGTTAGTAAGTGTAAGTGTAATATAGTGGTGATATGTGGAATATTGGCTTAACATTAAAGGGTTTAAAGAGATATTAACCGTCCATTGATTGGAAGAAACCTAAAAAAAAACTGCATGGCTAGATACTGCTGTGATTAAGTTAGGAACTGGCTCTCTACGATTTTAAAATCATTGGTCACTGATTTATCTGCCTTGAACTCTATTCATTCCACACTGAACAAAAACATTATAACGTAACAAAACAGAAAATGTAAGTGTTTTTTCTCATTGTAACATGATTGATTTGTCAAGTCCTACAATTTTTTTTTTTCATCATCATCATCATCATCATCATCATCACCTGTCCACTTCAACACCTCCTCCTCTGGTTCTTCCTCTTTCGTTGTCAGTCTCCTCTCTCCTCTGCCCCCACTTCAAGCCAGTCATTAGACTCAGCAGGAAGCCACATTACTAGAGGCTAAGCTGAATTACAGTGTGTGTGCACGCACTTATGTGCACGTGTGGTGTCACTCACTTCTCCTCTCCTCCGCCCAGTGGGCTCCTCTTCCTCCTTGTGCTTGTCATCTCGCTCTCCTTCTGGTAAGCCTTCAGCTACACAGGCCTCCTCCATTTTGCGTTGATGTAAGCCGTGTGACTACATGTGTGCTTGTGTAAGTATGAGAGTGTGTGTGTGGTGCAGTAGAGTGCAGTCTAAAGCAGCAGCCAGTGCTAGGAAAGTGTGCGCTCGAGCAGAACAATGGCATTCTGGGTAAAAATAGTCCTTGCTCTGTTGGAGTGCGAGAAAAGGAGACAGGGGTGACGGGGAGAGGAGAGAGGGAGGGTAAGAGCTGAGAGGGGGGAAGATGGAAGTGTAATGTTCATGTAGTGATTAAAGAAAATAAAGAAGCTGCAGGTGCAAATGTATGAAAAGTAAAACACAAAGAAAAAAGGATAAGAATGAGTCAGACTAGAAGTGAACTGAAAGTGAGAAAAGCAGAGAGATAAATTCTACTCAGTATTTTAAATTAAGCGAGTTTGCCATGGAGTCTAATTGTATTTAACTTAATATATAATAAAAAAAAATATAATAATTGACTAGGGCTGGGCGATATGACTGAAAACAATTTATTAATATAAACATTTTTCCATGTACATATAATACAATATGGTAAATGTATGCGAAATCACATATACAATCCACCCAGTTTTACTACTGACCTGCTTTCTTCTCCCAGTAATGGAATATAAAAGAAGCAGTAAGAAATCGATGTTGGCATTAGTGTCAGTAGTGACTTCCCTTCTCTCTTCTTTTACTTTCATTTCAATGTGTAGATCATCATTACATCATTTCTCATCATATCTGTTGTTTTCCTGACTATGTGATTAAAGTTAGGAAGCACCATCTTTGGAAGTAAAGCGTGATTTATACTTCTGCGTAAAATCAACGCCGTACGTGGAGACATGAACCTACGCCGGACCCTACGCCGTAGCCTGACGCGCACTTCTCGAAAAATGTAACTACACGTCGCGGCGACGCACGTCGGGGCTTGGTAGCTTGGCATTTTCCCCTACTCATTTCCTGGTTCTCCTTCTCCATAAACAACATGAAATCAAGGAGAGGGTTAACTTTTCCTGCTACAGATTTCCCACCATGGTCAGAAAGAACAGGGGAAAGACTTTGTTTCTGTCACTATGCCTCTAGAGTCGGTACTCGCGCCGAAGATAATCGCCGTCACTCGCTTACTTCACCCTCTCTTTACCACACACTCTCCCCCCACACACACACACACATGCCGACCAACGCACAAGTATAAACATCAGGCCACTTTCGTAGGCTACGGCGAAAGCGCTGCGTGGATCCTCCGCAGGACCATAAATCACGCTTAACCCAGGTTTCTCCAACACTGGATAAGAGTTGAAGTGTGTTTCTGAAACCATTAGATGATGTTTACAGGTGCCAACACATCTACTTACACATATTGTAGTAGTAGTAGTAGTAGTAGTAGTATAAAAAGAGAAATAAAAAGAGACAAGGCAATACCACACACATTCCCTACAGAGGATGCAGTTTCCTTCAGGGCCAAATATGACAAATATGTCTCCTTTATTGATGAGTAATTGGAAGGCCTCCCTTTGGCAGAGGGGTGAAATGGGGGAGTGGAGAGTTATTTACAGAGATTTGTCATACATCAAATCCAGTGGTGGTAGAGATATAGTGTGCAATGGACACACATAAATAAAAGGGAGTCCATTGCTTTTGTAAAAAGAGATGGAGGAGAAAAAACAGACAGAAAAAAGTAATAATGAGAACAAGATGAAAAAAGAATTGCAAAAGGAGAGAGGAAGAAATTGCTAAAGAAAAAAGAGAGAGAGAGAGCTGGGAGGTAGTGTAAAAATAAAATACAGAACAATACAATGCAACGCCAAACAGATTTTTGAAAGGACAGAGACAATTGGAAAGAAAGAGAGACAGATAGAGAGAGAGATAAACAGAGAGAGAGAGAGTCTGAAGGCAGAATTAGAACTGATGGAACATTTCAGGGAACGTTATTGACAGGAGGAGAAAAGGCCAGATTGTGTGTGCTATTCAGGTTAAGTGGTGCAGCGCTGTGCAGTGCTGTGCAGCGATGGGCTACTCTGTGGGACCACACACACACTTACTGTACTTACTTGCTTTGCTTTCTCACACACACACACACACACACACACACACACACACATACACACAAAGGGATTCAGAGAAAGAGAGAGATAAAGAGAAAAGAGTGAGGAGGGGAGGGGAGTAAGAAAGAGGTTTGGTGAGTTTTGTGTTCAGAGGATTCCATGAGTGGGTGGAAAAGAAGGGAGGGCTGCATCTGTCAGTTATTCATAGCATGAGTAATATGGCCGCTCTTTAGTTCAAAACAGCATCAGGAGAGAGAGAGAGAGAGAGAGAGAGAGAGAGAGGTAAACAGAAGGTGTGTGCTGTATAGATACTGAAGAGATAATGAATATTACAAAACGAGGTAAATCTTCTAGTTTTTAAAAAATAAAAATAAATTAAACGTAAGCATTAAACATAAACCGATAACTCTTTTTTTGTCACTGTGTTGCTGAACACACCCTTCTGGCTTCTCTGTTTGCACTTCCCAGAGATCACCTGTCAATCAAACACTGTGACAAGTCTTTTCAGCCATGGTGGCTATCGATGCTCATACTAAGTCAAATCTCTTCTGCATCTTTTGTTTTAGTTAGTTAGAGACAAAAGATGTGCCAGTGTGTGTACATGTGTGTGGGTCTGTTTGTGTGCACGCATCACAGTCTAATTTTTTTTAATCAGTCAGCCTCACAGCGTAAGAAGTGAGTGGAGTCGATGAGAGGAAAATAGGATGTAGCTGTCAGTGTGACTTGGCCTTTTAGAAACGTACATCAGCTAAGCTTAGCCTGCTGCATCTCTGACAGAGTGAGTGTATGTGTTTGTGTGTGTGTGTGTGTGTGTGTGTGTGTGTGTGTGTGTGTGTGTCTGTCTGCAGTCTACTATTTAAGTGGAATCGACATATTCAACGTTAATATTATTAATCAGTACGTTAAACCGTGGATCTTATTTAACCAGAGAAGTTGAGTAAGAACACATCACACACAGGGTTAAATGGCATTTAAGTCACACACTCTTACCTGGGAGCTGCCCAGTGTTGCTGTCTTCAATGTAACCGACCTGTTGACTTTCTGAAAGTCCTGGTATTCTAGCCAGCGACGTTTCATTCAACATATCACTTTATTAAGTCTTTAAACAGTATTTTTTTGAAACATATAGCTGATTGTTTTAAAGTGCCAAATATTGCCTTTCCTCCCACATTGATGCTTTGAAACTTTAAAACAGCCTTCAACAATGACAAGGTCAATGTAAACTTTATTATCCAAAGAAAAAGGGAAATTCAGGTGGTCAAGGTGTAGATACACAAAGATATACAAAACATCATCATCACGTCATAAAAACGGATATAAATACAAAATATAAATAAAATATAAATATTGATATAAATACATATAAATATTCAATATGCCACCCCCCCCCCCCCCCCGTAACACACACAAAACACCCACATATGCACACACTTACACAGGAGGAGCATTTCCAAATACCCTCACTCTGACATACACTCCCACAGACAGACACACGTGTGCACAGACACACAGAGCACTTCCAAGTACCATCAGCATATACTGTATATATATAATTTGGGAAGCTATAATACAATCAAATATGTCTTCAAATATATTATATTGGCCATATTATAGTGATAATAAAATAACAAAACATGTCTTTACTATCGTAGAAAACAGGCTAGTTGTCACTAACTGTGTTTGGTCTTTGTCTTGTGTTTCAGAAAAAGGAGTGGTTATGTCTCAACTGCCAGACCCAGCGGCTTATGTCCGGAGGCGGTCTTGACGAACCTTCACTTCCTGTTCCTCATCCGTCTCCCAAGCACCAGCCAATGGGCTCACCCCGTCACCAGGTTCCAACCAGTCAGCAAAGCCCTCTCCACAAATCCACCAATCAGCAGGGGCCCAGGCCAGCCCAACCCCAGACGCAGAAAGCACAGGCGGGAACTGGTAGTAGCGGACCTTTTGCGCCCACTGCTGCCAAACAACCGACTGACACCAAGACCACGACACCAGCTCCGGCACCAATATCAACCACAGAGACCCAGAAACATCCTAAACCCACAGAGGAGAAACCCAAAAGTGAACCTGAGAACCAAACTGCCAAAGACACCAAACCTTCCCAGAAGAAAGGAGAGCAGATCACACCGATCAAGGAAATCAAGAAGTCCAGGCACTATGATGTAAGTCTTATTCTTTTAAGCAACATTGCTTTAGTCCAGTGTACTACTCTGTATGTTAAGCTATGGAAAAGGACGAAAGTTGATACTACTAAAAAATGGTTTTACAGCTTGTAAAAAGTGAACCAAGTAAAAAAGAAATTGTACCAATACCAAAAAACATTAAGCATTTTCAGTGAATATTTTGTGAAAACCATAACATAACATACAGGCCTATGTACCAAAAATGGCTATTGTTGTTAGGCCTTTTAAACTTTTAGAGCATGTATGCAGGTTAAGTTATGTGATGCATGGCTGTTTCAGCGTGGCCTTGCTTCACATTCATACAGTTTTTTTTCATTACACTTAATGAGCTTAATGAAAGCTCTTGTTCAGCACCATATATGTGTAGTCTACAGGATTTTGCCCACGTTGGACCTCTTAACACCTCACACACGACAGGGAGAGAACACACAATGACCTCTTACACAAACAGTTATTGGAGTGACAGCAACATCTGGTCCTTTGGGACTGCACTGCACATTTGTGTTTAAATGTATATTTGTTGATATGTACAGCCCCAAGATATTTTATTGTAACTCACTGTAAAACCTGACCAGGTGGCTGGTTGAAGGCAGGATCTGATGAAATGGCTTCCTTTAGAATTTGAAGAGCCTAAAAGTCCTGCTCGCCTTCCTAGCTAGATATGGTCCACCAGCTCAGAATTTCTGTCAGTATTCTATTGTCAAATTTGAACACTTAAATTGTATATTGAGAAAAGCTATAATTACATTAATTTTTTTAGCATCCAGTAAAAATGTTTACCACATGGCTTCGCTTTTGGGACACTGTCAAAGCCTGATGGGAGAAAACATTTTGTCCCTGCTAAAAGTACAAGGTGTTCAATTTTAACATCTAGTAGCAACAACAAGAGAAGCCCATTTATCTTACAATATGAAAAGACCCCAGGGACGTATTATCTTTTCAGAAAGACTGAGTTACTAAAACTAGAGAAACAGAGCTAGGTTAGCTTGATAATCAAACTGAATTGCCATATCGTTTCACCTCATCCATTCAGTCCGACACTGTGTTCACATTAGCCGATTTCTTGTTGGGAGGTGGGGGTATTTAGTTTTGTTTTGCCATAACTAAGCATTAGTGAGTGAAGTAAGTTGTCCTTCCCACTGATGTCATTTTTAGTTGAAACGGAAGCCGCGGTAGCAGTTGCTAGGAGCACTTAATTCAGTGTTTTGTAATATGCTGATTTAATATTCTTTCTGTAAGTCGACTTATAACAACTTGCACTGTACAGCTGTA
Source organism: Sander lucioperca (assembly GCF_008315115.2). Lineage (NCBI taxonomy): Eukaryota > Metazoa > Chordata > Actinopteri > Perciformes > Percidae > Sander > Sander lucioperca. Next base: position 10,594,747 of record NC_050184.1, read on the forward strand.
TCAATCTCTTTCACGCTTGTTGCCATATTTCTCTTGCTGTTTTTCATGAATGTTGCTAAGTAGCTAGCTAGCTATGTAGGAAGATGACATCCACATTCTTAATTCTACTAAGCTTTGACTGGTCAGTTGTTTCTCCAACTGGTGAAAACAGCCATCTGTGAGCATAACACTAGACCTATATGAATTGCTGAAATCTGAGATGTGGTCAGCAATTCAGGTCTGGAACCAGACTAAGGCTAAATATGAGGGGGGAAGAACTTCAGGTCCCTAAAAACTAAACTCAACACCAGACCAAACACTTGACTTCATTATTACAACCCACTTGTACATTTCAAAAGTGGCAAACATTGCTGCCCCCAGCAGAATCAGACCTCTGATTTAAAAGTGCATGTTATCAATGGACCTGGGAAGTTTCTGTTATCTGACACCTGAGAAATGGTTGTTAACTTTTTACATCACCATGAAACCTGCCATCAACCAGCTGCCTGTTATCACATTAGATTTCCTTCAATTTTACTCTCACTGTTTTGAATGCTGTGTTTAGAGAAGATAAGTGAATGAATTACAGTAGAATATGATAGCCATATTCATGCTATCATGACTTATTTTACATTTTTGTGATGACTTGTGCTCACAGATAAGCACTTTTAAAGGTTCATAAAGGTCACTTTGAACAGATGTGATATTAGTTTGGCATTAAGTTGGCCAAGTGTCACTGTTTCTCACAGCACAGTGAGTAAATGCAACACCAAACCAATGTTGCCATTTTTATGACAATGGCATCTTTTAAAAGAGTTTTTGCTGGACTCTCTTTTCTCCTGGTAAACTAAAGAAAGTAAGTAGTAAGTAAGACATTTCTTTGAAGTGTATGTTTTCAACACAAATCTCCAATTATTTTCTTATGAATGTTTTTATTTTCCTGCATGCTTCTCAGCTGCTACATGCTGTTATAATTTTAAAAGTAATCACATTTTGTAACTCCAGAAAAAGTAATTTTCTTCTTAAGCTAAAATGAAAGGCACACACAATTGCAATACAATGTGCTCGTACCGATATGCCTTTTATTTTCAGTTACATTCAACTCAGTTTTTTAGATCAAAGATCAAATTCATAATTACAGTGACAAGTGAGATGCCACGAGGTTTCTATTGTCCCTGAGAGCCTTCATGTATGTACATTGGAATGGGATGGTTTTGGGTTTAGGAAACACATTATCAGATGTATTGTATTTATCCTGTCCATATTTTTTCCAAAAATTTGTTCCCATGTTTTTATTTTTCTCCGTAGCATTTCTGCCTTCCATAATCACTCAGAGTCGACTCTTGAACTCCTTTTTATTTAAAGCTGTATTGTTTTTTTTGCACTTCTTGTACAAAATATCTCAATGTATAAAAATGGCACTAATATTTCATGTGAATTATATTTCGATTCAGTTTGGTGATCACACCCAGCCCAGTTTTTCCTTTGTTATACTACAAAGTGAAAATTTTACACCACAAAATATAGTTGTGGTATGTCATGACACTACCTAAGATTTTCTGCGGAGCCTGGTTATTTAAAATTGTAAGTTGAAGCAATTACTTTCTCCTGAAGCTGTTTGGAAAGCATGTCATTGATTCCCTCCTCACAGAATGCTGAGAATGCAAGTGGCAGCATACATGGACTACCTTGGGGAGTGGGAGTGAGAGTGAGAGAGAAACACAGATGGAGTGAAATAATGCCTTTTCTTACTCAGCGGCAACCATCACTCCTGCTGAAATATTTATAAAGATTGGCTGTTTTGGGCCTTTTTGAAGGCAAAGTAGACCTTCCTCATCTAGGGAGCTGCTAGAAATTTAAAATGCAGAGAACTCAAAGTAAAGTCTCCTCTGAAGTATTGTAGGAGGTTTTCTAGAAAACATTTCCATAATTTTGTATCTATTTTGTATTCTGTCCTCCACCCCCCTTTCATTCACCAGGTTAGTCCCTTTGGTATTATGATTTATTAAAAGACATCTGAGACAGAGCCATTGATGAATGAGTTTTGAGTAGTTTTTATGATGTTAACTCCACAATCGCTCATCAAAAAAGTAAAATGTTCTAACTCCTAAAAGACACAGTTTGACTAACCTCTTTCCATCAATGGCTCAAACAATTGTTAACAAACCTAACAAATATAAGCCACTTCATGATAACTGTATAATTATGTGATGTGTCTTCATACTGTCATTTATTATATTATTGGAGATTTACTTCTAAAAAAATCTGACCATACCCTGAAGTTTTATTGTTGCATAATACTTTATATTTGTTACATATTTGAATTGTAACTACATTGTAATGAAAGAAATGTTTATGTAGGATTTTGTTCAAAGGGCTGACATAGCTGTTAGTGGATCTGATATGCAATACGGTTTATTCAGTTTTGGAAATAGGAAGGGCAAATCACTGCATTTTGGACATTAATTACATCTAACTGTTCAGTGTTTTCCATTATAATTCTACATCCATGGTGAAATTGAATAACAACCTCAAGCCTATTCTCTTACATGTTCCCTCTAAATGTAATTCCTGTCTCTTTTTCTTTCTTCTTTGTGCAATTTAGCAACTTTTTATGAGATAACTTTCAAGCATTCAATTTTGGCCCACATATGAGTTAATTAAGAACTCTAATAAAAGAAAGTTTTTATCAAATAAAGTGTAATTTCTGTAATGGGATTTTAGGGTTTATAAGAACCAAATTAGATGTTGTTGATGAATAAAGATTTTGTTATTCAGCAAAATTCCCTAGACAAATTGTATCACAATAGAGTAAGAAATGTTTTGTATAGACCTCCAGTCTTTCAAACCTAATGAAGAGAACCCTACTTTCATGTGTATATATATATATATATATATATATATATATATATATATATATATATATATATATATATATATATATAGCACATCATTACTTGGTAGCTAATGTTCCAAAAATAATGGATAATTCACATTAATCATATGCCATTAAAAACCTATTAAATCACCAAATGTATGCAAACCTCTGGAAAAGCTATTTGAATGAGCTTTTAGCTAAATTCACTGTAGTTTGTATTTATCCATATATTTTTAGGTGTAGCGTTCAAGAGAGCGTTCACGATCCTTGCTTTATCTCTTCTTGAAATGCTAAGATCAGAGTTTAATCCAATGACATATTTACAACTATCTTTTTATTAAAAGCTGAGGACTGCAGTTTTAGCATGCCTGTTATAGCAGAATTATAACATATTTTAAAAATGGAACATTTGGAACTATCTTGTTATCTGAAAAACATGTAAGCGATACATCTAGGTCCAGGTTTGCTTTGGTGAGCTATATCACTTCAATCTTTGATTTTCAAAAAACAACTTACATTTGTTCATAGATAAATATTAAAATTAGACAGAAACCATTTATTTCATATCAAAAAATCTGAATCTGAATGTATGTGGGTTAAAATTGTATGCAAACCAATGTGCTTATCCAGCATCAACACATTCTCACACTTTGCATAAATTATGATTTCAATTAAAAACCCTACATTCCCCAAATCTAATATAGATTTCTTTCTTTCTTCTGCTCTCTTTAGGACACAAAAAACAACAGCACCCATGACTTGTCACGCAGCCCTCAAAGCCTCAGTGACACCGGCTACTCCTCTGATGGCATCTCCAGCTCCCACAGTGAAATCACAGGTCTAATCCAAGAAGAGGAGATGAAGCTAAGTGAGAGGGGGATCAGTGGGCGTGGCTCCCCACCAAGCCCTTCTGAAATCACAAAGCTAGAAAGCTCCATGAGGCCTTTGCTGGAGAAGAGCCTTTCTGAAGAGAAGGTGGACAGAAGGGGGAGGAAGCACAGAGACTTGGATGACAGAGGGAAGCAGCGGCCACGCTCCCTTTCAATTCCACCAGATGCATACGACTCTGATGAGGAACTAGAAGATATACTAGAGGAAGAAGAAGATGGAGGAGACTGGGAGGGTAAACGGAAGGAAGGGAAGGAGGAGAAGAATGGGAAGAAAAAGAAGGAAAAAGAGGCTGAGCCCACAGAGATGACAGATGAGGAGTTCATGAGGAGACAAATTATGGAGATGAGCGCTGATGAAGAAAATGAGGAGGAGGAGGAAGAGATGGAGGAAGAGGAAGATGAGGAAGATGAAGGATATGGCTACCAGAAACCCAAGAAAAGCCACCATAAACACATAATCTCTGACTCAGGGAAAGAGAAAAGACGTCTTCAGCACCACTCCAGCAGTTTCGAGGAGGAAACTAAGAGCTCTACCGATGTTTATAAAGGCTCATTGGAGGAGGGTGAGGAAGATGTGATGGCATCACAAGGAGGCTTGAGGCGCTTCAAAACTATTGAACTCAATAACACCAATAGCTACAATCGAGACATGGAGCTGGGCAATGAAAATGACTTGAGCCTTGATCGTGAACCAGAGCTAGAGATGGAAAGCCTGACAGGATCTCCCGAGGAGCGTTCTCGGGGTGACTACTCCTCCACTCTGCCAGCCACTTCATCCTCATATGGCTCAGGCCAGTCTCCTACTTCCATCTCATCAATGGAGGAGGACAGTGACAGTAGCCCCAGCAGGAGACAAAGGCTGGAAGAGGCCAAGCAGCAGAGGAAAGCACGCCACCGCTCCCATGGCCCTCTCCTTCCCACCATTGAAGACTCTTCAGAAGAGGACGAGCTGAGAGAGGAAGAAGAACTTCTGAGAGAGCAGGAGAAGATGAGGGAGGTGGAACAACAGAGAATAAGGAGCACAGCACGAAAGACCAAGAGGGATAAGGAGGAGCTGAGGGCTCAGAGACGCAGAGAGAGGTCCAAGACACCACCTAGTAATCTCTCACCCATTGAGGATGCTTCTCCTACAGAAGAGCTGAGACAAGCTGCAGAAATGGAAGAGCTCCATCGTTCTTCTGCTTCTGAATATTCCCCTCAGAGTCTGGACTCAGAGGCTGAGGGATACGAGTCCAAACTTTACAAGTCAGGCAGTGAATACAACCTGCCTACCTTTATGTCTCTCTACTCACCAGTAGAGAAATCATCAACTACAACAACCACCACAGCACCATCTTCAACTTCAAAACCGTTAAAGAGCGCTGAGGAGGTTTATGAGGAGATGATGAGGAAGGCAGAGATGCTTCAGAAACAACAGCAGCAACAGCAGCAACATGGAAGACATGGGCAGTACTACGAGGAGGATGTTAATGGACAAGGTTATGATGACGAGTATGAATATGAACAAGATCAGGTAGGATATGATAATGAGGCAGCAGAGACAGAAACAGATATTTATGAGGAGATCCGACAAACATCTCAGAACATCACCAAAATGCAGCAGGCCACAGATGAGCAAGTAGAGATTGAGATTGAAAGCTCCTACCCAGACAAACAGCTCCTAGACACAGGCTCAGCCTTTGCTAAGCTACTGGAGCAAAGCAATGCTCTACTTACTCCAGGGACCAGCCCCACCCAGATCTCAGCTCCTGTCTCCTTTGCTGAGACTGGAGGACGGATTCCTGATGTCCGAGTGACACAGCACTTCTCTGCAAAGGATGGACACAAAGACAGGATCAAAAGCCAAGCAGGAAAGAATGGAATAACTCCAGCAGTGGCTGCCACAACTATTGCAGCTTATGGCGTTTATGCCAGAGATGCAGTAACTATTTCTCAGACTAGTTCAAGCCACACTATGACGTCTACTCAGTCTGGTATATATGGCCGGCACATGGCAAGTCCTGCCACATCTTCAGCTACAGTCTCAAGTGTATGCAGCAAAATTGCAGAGATTACCCAGGCCTACAGTCAAAGAGAAGTGATCACGAGAAGGGTAGGGGAGACCAGGGATGTGCGAGACAGCTCAACATCTTCCACTGAGAGAATTATTGAGCCACGTTCTCCCAAGTATACTACTTATTACAGGAGCACCAGTCCTCCTCTTTCTCCATCACCACCACCACAGAGTCCAACCCGTTCACCTTCCAGGAGAAATACAGCTGAATTCTCTACACAGACTTTCAGTTCAGCATTACGAATGTCAGAGTCAGCTGGCTCTGGGCCTACATCTCCAGTGACAGCTCAGGGAACCCAAACTTCACATCGATCAGTTTCCCCACGGCTCTATCGTCAGCAGTCTTCCCAGGATACCCCATACTCCCCACCTCCAAGCCCAGCTAGGCCTATGACAGTCAACACTGCTACTTCTCCCCTGTCTTCACCTACCCGATTTAGCCGGCAATCAACATTTGACAATTACTCCCCATGTGGCAGCCCTCCAGACACGCCACCTTACCAACAGTCTCCTACACGTAGCTTCTATCAAACACAAAGAGTTGAGAAAGTAAATGTGGGAACAAGTATGGTCACCACAGCCAGCACTTACGCCAGAGGGTCCATGTCAATGGACAACATCTCTCTCTGTCGAATATCTACTGTCCCAGGCACTTCTAGGGTAGAGCAGGGCCATATGATTCAAGGTGGAAGTGTTGTGGACCTCAGAACAGCCACCAAACCAGCTCCTATTATCATGACTGACCAGGGAATGGATCTTACCTCCTTGGCAAGTGAAAGCAGGAAATACCATGGTGGATCAGAGGGTAGTAGACATTCAACAATTGTACAGCCATTGATTATGAACCTGAACACCCAGGAGATCACTACACCAACCACTGTGAGTGTCACTGTGGCTGCTTCCATGTTCATGACCCAGCCCAAACAGCCAGCAGTCTATGGTGATCCACATCAAAACAGAGTAGATCTGGGTCAGGGCATGGGTTCGGCAGTGTGTCTTTCCCAGAACAAACCACCAATGTCACCTCCAACTGACCCAACAATACCAAAAATTGATGCCAAACTGGAAGACCTCAGTATCCAACAGAGAGAGCTACAAATACAGCAAGAGAAGTTACAGAAGCAACAACAGCTCCTTGAACAGCAGTTGCAGCAGCATCATCAGATGCAACATCAACAGCAACAGGCATCTGCTTTGGCCAGGTACAGCCTTACTGGCCAGATCTCACCTTTACTGAAAAAAGATTTGCTAGTCAGTCAGAGTAGTGCTGCCTCAGCTGTGGTCAGTGCTGTATCACCAGTCATTAACCCTGAGCTGTATGGCACTGGTCCCATTGAGCTGAAAGGGAAGCCCAGTCCTCCTGGTGTTATATCAGGAGGTAAATTACCACATAGCATGGTAGTACAGATGGATGGAGAGCCAGAGCAGGCCAGGGCGGTGACTCAGCTAGTGAAGGTGGAAGAAGGACAGGATGCTATGGATCTGACAGGAGGCCAAATTAAACCTGATAACCAACCAGCTTGCTGTGATGTTGTTTACCGACTTCCATTTGGTGGAAGCTGTGTTGGGGGTGAGAAAGAGGGCATAAGGCCTCCATCAGCCCCACCTCTCACCTATGAGTCTGACCAAGAAAGACAACCTGGAGGGTACCATGAATATCCAGTGGATGAAGGCAAGGTCTACACATTACCTTTCCCTGGTAGGCTTCAGCCTTCAATGTCTGATACAAACCTAGCTGAAGCAGGGCTACAGTCCTACCATTCTAAACTAGAACCACACATTCAAGCTTCAGGAGATCTTGCCATAGATCTAACTGCTATGAAACAGAGCTATGGAGGGTATATGGGGATGCAGTATGGCTCCTATACAGATTTACGGCATGGAGGAGACATCACAGCCCAAACACTGCCTATAAGGAGATATAATTCCTTGTCTAACATCAGTTCAGACTATGGCTACTCTGCACGTGACATTGCTAGCTTCCAAGAAGCTAACTTGGCTCAGTACAGTGCTACAACTGCCAGGGAGATCAGCCGCATGTGTGCAGCACTCAATTCCATAGATCGATATGGAAGCAATCCGGACTTGATGCAGTTTGGTAGTTTGGGAAGAGGAACCGGGCCTGGGGCCTCCAGACTTGCAGCAGGTCTTGGCATGAGACAAAATCTCCTATTTGGACTAGATGGAAAGCCAATCTCCCATAGTCAAGCACTGACCAACCTTATCAATGCCAGGCAGGCCAGTCTCAGAGCCATGTACCCTGCTGCTATTAGGTCGTCTGATGGGATGATCTACTCCACCATTCAGACCCCCATCGCTTCTACACTTCCCATCACAACTCAGCCTGCCTCTGTTCTTCGCCCACTACTGAGGGGGGTCTACAGGCCATACCCCTCTGCCAACATGACACCTGTGCCCCTATCCAGTCTTAGCAGACTTCCAATGAGTGCCATAATACCCTTAACTGGACAAGCTCCAGTCCGTTACCCAGCACCAGGTCTTCTCCAAACAACGTCAACCACTGCCACTACTGCTGGTGCTGCAACAACTTCAGCGCCAGTAGGTGCCCCAGTGTCTGTTTCCATGACAACTACTAGTTCTACAGTCCAGGATGAACCAGTTTATCTCGGTAAAGGTGCATCCTCATCAACTGAGGTCACCCCAGTACAAGGAACAGTCATACCAATGGACCCACAGCAGCAGCCAATAAACCTGTCCCAGGCACACCTGAACAGTCAACAGCAACAGCAACAGCAACAGCAACAATTGGCAACTGCTCAGCAGCCCCAACAGCCTCCTCCAGCAGCCCATGCCTACCCACCATCAGCTTCTTCACACACTCACGGCTACACCCAACCTCCAGTCGGCCCATCTGGCCCCACTAGTGGCTTACCCATTCCAGGGGGACTTCCTCCCTTCCCTCCACCAGGTGCCATACACAAGGAAGGTGAAACCGAGGCAGACAGGCTGCATCGGCAGCAGGAGCAGCTTCTGCAGATGGAGAGGGAGCGTGTGGAGCTGGAGAAACTCCGGCAACTACGCCTGCAAGAGGAGCTGGAACGAGAAAGGATAGAGCTGAAGCTGCACAGGGAGAAGGAGCAGATGCTGGTGCAGAGAGAGTTGCATGAGCTGCAGAACATCAAGGAACAGGTAGAGGGAGAAACAGAAGGCAGATTGGAGAGTTTTATAGTTGGTGTCTTGTTTCATGTTTTGTGGTTGTCGGTTTTGCTATGGATGTTGGTTTGTGTTTTATTGTTTTTGTGGTGGTGTTATTTGTGGTGTATCTTATTGTGTTATTATCATTTTATATAATTTAAATTGTTTTGTTCTTTCAGTGTCACATCTTTGATGTGCAACCAGTAAATTGACTTGCAAGATACAGTTTCATTTCATTCCCTGAAAGTTTTTTTTTTAAAAACAAACAAATTCTATATACAGTGTAAAATACATGCATGTATGCAATGCATGTTTACTATCAATTCCTCAAAGAAGTACATGTAATAAACTGTGACGGATTAATTGAAGATTTGTTGCCAGTGAGACCATTAAATATCTCTTCAGAAGATTGTGTTAAAATTCTGTCATTGTTAGTGAAAACGTTATTTAATGTAATGATTGATGGCTTTGTTCAAAGAAATGTTTGCATCCAGCCAGCCTTACAAAAATATAGTTTTATAGTCTGCATGCTATGTAGTTCACTTTACTGGACATTTCCTATATATGAAGTGTGCATGAACATGCCTGTAGTATGTATGTTTGATAGAAACTAATGATGCTCAGATTTGGGCTTCATGTGCCATTTGTTGGTTTGATTTATATGCAAAAGAAATATGAATCCCTTGATGTTGTATTTGTCTAATATAGCAAGTACACATTTGAATATACCACTTTACTCAGCTCCTGTAGCCTTGTGCAGATGTTTTAACAGTTAAAAGAAGGGCTAACATGACAATTTTCTTCTTTTTTGATAGAACAAGCAGTTGAAAATCTTTCAAGTTAACTCGGTTAAACAGGTGTGGAAGCCTTCCTTAATGAGAATGAACTAGAGATGGAATGTTTAATATGCATCTCATAACCTACAGTGTAAGCGGGAAAAAATCCTTTTTTGCACTAGCTTGTCATTTATGCAACAAAGAAAATGCATTACATATTTTCTTATGAGAATTATATGACTGGCACCAGCAATAATCAGTACATGCTGCACTTCATTTATGTTGCGCTTCCATTATTGGTTTTTGCAATATGTAAAGGGTTTGACTAACTTGGAACCATTTTTAAAACTAACCCATCAACACAAGAATAACTCCATGTCACATTCAGTGTCAGGAGTCTTTGATCATATTTTATACAACCAGATGTGCCAAAACTCAACAACCTTGTCCTCTTCTGTCTTTACTGTCTGTCTCTCTCTCTCTCTCTCTCTCTCTCTCTCTCTCTCTCTCTCTCTCTCTCTCTCTCTCTCTCTCTCTCTGTTTCTCTCTTTTTTCATCTTTTTTCCATAATTTATTGTTCTTGTTTGATAATTTCTTCTCCACTCAACCCATCCACTCTTACCTCTCTCTTGTGCTACGCTTCTCCATATTTTTTTGTCTTGTACTATCTCTGTGTTTTGGCCGATGTGTGCTTCTTTCTGTTCCACCAACATTTTGTTAGGTTCTACAGCAGCAGCAACAAGAACGCGAGAAACAACTTGTTCTCCAGAGGGAGCAGTTGGCCCAGCAGAAGTCCCAGCTAGACCAGATCCAGTCTTTACAGAATCAGCTCCAGCAGCAGCTTGTAGAGCAGAAGAGACAGAAAACAGCTGCAGCTCAGGTAAGGGAAGTGAAGGAACACTTGCAGATGGCTTATAAGTGATGTGACATACTGTATGCTACTTATCGGATGGTTTTGAGGATTGATGTTGAAGATGTCAGCTCTTAGGCAGCAGAGGCAGAAAATGTAGGGCATAGAGAGTGGGAAAGTACAGCATGCTTCGAGGAGCTATCACATTTATACATTTTTGGCCTGCTTAACACCTGTCTACACATGCCAGAACCCTGGCATGGACTTACCCACCTGAAACTCATTTTTCTATGGTATATTTTCTAAAGCATAATTTATCTCACAAGGTTCATTAAAGCAACACTATGTAACTTTTATCTGCAGCTGTAGTTCCAATGAGACAACCTGTAGGGGGACCGAAGCGGGAAAAGTTACATGTGTTATATACATGTTGCTTTAAGCCACAAACACATATTTTGACAACTTGTGAATTAACTGGTCTGGCAAAGAAAAACTTGTATATGTAAAATCAATTGTGCATGAAGCATGAAGTTCAGTGTGCAAAATAATTATAATGTGCTTTCTAAAAATGATCACTAATTATTAACTGAATTGACTTCTCAAGCTACAACTCATAATGTTTCTATGTATGTCTGCACTCAGCAAATTCTTTTATGGACTCTATGATTGTATTATGGGGTGCAATATGCAAAGCCTTTTCAGTCTCAATTGAATCAATAATTGGTGACAACTGACAACTTTTCTTTAGATGGGCTCCCGTTCTCTCCCCAACTCCTCGTCAGAGATGTGTCTGAGGAGCCAGCAGGAACACATGGAGACCAGGAGCAACATGAGGAAACACAGCTCAATGACCAGGCTGAGCAGGGACAGCTTGGACGGAGACAGCATGGTGTTTTACGGCTCCCCTCGCAGGATCGTGGACAGTTGTGTGCAGACAGATGATGAAGACAGAGAGGAGAGGTAGAGACGTGTGTGTGTGTGTGTGTGTGTGTGTGTGTGTGTGCGCGTGCGTGCGTGCATGCGTGCGTGCGTGCGCGCGAGTGTGTGTGTGTGTGTGTGCGTATTAGGCAAGAATTACCTTGACAGTTATCCTATTTACTTCACATCTTTCTGTAATAAAAAAAAAACACGAGACACAAGCTGAGATGTCGATGCAGGCTTTATGAATAATTTATAAACTATTTCACACGGACTAAAGATGTCACATTCCTGAGAGTTTCAAAGGCATAAAGCATTGTGCAACACAAATAGGTGATACAACATCCAGTATTGGTAAATGTTCAAACTCGTCAGACTTGTTTCTACGTTTTTCTATGCTATGTGTTTCTATGTTAGCACTTTATAATACAACATCTATTTTAATATGTTTGTACATTGCACATTGTGTCTTTCCTCCTTCTCTTCCCTCCATCACCAGGTACATGATGCGTCATCGCACTAGAAGGCGTGGTCGTAGTGTTGACTGCTCCGTCCAGACAGATGACGACGAAGACAAGGCTGAGACTGAGCAGCCAGTCCGCCGAAGACGTTCACGTTTCTCCCGGCACACTGAGTCCAGCAGCACTGCCACCACGTCCACCACAACCACTGACACCAAGAGCGACACTCCCAAGATGGTATCCTCCAGTATCGCCATTCAGACCATTAGGGAAATGTCTTGCCAGACGGAAGTGGAGCACCTAGGAAGAGTTTCCCCGGCAATCCATGTGACAGTACCAGACCCAAATAAAGTAGAGATTGTGCACTACATCTCCGGGCCTGAGCGGACCCAAAAAGGACAGTCTCTAGCATGCCAGACTGACCAGGAAGCCCAGTCACAGGGTGTTGTAGCTCCCCAGCTCAGTGTACCAACCACGGTCAGTCCATATTCTTCCTCTACCAGTACCGGTACACAACAATCTGGTTCTGTCGACCACCTGACCCAGCAGCGCCAGCAGCAGCACATTGCAGCAAACGCAGCCAAGTTTGAGCGACGCCGCCCCGACCCTCTTGACATCAACTACCAGCCTCATAACCACCTCCACAATGAGTCCATCTCCAGCATCATCCGGCAGCAGCAGACCCCCAAATCCCCTCAAGTCCTCTACTCCCCTGTCTCGCCGATGTCCCCTCACCGCCTGCTGGAGACATCTCTTTCCAGTGAGAGGCTGAACAAGGCCCATGTCACACCTCAGCAGAAGTCCTACACAGCAGAGTCCCCCCAGAGACACCCCTCTATGCCCCGACCCATCAAGAGCACCCAGAGGTCCATGTCAGACCCCAAGCCCCTCAGTCCCACCACAGACGAGCACACCAAGGCCAGGCTGTCTCTCTACCAACAACAAGCACTCCAGAGCCAGGTAAAGTCACTCAAACCATGCTGACACACGCATTAGCACACAATGAAAGCAATTAAAATCGATTCAGGGTACAGTCTAGATAAGATGGCTAACAGTAGATATGTTATGTTATTAACTAGATGGAGCAGGTCTTTTTTGTTGTATTGGCCATTTGTAAATCAGTGGTCAAACTTAAATATGTGATTCAATTTGATTTAAAAAAAACACCTCTTGAGACCTGCACTCAAAATAATGTGCAAAACAAAACACCTTTTCGACTACACTCTGTAAGCCATCCTTAGTGTAAAAATCAAAGCAACAACTTGATGGTATCTTACTGTATGTAGCCAAAGTGGTAAACAATTATGTTAAAAAGAAAGTGTTCAGGTTAACAGTAAAAAAGTAATCACTGTCAACTGTCATCACAGTTGCACAATTACCACTGATATTGAACACATTTTGGTAGTGTTGCTTGGAGTTTTGATGGCATTGATGCATCGGCCACACTACCAAACAGATTGTATGTGTTGTTCTCTATAGCTTCATGCTAATGCTAGTAATGCTATGCCTAATGCCACTGTCAAAGAGAGGTCAGATGTTCAGTGCCTTCTTGCAGTAAATCATGTGACAAAATATTGATCACAATAACACATACAATAAAATACATTTGATAAACCAATATAGAAATATCATCAACAGAATATAAAAAAAAACTGATTATTAGGCAAAATGTAAAACATTGGGCAAAGGTTCACACAGTCATTAACTTTGCTCTCTAGTCAATAGTTTGACTCACTTTTATGCTGTTCAGTGGGGACAAAACTTGCCAAAGGCATCAATGCTGAATGGCCTTTATATAAATTTAATTGAAATCATTCCTTTTATTCCACTTTGCCCGTTTTTATTTTGTGAGTGCTATGAATGTTTTACATGAATGTTATGTTACTAATTCCCTTTGTTTTGGATTTTTCAGATGTTACGGTTTTGTTTTCTATGTTCTTTAGGGCATAGAGACTTTATCAAGTCTACCCCATCCCCAATTTGAAACAAGTGACACCTACCTCTTATGAAACAATAGCTGCCACGAAAGTGAGATAAAGTGGAATCCACTGTTATGCTTTCTTGAGGTTATTATAGAAACCTCTGGTGAAGGAAGGTGTTCAACAGCTCGCCCATTAACTAACTCAATTTGATACTAAACTAGGTATCTAGTGAATGTTTCTGCCTGTTATTTTACTTCCTGTAGATGTATTATGATAGGACAGTCTGACGTTCTCTCTCATATTCATTTGCATATTTAATATCTCTGTTTAACTGTGATTTGTGGATCTACAAAATACTTGCATTGGATCAAAACTGCCATTAATTTGCATTAATAAGTAGTTCAATGTTATCATGCTTACAAACCAGGAGCAATAGTTCTCGAAAATTAAACCTGTATGCTTTACCCTTCTTACAGGGTACACAGGCAGGTGGCAGAGTGCTCTAACAATACATATTTTGGAGTGAATGACTTCATTCCTCAAAGGTCCCATGGCATGAAAATTTCACTTTATGAGGTTGTTCAACATTAATGTAAGTTCCCCCAGCCTGCCTATGGTCCCCCAGTGGCTAGAAATGGCGATAGGTGTAAATCGAGCCCTGGGTATCCTGCTCTGCCTTTGAGAAAATGAAAGCTCAGATGGGCCGATCTGGAATCTTGCTCCTTATGAGGTCAATAGCTACAGACACAGAAATGGCACATACTAAGTAAAGCTCATTGTGGGACTGGCTCTAGTGGCTGCAATTCTGCACTAAGGCTGAATTTCGGGAAAGAGACTTGAGATATAGTATTAGGGGACCACTAAGGTCTATATAAAAGCATCCAAAGAGCACCATGTCATGGGACCTTTAAGAACAATTAAAAAATATCCAATTGAAAGCTAGAGAATGAATACATAATAATAATAATAATAATAATAATAATGATGATCCTGGTTTATAGAGCCCTTTTTAAAACAGAAGTTGCAATATGCACAAGGCAGCAAATTAAAATCTTGTTAATGATCAACTTGTAGATAACAAAAGACAGTGATATAAAAAGAGTGCATATAAAAAGAAGAAATAAAGAAGCAGTTTATGGCCAAAGATACTTGATATGTTTTGTTACCAAATCTTATGCAAGCCTACAGTACTAATGTAAGATGTGCATTGGATTTGAATCACCCGATTAAAAAGCATACTCCCATCAGGACTAATCCACTTCCACATCATTGGCTGGTGTCTTGCAGTGTCTGCAGCATATGGCAATGTAAACAAAACAAAGCTACTCCACGACCTGCCTATAAAATGACTTAAATTATTTTTAAATTTGTTTTCTTAAGAATGGTCTACCTTCCGTCAAAGTGATTGACTTATAGCTGTTTTTATGTGAATGTTGTGATGAACAACCCCTTTGTTATGAATAGATGTTTCACATGGCACAGTATTTTCTCGCCTAATCTTCTGAGGTATTGGGAGTATGTTTTCACTGCCCACGTGCTAAGATTTTATTATTCTTCTATTTTTTATTCTTCTTATTTTTCTAGGATTTTTTTTATGTTGCCACCCCCAGACAGATTGACATGACAAACTACACACTGTGTTATCTATATACAAATTAAAAATGCAGTTAACATGTTTGATAGGGAAGGGAAGATACAGTATTTACATATTAAAAAAACAAAGATGAACCAACAATCATTCAGATTTTCATGTAATTCATGATATTGTTTAGCCATGGGGAAACATTGACTTATCTGAACAAGATAAAAGTGCTTGGCTGGTTTGAAGTATATTTGGTATTTTTTAGTTCCATATTGTGCAGTCAAATTATAAAGCTAAAATGATATTCAAGTACACTAAAATTTCTGTCTTTTGTTCTTTCTTTCTTTTTTCCTGGGTTTTACAGAGGAACACAATGCAGTAGGCGTGGTCTTAAGATTTGGAGTTTAAGTTTGCAGCATTATGCTATCAGAAACAATCCAATAGTCATTTTAGTTTTATTTGGAAACATTCAACATGTGGAAAATGTACAAAACCTCTGTGGCTGCTTTATTGTGTATACCTGCCTAAGGGGTAGTACCCCATTTTGTCTTCAGAACAGCATGAATTCAAAAGTAATGGATTCAACAGGGTGTTGGTAACATCCCTCATGGCTTTAAATCTGTACAGACTCAATAGCATTTTTTATATATATTGGCCATAAATTCATGGCGATTCATTTCCAAAATCTGTTTAACTAAGCCTTTCTATTCATACAAATGCCACACAGTCACACTCAGTATGAAGCAGACCAAGACCCACCGTCTGCAGTGAACCCAGCCTTTAAAAGATAAATGGTTTGGTCACTCCCTCACATCCTTCTAAATATAAAATATTTTACTCAACATTTTGAATGAAAGGAAAGTGTACTCAGTATTACATAATATGGGACAGATAGTTGTGTTTGACATGTTAAGTTTGTTGAATCACAAAATCCTTAAAGTGCTCATATTAAAAAATATTGTGCTTTTTGGCTTTTCCCCTTTCCTTTATTGTGTTATATATCTTTTTGTGCACATTATAGGTTTACTAAGTGAAAAAGCCCAAAGTCCACCCCAAAGAGACTTACCATCTCCAACAGAAAACACTGTTCACAAACTGCTCCAAACAGCTCTATTGTAGTCCAGCCTTTACTTCCGTGACGAACGTGCGTCACTTTGTAACACACGTTATAATGCTCGCCTAGCTGCTAGCGTGGCACGCCCTCATACTCTGCAACTGACAAGCTAGCAGTACTTACTGTGCATGGGCGACTCCCAACAAAGATGGTACAGAAGTGAGAATGTCTCACTCTATTGCTAAATCAGAGAGCTCAACACACATGGTGAAAAGAGGAGCTGCAGCAATGTGCAGTACAACAAATATATGGTGTTTTTTGAAAATTAAACCACATAAACCTCTTCTGGTACAACCTCTAAATACAATTATGAACCTGAAAATGAGCATAATATGAGCACTTTAAGCAACAACCCATCAACATGTTTCCAAATGATTTAAGTTGTTTGCATTAGATGTTGATTGATTAGCGGAATACTGCACCACAATTGGAACTAATTTTAATAATTTTGTATGTCCTCTAATACAAACTCCACTCTTGTTTCCTGTTGTTCTTGTCTCTGTGTCTATATGTGTCTCCTTTCTCTCTCTTGTTTATCCCTGTCGTGTCCCTGCGTCCTGTCTTTTTTCTGTTTCTTGACCTTTTTATCTTTTTGAGTTTTCCTCCCTGCTCTTCCTCCTGTTCTATTCATCTGTTGTGCACACCGTCTGTCCTCCCATCTCCTTCAACTTTCTCCTCCCTCTATGATCCCTCTCAATGGATCTCCTTCTACCACTTCTAAATTATCTCTTTTGTCTCTTACCCTCCCATGTCCCTGTCCATCTCAAATTCAATTTTTTTATTTTTTCATTTTTTTTATTTTTACAAATTTTCCATCTCCCGTCCCTGTCCGTTTAACTTGTTTACCATCCTATCCCGTTGTTCTCCACACTCCCGTGTTCTTCTGTTTTACGTCTCCAATTCTTTCCATGCTTCTTTGTCTCCCCATATTCTCCTGCTCTCCCATCCCTCCCTCCCTCTCTCTCTCTCTCCCCAGCTGGCAGCCCTACAGCAGAGCTCACTGCTCCGTAAGGTGAAGCGAACCCTGCCCAGCCCTCCTCCGGAGGAGACTACCACATCAGGTCACCTGCCCATGATGGCACCTGCCCTCCAACAGGTCTACCTGCCCTCCGTGCCCAGCCTCAAGCCCAGCTCCAGGTCTGGCCTGGCTGCCAAAGCCAGCCTCCTCAAAGACCTCACCCACGAGCTAAAGGCCGTGGAGCAAGAGTCGACCAAGCTAAGAAAGCAGCAAGCTGAACTGGAAGAGGAAGAGAAAGAAATTGATGCTAAACTGAGATACCTAGAGCTGGGGATCCACCAAAGGAAAGAGACACTGGTCAAGGAGAGGGAGAGGAGGGATATTGCCTACCTGAGGTGTATGGGGGACACTAGGGATTACATGTCTGACAGTGAGTTGAATAACCTACGTTTAGCAGCTGCAGCTGCATCACATGAGACCAATGGGCTACTGTCAACGAGGCCAAGCACCGCCCCTATGAGTCAGTTCACCAGCGACCTAAACACAGCAGCCCAATACCCACCCGCCTCATCCTTCCTCTCCTGTCAGTACCCCCAAAGCCAACCGGCAGCACCAATTCAGCAATCAAGTGTGCCGTACCAGTCTTCGACATTTAACCAGCCTCCCTATCCAACAGTGTCTCAGTCCCAGGCACTGCCACAGCCCACGCCCCTCCAGAGCCATGTCCACCCTCCCGGACCTTCTTACCAGTCTCAAAACTCCTACCCTTCCCACACCTATCCCCAGACTCAGCCCCCATACCCCCAGACAGACATGGGGTTACCAGCTGTACCTCAGCCTCAACCCCAGTCGGGGCATACAGGTTTCGGGCCTGCACCGCCCGGTCAGCCCCCATACCCCACCCACAGCTCACCCTATCCCAGCGCTGTGTCCTCCTACCCTAGCCAGACCCCCCCATACCCTGGGCAACCCCAAGCTGATATACTGACAGTCCACCCGGGAAGACCAAGGCAGACTTCACTGGCCGATCTGGAGCACAAGATGCCCACTAATTACGAGACAATCAGCAACCCCACAGTTGTGGTCACCACCACAGCCCAGGATGCTTCCTATTCCAGTGCAGCCCCCTCTTATGGTCAGTACACTGGATCGACAACTATGGCCAGCTCCTATGGGCCATATGGCTCAGCACCAGTGTCCAGCACCTACGGTGGGTACTCTACTATGCCACCTAGCACTTATGGCCATTATACTTCAACAGCAGCTAATTCATATGGCCAGTACACCACAACCACTGCCAATACTTATGGCTACACCACAACCACAGCCAGCTCTTACGGACAGTACACTTCTACAGTCTCCAATGCCTATGGGCATTCTGTAGACAGTCCCTCCACATATAGCTCTGCAGATGGGATGTATGGGGCCCCTGGCTTAGAGCAGAACATCCCAAGGAACTACATGATGATTGATGATGTAAGCGAGCTGACGGCAAAAGACGGGCTGGGCACGTCGACAGGGGACATGATGCATCATGGCGGCAGTGGGCGTTACCCGGGCGACATCCACGGCCACAGCAGCACCATTGGCAGTACAACGCGTGGGGGAACTGGCAGCTCCTCGTACGGCAGGGCACCTGAAGAGGAAGCAGCGATGCAGGAAGAGCTGTACGACCACCACGGCAGGGGTAAGAGCAGCTACAGGCACGGACCTCTAGGGGGCAGCAGCAGCAGCGTGAGCGCTAGCATGGGTGGGGGATCCTCCTATTACTATGACTACGACTGCAAACATGGCAGCATTCGCCCTGGGGTACAGAAACCTTTGTTGTCCTCCAGAAGCCTTCTGGCTCCTGCTGTTATGTCCTCCAAGCGCAGCAAGCACAGAAAACTGGGGAGTATGGAGCAAAAAATCTCCAAGTTTTCCCCAATTGAGGAGGCTCGGGATGTGGAGGCAGACCTGGCCTCCTATTCCTCAGCGACAGTTGGGGCTTACCCCTCCTCTCACATTCGAGGGCGCAAGCTGATTGAGGATTATGGCTTCAAGAGGAATACTTACGAGGCGGGCAGTGGCACCACTCATGGTAGTCGATACTATGGTTCAACGGTGGAGGAGGATGATCGGATTTACTACACCTCCAACGGCCGCTCCCGTTCTACCGGCTATGGCATGGACAAGATCTCAGCCAGAGACTACTCTGGGTATCGCAGCCGATCCTATGAGAGGGACGACCGCTCCTACCGATCTGGCTTCAGCAGGGGGCGCCATCCAACCCGGCAGTACTCTGAAGAAGAGAGCCCACTCAGTCCCGTGGGGAGGTTAATGGGTTCTGGGCGATCATCAAGCTTAGGCCCTGACCCATACGACAAGCGCAGCAGTAGATATCAATACTATTATGGCCAGTATGGTTCCAGCCACTCGCTGCCAGACGTACAAGACCACATACGGGACCTTCCCCGGACGCATGTCTACAAATCGGATGATACATACATTATAGACGATTATCATTGCGCTGTGTCAGACAGCGAAGGTAATTGTGGGAGCAATGCCCACACAGTCTCAATACCTACTACTGCCCCCGCCGTTTATCTAAACGTCCCCCACCCACCCAGAGGCTAGGCTTAGCAAAGAGAAAGAAAAAGAGAGACAGAGATAGCCGTTGCATGCTGATGTTTTCTTCCTTCTGAGAGTCACTCGGAGCTCTCTTATCAGTGGACTGCTGTCTGTCTGCCTGCCTGTCCATCCTTCCGCCTGTTCGTCCAGTCGTCTGTCTGTCCAATACTCGCATGGTTCTTCGGCGTAGTCGTTTTCTTCGTTCACTACACTCTGATTCACTTGAAAGGTCTTATTTGCACGACACCAATGGATTGTTTTTTCTTTACAGGGTTTTTATTTTTATTGTCATTGGCTTTGAGGTTTTGTTTATATGTTTTGATTTGTGAATTCTTTGTCTACACTGCAAAACAGTCCCTCACAATCATTTCTACATTTAAACCTTATCCTTCAAAGATGGCCAGTATTGTTGTCTCCCTGCAACATTTAACATTTAACCTATACCAACAATTTGCAAGGCAGTGTTTAAAGTATGTTTGTGCAGCCAAAAATTATTTAACATGTCATTGGCTTTAAATTGTAAGCTGAAACATTTAAACACGGAAACAGCTGCCAAGACGGACCGTTTTGCAATGTTTGTTTTATCCTGTTCATATTGTCTTGTAATGTGAAGGCGACATGAGGTGTATACTGCATGGATGTAAAACTTTTATTTTTATTTTCTGCCTTTCTTTCTGTGTCCTCCCCCTCCTATTATTTTCTTTGGCATGCGGTTGGTCTTCTTCTTCCTGCCTCCTTCCTTCTCTCAGCCTGCATGCCGCTGTCTCCAAACGACATGGAGATTGACTGTGATCTGCTCTCGGTTTCCAAAGCCTACCATCTGGGCCAAGAAGAAACTGACTGGTTTGAGAAGCCACGCTCCAGTTCTCGACACTACGGCAGCAGCCACTCATCTGGGAGGAGCCGGCACGGTGTCAAACACACCTACCATGATTACGATGAGCCTCCTGAAGAGGACCTGTGGCCGCAGGATGAGTACGGCCACGGGGGGCGACACTCTTCAACCCGTGACCACAGGCAGCATGGCAGCTCTAGCCGACACTCATCCGCATCACGTCATTCAGATGAGCCGAGGTCCTCTAGGTCATCTAAGGGGCACCCCAAAGACCCATCAATGCGCCAAGACCCTTCAGCACGATCCTCATCTTCAGGAAGGCGTGGCGAGTCAAGGTCTGGAGGGTACCACTCTTCAGACTACTCCCGAGATCCGTCTGCGCATCACCATGGACAGCGCTCCTCCAGACAGGGGGACCCACACCGTTCCTCTCGCAGCAAGTCTCAGCCGCCCCTGGACATGCAGGGCCAACCAGGTAAATACCGGGCACCTTTACACCTGACATAAAATTCTTTTCTATGTCAGGTGTAATGGCATTACATTTGCACTTTAGTGTAGAAGTTCACAATTTATACCCCTTCATGTCCATTATATCTTAAAACATTTAACAGAATAGAAAAAGATGCTATCTAGCTAATTGTGTGATTATTTAGCTAAATGATCAATTGACTGATTGATACATTTAGTAGTTCAGTAGTAAAAAGGCATCATTCAAAAGTAATTTGCTCATCAAATGTTATGACTAGGGCAATATTAGACCTCATTCATATTCTAGCCAGTGTAGGCAGTCTGGTGCCTGTCCAGAATGAACAGTTGTGCCAAAATGTCTCCATTTAGAACAAATTAAATGTCTGTGACTTGATAATTAACAGGCACATTTCTAATTCACATTCGAGTCAAGTCCATTTTAGTTATACAGCCTCTTTATCACAAATCACAATCACATAATTTGCCTCAAGGACCATTACAATCTATACAGCGTACCGAGCCCGGCCCGCGTCCGACAAGAATTAAGATATTTATGTCCGAGCCCGACCCGAGCCCGACACAGTTAAACTCTCGTTTTTTTCTCACACTAATGACACATATGTTTGTTTGTGTGGAAAGCCCGCTTTTATTAAGCAACTGTAGGAAGGCATTCGGAAATGTCAACAGATGAGCGCATCAGCGCACACGGGGCAAGGAGCGCACGTTAACACAGGTGCGCACCTACATAATAAGCTTTTTTAAATTTAAAATGTTCAATGAATTATCGCACTGATGTGACCGAGCCCGACCCGAACCCGAACATCATTTCTAAATATCTGTCCGAACCCGGCCCGGCCCGTCGGGTACCACAGGGTACGGTTCGGGTATCCATCCTCTACAACAATACGCTCTGTCCTTAAACCCATTATTTGGATAAGGAAAAACTAACCCACAGCAACTTTAACTGGAAAAAAGGGAAGAAACCTCAGGAACAGCAGAGGAGGGATGGTGTGTATGCAGAATAGACAAAAAAAAATGTTATTACAAAATGAGCAATCAGGATGACAAAATCATAGTGAATTTGTAAACATATGTAGAATACATTATTTCCACTATGGAGACCTGGCAAAAGGACAGACTAAACAAACACACAATAGGCACACCATCCACAGCAGAAACTACACAACACAGAAAAGGAGAGAGAGACAAGGACAAAGATCCTTATCCCAAACATCTGGAATGAGGCACCGACAACCAGGGAAGAGAGGTACCAGGACGGCCGATGGTCCAGAAATTTTACAGTATTCTCATTAACAGGTCAAACACGGACTATAGTACTGGGCTTAATAATTCATATTGATTCTTTAAAAAAAATTTAAGTTTGGATTCAAAGGCCTCAACAGAGTCAGACTGTCTGATATCAGCAGGAAGGTTTTTCAGAGGAAGGGGGCATGCTAGGAAAAGGCCCTGCAGCCTGCTGAATTATTTTTTTTTGGCAGACAGGAGCCCTGTATTCTGATAGCGGAGAGCAGTGGAAATTAATTCCATGACTATGTAAAATTTGGCCAAGAGGTGGAATAAAATAAGAGAAAAGCAAAGGGCCAACCCTGAGGTCCTCCACATTTCACATCAGAAACGTTTGATGTATGGCAGGGTGGCAGTAGCTCAGTCTGTAGGGACTTGGTTTGGGAACCAGAGGGTCGCTGGTTCAAGTCCCAGTATGGACCAAAGTACAGAGTGTGGCTTGGTAGCTGGAGAGATGCCAGTTCAACTCCTGGGCACTGCCAGGTGCTCTTGAGCAAGGTACCGTACCCCCAACTGCTCAGGGTGCTGGTCCAGCACTGGCAGTCCACTCACTCTGACATCTCTCCATTTCTGCATGAATAGGTCCTGAGCATGTGTGTGTATTTCAGGCCTGTGTGTAGTGATTTCTAACAAACAGAGTGTAAATTGTAATTTCCCCACTGGGGATAATAAACAGTATTAATTATTATGTAGTTAGGTGTTTTGTGTTCTTTCAGATAGGTAAGACTTCAACCATGTGACAGCCATCAAAGTTTAATAAAAGTTTGTTCCTTTTTTCATTTATGATCTAAATGTTCAGTGAGCTACTGCGCACATTGGTGAGTCACCCTGGATAAATAAGACCATGATCCATATAGAATAAATTAAGTGACAATTTTTTAAATGTATCTTACAGATCTAAGTGGTGGGTTCTCAAATGATTATTGGAGCAATAATAAACGGTGATCATTGGATAAGATCCCTGTGAATTCCTATTTAGGTCTGAGGCAGAAATATTTAATATAGCTTGTTGTTCAGTGTGCGTTTGATGCTTTTTTACAACCAACTGGCCCCTCAGGGATCAACAGTTTTTAATTAACTATATCAAGCGTAACTTTCCAAAGGAAATGTTTTCTCCCAGGGCAGCACTGTGGCTGTGTTCTTAGCAGTGTACTTATTAAATCGCTGGTTTGATCTTTGTTCACAACATTTGTTGCGTCATTCTCTCTTTCATTGCTGCTTTACCTGTCAGTTGCTATTGTAGACAATGTAATAAAAACTGAAATGCCATTATAATAATACTGCAGTTTCCTAATCAGCAAATTGGAGTTTTAGGTTCACAAAAGCAAAACTTTCTCAGAGGCAGTACTAGTCTCATTGGATAAATTAGACCTCACTGAATGGAGCTCATCAATCGAGGTTTTCTATCTAGGAACTGCATTAAAAAAAAAAAAAAAAAATGGTACGATGAGTCAATTATGGAACAATGAGCACAAACCTTCCATTTCAAAAAAATGTCGACCTCCCTCTTTCCACTCAGGCTCCTCCAGGTCTGGCAGCAGCTCTGCCCGGGCTCAGGGCCCCTCTGGCGGGCCTACTGGATCAGGGCGACAGGGTGGTCCAGGTTCCCAGACAGATGGAGTTCCAGGACAGAGGACCCAGCTCCAACAACAAGCCCAGACATCAGCAGCCAGGCCAGGGCAGCCTGGTGTCGCAGCAACCACCGGTCCTCAGCAGCAGCCCCCAACCCAGGGACAAGGCATGGGAATGGGCATGGGCATGGGCATGGGCATGGGCATAGGCATGGGCATGGGCATGGGGCAGGGCCAGGCCAAGCCAGGGCAGATGGGACCAGTGGGTGGACCCATGGGGCAGGCCAGGCAGACAGGTCCCGCAGGAACCACAGCACCCACCATGGTGAGTAAAGAGAGGGAAGACTAGTAGTACTACTAGAAAATGATAATGTTAACAAGACTTGCGGTGGTTTCCATTTTATATGATAAAGAGATGGTATAATAATGATATAAAGGATGTAGTTATTTTTTCAGTTTGAAAAAAAATAACACTTTCAGAACCATTAAAATGCTGTTCAGTGGCATTTCACACACACACACACACACACGCACGCACGCACGCACACACACACACACACACACACACACACACACACACACACACACACACACACACACACACACGCACACATTTTTCTTGTTTCCTAAAGTCACAAAAGACATGTTTCATGATTGACAAAACTATCTTTTAATATTTTTTCATCTTGATGTAACAAACCATTTTGATCAGGAAATTGTTATATATCTCTCTCTCTCGCTCTCTCCATCCTGCTCCTAATAATTTAACATTTTCTAACACCCAGTTGCTAGCTAGTTCATCCTAGTGCACCTTTCAATCCTTCAGTTTATAATCATTTATCCCTCCAACCTCCATCCTACGCTTCCTCCCAGTCATATATTTTCTTTGCACCAGCTGTTCCTTTCACCTTTTCCTTTCACCTTTTCCTATTTTTAAGCCAGTCTTCACCCTCAGCCCTTGCTTTCCCTTTATCCCCCTGTGTCCCTCTATGCTCCAAAAGATAAGAGCTGGTCCATCTCCTCCCAGTTTAGATGGTTTATTTAAATTCTGCTGTGCCTCTGTTGGCAGACCTTATCTAACACTGTGATTAACACAGAAGCAGCTGATAACTGAATGTAGCTCATTCACTGTCTGCTAGACGCTCAAGAAATTGGCACTCAAAATGTCTCCCTGCAAAAATATATTGCACCCTGCATTTACTCCATAATGATAAATCCATGCAAATGTATTTGCTATTGGAGTCTAGAAATGTGATTATGACGTTTAACGTGAAGATTCAAATAGTTTGATTCTTTTCCTGAATTCATTGTTAATAAACACAAAGGTGTTGCCAATGAAGTTGAACATGTCTGAGCATGTCTCAAAATTATTCACGATAGGTTTTCACTGCTGAAAGGTGTTTGATTTTCATACTGCTGCATTGTTGTACTGTCAGCAGGAAAGCAAAGTGAAATATTTAATATGGTCTGATATCAAATTATGCAGGAATTTGTCTTGGAAATTATTCTGAACGCTCTGCTGTGGAATAGCTACGACAGGAAGCCATAAACAGTAAATAGTAGTTGCCAGTTCGTCATTATTCAGTCTGCAAACTCATACACTTACACTCTGATGTTTGGTCCATTGTGTAATTAAATCATTGATTGAGTTGCTGTAAATAATGAAATGCTGTATACTGCATGGTGCATTATAATGCACCACCTCTGCCTTGCTGCTGCTAAACTGGAGTCAGTGGGGAAAGAACTAGATGATATTATGTCATGGTTTTGCATCAGTCCAGTGTCTGTCAAGTCGAGTGTTTTTAAAACAGGAGTGACACAAAGAGCTTGACAGAAAACAGAGGACACAAAGTAAGACCATAAAATGAGAGAGATCAAAACAGGGCCATATTTCCTGTTCAGATAGTACCAACTGTTATAGTGATGGCTAACAGAAAAGGTCTGTTCTGTGTCTTTCCTGAAGCTATTCTCTGTTGTTGTTGTTGTTGTTGTTGTTGTTGTTGGTGCAGCAGCAGCAGCCAGTAGTTTAGTCCTTAAATGAAGGCAAAGCTGGAAAGAAACACAGCGACACAAAAGCTTTCTAACTTCTCACAGTGACTCAGCAAATATCAAAATGTCCAAATCAGTCCACTCATACAAAGAGATGAGGTGGGGCTAAAAAGAATAATACAAGTATGTGTGCATGAAAGTTCACTCTTGACCTTTGGAACATTAATTAAAATAATCATAACTCAGAAAACACCTACTAACCTTTTTCCAGAGCTTATATCTGCATCTCATGGTCTTCGTCAAAGGATAGAGTTTGCTCAGTCATGGATTGTATAGCATTGCAACAATGGAGGCAAACAAAGTTTTTTACAAGGGGGGTTATTAAACTTATTTAATTTCCTATACATAAATAACGACATTTGCACCATAAATTGAGGCAGAAAAGGCACACATTGTTGCAGAAAAATTCACCACAATGCAGAAAATGAAATGTTTTGCTCAAAAGTGGAGATCTCAACGCCTCCAATGTTGAACCCAAAGTTACGCCCTTGATTGAAATTCTCAACACATGTAATTAATATATTCAAATTGTCAGTATGAAGATAAAGGAATAAAAGTTAAGTAAAAGAGGTTTAAAAAAAAAAAAGTAAAACAATACAACAATGAGAAAAATTATCTTAATTCAGGGACAGAAGTTCCACCAAAATAAAAAATAAATATTACTAACAGAAAATCTATCAGCAAAGGCCAGAGGGAAAAGTTGGTTAATATGTTTTGAGCTTACATTTACAATTTTTGGGAGGCAGCTGTGTCAGTTGCTTTGTATGATCGGTGATTGGTGTCCCATTTAATGTGTGTATTGCAATTGTCTAATGGCCCTTTTTTAACAATAACAACAATATAATTACAATGATGAAATGTCTCCCCTGTTAGGAGATGTTTTCTAAAAGTTATTATATTCTTATTATGAATTATTCTTTGCCTGGACAAGAAACAAAGCAAATGTGATCAACTAGTTTTTCTTCAATCATAAATTCTGAATGGACCCCGCAAGCAAAGGTAGATAACTGACAGTTGACTGTGTTGACGATGTTGAAACTCATCTTTCATTCAGTAAATCAGTCATCATTCGTGTCATTCACTAAGATGTCACAACACAACACAATTTGTGTCTTCTGTATTGTGAATATCTAAGAGCTACCTGTATTTCTCACCCACTGTCTTCAATTGCCAACCGTTTTACTGTGAAAAAGGTATAGTACTACTGAGATGTTTGTGTTACTAAATGATGAGTTTTGTGCTTTCCCTCCGTGGACTCCTGCTGTTTTGTCTTATCATACTCGCCATCTCTCTCCCTCTCTCTGTCTCCGCAGGCCAAAATCGACACGCCTCCTGTAACAGCTATTGGAGCAAAGGCAGCGCCTGTCATGGCCACAAAAGCCGCACAGCCCCCACTTACAGGCATAGGTACAGTATAATCATCACACAGAGACTCCCACCTCTCTCACGTCTGCCAGCTGCTGCCCACTGTCTCTGTATTATGTAACCGGTGTGTGCTGTCTCATCTAATCTGAGATTAATCTGCAGATAATCCCACAGTGGAAAACACACAGGAGGGGTTTTACTTCATGGCAGCAGAACAGCCTGAGTGTACCAAGTCACTACGTAGTGAATTGGTCAGTTAGTTGATTTGGTGTTAACAGTTAAGTTAATTTGTTGAGTAGGTAGTACGTTTCTTTATTTTCATATCAAATACCCAAATCCAATGCTGATGCAGGAAGAAGTTTGTCTTTTATGCAGTCTGGTTGGTAAATGGATGGATCTCGAGTCCTACATGGGGTCACAAACAGATTTGATCAACAGATAATAGGCAACAATTCTGACAATTGATGCAAAAAAGCAAACAAAATTACTATTAAACAACTACTCATGTATGAATATTCAACCCAGTCTCACAGCAGTTCATGAAATGGTCACGTTATTTAATCTATTGATTCGTATACACGGACACGTTGATGTCCTTTTTTTCGTGATGGTGAGCACGAATTGTAAACTAATGTATTTCAATGGGAAGCATCTTTCGTGATCACAGTACGACTACGGTAGCGAGTAGTATGAAAAGCTGAAAATCCGCGCAAGGAGGTTGATCAGGGTGGTGGATGGGTCAAACAACACAGGATTTTCACCCCGGAGACTGGGGATTGTGTCCCGCGTGTGACGATTAATTTCCCTGTTGTTCTTTTCCTAAACACAACCGTCCCGTTGTTGTCGCGTGTCCCCGAGAGACCACATCGTCCCTCAGAGACCACGTCCGTCTCCCACGTGTGACGTTTCCTTTCCCGTTCTTGATGCTTCCCATGCTGACCAGCACGAAAAAAACAAGATGAACGTGTCTGTGTACACGAACCAATAGATTAAAAATAACGTGACCATTTCACGAACTCTCGTGAGACCATGTTGGAATATTTGCTGGATTCATGTGAATGTTCTGAATACCCTGTGATTTTGGAGCATTTGTTGGACAATAAAAGATGTTTAAATATGTCAATTTAGGAGATTGCTGCATTTTATTGAAAATGCAGCCTATAAATCTTTCTCTTACCTTATTAAAGGAATAGTTCACCCAAGAACAATATCAATTTTATACTCATCTCCCTAGGTTCTCTATGGTCCCAGAAAAGGTTTTCTATGGAATGACAAATGAAAGCATATCAGTGCATACAGACTTTGACGGAGTCTGAACGAAAGACAGCAAAAAAGGTTATTCAACATCTGAAAATCTTTTTAAAAATTCCTGTGCAGCATTATCTAAGTGTCTTGTATCCATTAGTGGGCTCATGGAAATCCAAACACAACTATTTTTGCTAAACAATGCGTTTCGGGTGAATTAATTTGTTGTGTATGCATGTGCATGCATGCGCACGCATGCGTCAAAGTCTTTTTGCACCGCTCTGCTTAACGGCATTTATTAAAAACCTGAACTATTCCTTTAAGCATGTGTTTTTTGGTTAGTTAACCTTACTTTAACCATACTGTAGCTTCTCTTCTCAAACTCTTATTGGGTGTGTTATTAAAGGTTTGCCTGCGTGGGCACTAAAAAATGAAATGTGGCTTATTGTCACTTGCTAAATGTCTGTTGTAATGTTTTGATGTCACTGTAGTCTTGATGATCACTGTGTACTGTACAGTCTAAATTTTCGCGTGGGTTTGTTGGTAAGTAGTTTTAGTAATTAATAGTAAGTAAGTTAATTAGATGGACAGCAAACAAGGAGGAGGTCTCAAGTAATGACTGAAGACTACAGCAGCAAATCTATACAGACAATCTGCCAACTAAACACAGGAAGCCCATGTAACTCTATACAGAGGAGACCTAATCAGTAAGAGGGTACAGGCTGGAAGCAAGTGGCTGAATCAGTAGACTGGCAGGGCAGGAAGGATTCAACAAGGGCAACTAATGCAACTGAAGGGTTAGACATATTTTCTATTTTTATGAAAAGCACTTGACACTAAATATGTCATCATAGAAAAAGAAAAAAATATGCACAAAGACAGACGCCCCATACTATTAGACCTGCACAGATACTTACATCTCTTGTCCTCTGTATACATATTAGTCCTTTTCTTCCTGTCGTCAACTCTTCATCTCTCATGTTTTTCTGTCCAGGCTCCAAGGCAGTTCCTCGGCCAGGAGGTATTGGCAGTGCAGCAGCAGGTCAGCCTGGCATGGAGGGAGAAGGCATGTTGTCCAAGATCCTCCCTGGATCTGCCGCTGAGCAGGCCGGAAAACTGGGAGAAGGTACATCAAACAAATCACTTAATTACAGCACACTTTAAACTTGATTAAAAGTAATTGGGCCATGATATAATGAAAGACATCAATCATGTTGAAAACATGATTATTATTATTGATCATCACCATGTTAATAATCTCATACCTTTTGGAGAAAGGCACTTTCCAAACTAGATAGTTACTTTACTTAATTACTTGCCCTAAATAATAACCCATGGATGCATTACTGAACTGGCCTAGTGGGCACAAGGGCCCAATGGTTCAACGGGCACCTGGTGACTGTTAACGTTATTTTTTGGATAGTCAATCAAACACTGAGATGCAAAGGACTACAGAGATCCCATATGATTACAAAGAGACACAAAATGACAGCAGAGACAAGCAAAACTACAAGGAGACACAAAATGACTACAGAGAGACCAAACGTAATTACAAAGACCGACAAAATGACCACAGAAAGACAATAAGTGACTACAAAAAAACACAAATGACTACAGAAAGACAAAAAGTGACTACGAAGAGACACAAAATGACTGCAGAGACAAAAAGTGACTACAGTGGGACACAAATGACTACACCGAGACAAGAAGCAACTACAGAGAGACACAAAAAAGTACAGAGATACAAAAAGCGACTAGAAAGAGACCCAAAATGACTACAGAGAGATAAAAAGCGACTAGAAAGAGATACAAATGACTACACACAGACAAAAAGCAACTACAGAGAGACACAAATAACTACAGATAGACAAAAAACTGTCTAGAAAGAGATAAAATGACTACAGAGGGACAAAAAGCAACTTCAAAGAGACAAAAATGACTACTGAGGGAGTACAAAAGACATAAAATGCAACTACAAACAGACAAAAAGTGACAACAAAGAGACACAAATGACTACAGAGAGACAAAAAGTGATGACAGAGACGCAAAACGACTACAGAGAGACGAAAAGTGATAACAGAGAGACACAAATCGACTACAGAGAGACAAAACGTGACTAGAAAGAGACACAAAATGACTACAAAGATACATAAATGCCTACAGAGAGACCAAAAATTATGCCAGAGACACAAAAAGACTACAGAGAGAAAAAGGTGACTACAAAAAGACACTAAACAACTACAAAGAGACACAGAACGACTGCCACATCCATGTAATGACCATGACATTGCAAAGCCCCTGTCTTAATAGTAACTCATTAGAGTGCTATCAAGTTGCACAACAACCAAACAAAAAAAATTACATGCCTTCCTACAATGTACTGCCCATCATTAACTTGATCATTAAGAATGCAAACATGATTTTACCTTCATGAGATGTGAGTTTTACTACTAAGTCACTTTGTTCTTACCCCTGAGTTAACATATATTTAACCTCTTTTGTCCACTTTTCTCCAGCTATCACCGGTTTTGGCAAGAAGTTCACCTCTTTATTCTGAGGTGCTAAGATTAAGGTACGTATTTACCTTAGTTCCTTTCTCCTATTCAATTAAATTTTATTTATAGTATCAAATCATAACAAGAGTTATCTCAAGACACTTTACAGATAGAGCAGGTCTAGACCACACTCTATAATTTACAAAGACCCAACAATTCTAATAATTCCCCCAAGTGCCAGCATGTAATGCGACAGTGGGGAGAAAAAAACTTCCTTCTAGGCAGAAACCTCGAGTGGTGAGAAAAAACGTCCTTTTAGGCAGAAACCTTGGACAGACCCAGGCTCTTGGTGGGTGGGCATCTGCCGGTGCCGGTTGGGGGTATGGTGAACAGTGGCAATTATAGTAACAATAGAGATAATGGAACTATGATTAGAAATAGTAGTTGTAGCAGATCAGGGCATAGCAGGGAGTAGTAGGGCGTAGCAGGGCGCTGAGCAGGACCACAGCAGCAGCTGCAACAACCATGATTTAGGTGCCACCCTAATCCAAGGACAACTGCGAGGCAAGAAAACATAAGGAATCTGTATCCCAATAAGACAAAAACAAGACAACTCCTTCATAAAAGAAGCAGCACTGAAAACACACTAGGAAACTATAAGGTGATTTATTATCTACTTGGGCTTTTATTTTATGGGAAAGCTTGTAGCTGAGGTTCTTTCATTTAAATCAGCTTACCTCAAGCAGTTTGAAAGCATCAGTTTGCCATTTAACTCTATTTAATTTATTGTCTTGTTTTTCCCTGAGTTGAAGATTGTGTTCATTATTTATAAACTCCTCGTAGATCTTTTATGTAGAACTCCCTTAACATAGAAGTCATAATTCAGTTTATAAAATCTAGCCAACAGCATGACTGTGCATATGAAAAGAATCAAAAGATACAGGGTAATCATCAGACAGCCACAGTATTTTTGGTCAATAATTCATGTACAAGGAGCTGAAAACATTTTTTTTTTCTTCAGTGAACAAGTGCATCTCAACATTAGGTATTAAAATAAATCTCTGAGATGCAGCTGGTTCAAAGTCTACTGGGATGTTGACAAATAGCTACAGCTTGTTGCATTTTGACTCTTGTAGGCAGCAGAGAGTGGGTGGCTTAAAGTGGTTTACTCAGAACAGATGGTGTGTTCCTAAAAGCAGTGTGTCTGTGTCTGAGTGTTTGTGTGTTTTCTTCTCTGTCTGGGTTTCTTGTTTGTGGTCCTCTAGCTGCTCTGCTCTGAATGTGCAGGGTGAAAATTTTACATTGACAATGGCAACTTATTCCTGCTATGACGCACTGTCTACATCAAGCAGAATGAGTGTTTACACAGCAGGTTATCACAGCTAAATACACATAGATGTGACGTAGCGGCGTTAAGTCAAGGGTACATATACTGTACACACTACCACTACCAGAGCTGTGGACTTGACTGCTTTGACATTTGATTTACTTGAGACTGGACTTCTGACTGGAATCAAGAAACCAAAACTAAGTCTCAAGTTTTGATGTTTTTCAAAATAAGACAGCGACAGACAAGCCTTGCCTCCCTGCACATGTCAAATATATTTTATTATTGGGCCTGTGCATTGAAAATGCCCATGTTGTATCATGTTATTTACAATTTCTATTTCCAGCATTTTGCTTATTAACACATTTTTAAAGACCATTCTCAAATAACGGGAGACTTCTTTAAATGGGGAATCCTACCCTGAGTATGAAAATAACCTACCTGCTGTGTTTTTGAGGTCCAGCAACAACGCTGCTTTAATTAAGTACGTTTTTTTAACATGAAATTAAAAATAATATTAAATAAACTGACTGAATGTCTCTATGTTTTTGCAGGACTATGTAAATGTCGAATGACAAAGTCACGAGGCCCCGTACCAGAAAAACCTGTGAAATTCCCCCTGCTTTTGTTTTACTAAGAAAGGGAGGAAGGAGAGAGAGAGAGAGAGAGGGGAACAGAGAGGAGAGCTGAGCATACTGGTGAGTACTTAAATTGTTATTTAACCAGAGGTGGAAAGATTACTAGAACATTGTACTTTATACTACTATTGTACAAGTAAATGCAATTTTACTCAAGTAAAATTACTTGTGTAGAAAATTACCTAAAAAGTAAAAAGTAGGTCAATAAAATGTACTCTTAGTAAACGTTATTGCATTAAATTTTTTAAAGGAGCAGGGGGGATGGGAAAGGGGGCAGGGGGCGGCTACACGTACACACTAGTGGAACAATATCAGCAACATGATCCCTCATGTTAACTACGCAGAGTTGCAACAATGTTTACCATTATCCCAAAAGGCTGTGATCCTTGATTTGATTGCATTGTTATGCATTTGTACTGCTCCCTAAATACTAGGCTCCACCCGGGTGCAACTGTCGTTCTGCACCCTTCCCACCCGCTGGCGGCTGACCCTTGGACAATGAACGTAAACGTTTACAACATGTATCTGTGTCAGCTGAGTGCAGAGAGTTCAGCCGCAGACACACCTGCAGCTTGTTCTCTGCTTACCTCTCTTTCTGAAACGGGCTGGAGTTACCCCTATTTCTCAGGTTTAAATAACCTCCCTTTCTGAAACAGAAAACCCAAAGTTTCCCTCATCTCAGGGTTAACAAACTCAAGAGTTTTCAATAAACCTGCTTTCTGAAACGGACCTTTATCTCATGTGACTTTTGTTTTTACTCTGTAACAGATGCGACTTAAAATTTAGGAAAGTACGATACTTGTGATAAAAAGTACTTAAGTAAAAGTAAAATTACAGATTTTAAAAAAGTGAATACACACAAAAACGACTTTGTGACAGTTTTTTTAGTTTTATTTTGTTACTTCCACCCCTGCATTTAACCTGCAAACACTTTAAGTCTTAGTAGGTAATTGTATCTTCTACCACAGTTTCAGGCCAGGAACTGTGGCCAGCTAGCCTGGGAAAACCCGACAAACTTCCGGCAAATTTGAGATTTGCTCTGTAAGTCAGTCTGGCCAAGAGCCCATTCAAGCCCATTTCCAATTTTTCCAAATCGAGGCACCAATCACAACCGTTGCGGTGGGCTTTACACGATGACGATAGCGCAACGATGGCAAGCAGCTTTTTGTTTACATTCAACATGACGGCCACCGAAGCGCAGCAACCAGTTGATGCCGCTGTCCCTGCTACGTCTATCCAATTGCGCCCAGAGGCATTTGAGCGGCGTCCGTTTGTGACGCCCCTTTAGAAATGAGCTGTGAATGAACGTTCCCCAGACCCACTCTCAGTTACAACTGAGAAGGGTCTGGTGTCAACCAGGCTAGTGGTCAGCCAACAGTCTGCAGCTTTTCATTCACCAGCTGTTTTCACTAATTACCTCACCATCAACCAGGGGAGCAGATTATCAAAATCAGCTGCTGCAGTGGTTGAAATCCATGTTTGGTTGCAGAAACTTTTGAGCCTTTGACCAGAATCTGGTTCAATAGCATGTTTATGTCATATGGGAGTTGGTCATTGCGGGTTGAAAATGTAGCACTATATCTATTAAATTTGGGTTTAATTAACTTGAACAACAGGCTTAAGCTGACATAAGGCATCCATGTTTGTTTGCTTTTCCGGCACTACTGTATCATTGCCCTTCAAGTGAGATGTATCTTTCAGAGATGAGCTTTCAGAAAAATAAATGTTTCAATTTCCATGTTACCACAACTCTGAAATGAACACAGCATAACCTTGAAGAGACCAAAACTAATGGTGCGTTCTGGTGACCTAAATGCTAAAGAGGGAAAGATGCTAATTTTTCAACCGGCTGAAGCGAGTCATCCGGCGGAGTCTTACCGGTGGGTTAACGTGGACCTCCGGGTACTGGCGCCATTTATCTGCATGTACGGCAGTACACAGAAAATCTGCTAACTTTCCTTTAAGTTACCAGCTAACGATAGCGCTAGCTAGCTAGTTTGGTTGGCAAGGTGCTTACCGATTGCTAAACAAGACATTTTTAGGTGACCAAAATGTTCCAATTAACTTTGATGAAGTGAAAACACACAGTGAGAGGGTCAAAGTTTAAGACGAAAACATGGACAGCACCACAAAAACAAGTTCACAGCTATTTAATGTACACAGGGCTATAGTTAGCATTGCTAAGAATCTATCATGATTGACAGGTTAGCGTGTTGCCACGCCCTAATGCATGCCCTGCTTTATCGTCAATTTAAAAAACAACTGGAACATAATTTAAAAAAATTAACATCATGCTGTAATAAGGAAGACTTAAAACTAGTGATTGAGACCAAAAACCCATTATGAAAATATTTACTGAGGTAATAAATCTAGTGAAAAGTAGGGGCATTTTCCCATAGACTTCTATAGAAACTTATTTTTGCAACCAGTGGCGTCGCCCCCTGTTGGAAATGAGATTGAATGCAGGTTTAAGGCTTTTCCACATTGGCTTTACTTTTCAGACCCTGAAGCTCCAGCCATTATTTTTACAGTCTATGGTTTTGACATTTATCTTTATCGCATGTTGGATAATTTGCAAATAGTCTACCAAAAATAATGGTAAATATATTAATATAACTTTATGCAGTACTCTGGGATTAACAACATATCCTGTGGGCACATTGGGAAACAGTGGAGATTATGTCTGGTCCAATATTGTCCAACTATGTGTCAGAAGGTGGATGTTTTGATTAAGTAAAAAAACTTGTCTGAAATGCTGATGCTTCCTCTTGCAGCCAACAAGGACTGGAATCCTCTGGACACTTCATGTCTCAGGCCTGAGCACACACTGGCAGAGAGAACATGCTGCTCTCTCTGGCAGGCCAGACAGTAAGTTACTTTTAACTTTGCCTAACTTATTGAGGTCTTTTTTAAACCACACTGTACATTTTTTGTGTAAAATTCTAAACATTTACTTTGTAGTATGCGTTTAACTGTTAGGATAATAATTACTTTATTTCCCATGTATTGCTGTATGCCACCGTGTCCTTCTTAATACTACCACTAGGAGGCATCTAAAAGTCAGAAATATTCAAATATTATTAGAATTATAAGAAATATTCAAAGAACATAGGCGCTTTAAAAGAATTACACTTTGATACTTTGTAATGCTGTGTGAAGTGATCGGCTGCAAATCTGGAAAATTAGCTAGCACTGACAAATTATTAATTTTCAAGGTTGATGAATAAGCTATTAAAACATAATTTAGAGC
This sequence comes from Sander lucioperca, assembly GCF_008315115.2. Classification (NCBI taxonomy): domain Eukaryota; kingdom Metazoa; phylum Chordata; class Actinopteri; order Perciformes; family Percidae; genus Sander; species Sander lucioperca. The sequence goes on from NC_050184.1 coordinate 10,631,442, forward strand.
ATCATTGGGCACTAAAGCTCTCCACTGAAACCCACAATCTATGTGTATGTAGGTTTTGCGTTATCTGGATCAAATGATCTTACAGGGTGTGGAAAATGATTGCTTTTAACTGAAGAATTTAGCTCTAAAAACCTATATGAGTTGTTATAGTTACACACTTTTCTGTAGTTTGGATCCAGATGTCTACCACATGATTGATTGACATACAATCTTTGAACAAACACCAACACAGGAAATTAATTAGAGAAATTAAAGGTTTGCTGTTGAATTTTTGACCTCCAGATGCAGTACACAGTGCTGCCAATGGTGTCACACTATCCCACTGATCAACAGATGTTGGTAGCACGCTAATATATGCTGCAATGCGCCAACAAAAGCAGAGAAGAAGAAGACTTCAAGCTAGTACACATTAGATGTAAACAATGCTGGATTTATTATACTTTAAATCTTAGCAAATGTTTAATGAGGAAATGGATTCAACACATTTGTTAGATACACACAATGCATGTCAATGAGTAAATATAACTTGTTTGTTTACTAGAAAACTCCACAGGGCACCTTTAAAAAAACAGCAATATTAATATTACCCTTATGAAACAGATCTTGTACTCTGAGCACAAAGCACCATTTTAATTTACGTATCACTTTGTCTTCAGGGCATTTGTACTTCTGTAATAATCCATCTCCATATCTCAATTTTTGTTATGTGGAGACAAGCGGCCTGTGCTGCTTGTTCCTCCAGATCAGACTGAAGCCAGTTTTGTCGCTGTTTCTGTGTTTTTGCAGCTGTTGTATTGTAGCCTGCTCCTGAAAATCACTGGCATCTGGGTTGTGTGAGTTTAAAATCCTGCAGTCAGCTCGGCCAGAAATAAATCCACAAAAGTCATTCTTTTTTCCAAGTGCATGCCAGGGATTTATGAACTGCAGTCTGACTTTAACCTATTAGAGTAAATTGACAATGTAACATCAAACAAAAAGGATCAGAATCAGGCATGTAGGTCTTTTAATGAACCAAAGTATCAAAGTAATGTAAAACACTGCTCGGAAATGAAACTAAACTAGCATCAGTGTCTTGAAGGTATATTTAAGGGTTTATTTATCTTCACGTTGTTGATAACAACATCACAGAAGTCAGAATTATTGTGACGAACACCTAAAGACCTCACAACCTAAATATAAACCTGTGAGACAAAATCCTATAAACAACAACACTGAAAATATAAAGAAAAAAACTCCTCCTAAGTGGTTATGCCAACTTCGTCAAACCGTGCTTGAGTATTGGCTATAATTTGCTATTCACATGAATTAGCTTCAACACCTTAATGTGTGTTACAAATGCAGTATTTGTTGCATAAAAGTTCAGAAGTAGAGGTTTAATGTATCACATATTTATCTTTTGTATATCTCTGAAAAATGTTGTGATGTCCTTGTGTGATTACAGTCAACTATTTAAGTCACGGTTGCTACAACGGTTGCTACAACATTAGTTAGCTTACTAATCATCAAGTGGTAATCATGCATTATTTGCCAAGAGCAGATTTTGTAGGGCAGTAAATAAAATAAGTTGACAGTGAATGTTTTGCAGACGCGTTCAACATGAACAGGCATTAGCTAATACAAAACATATTGCAAATTATAATGATGATTGTAATGTTTAGGAGTCAGGTTTGAGGGAATGTCAGGTCATTTCATGGCATGTGGCTCTGACACAGGGTGTAGATGTGTTTTTTTGTGAGTTGGGGCAGTAAAAATAGAATCAGCAATAGGAAAATCTATTGTTTTTTTTCATTGGAAGTCTTAGCCTTGGTGCAATGGGTTTTGAAGCTTTTGATGCACAATGGGGAGATCAGCAGGCATTGATGTTGCTGCTGTATTTCAGAGCATGCACAGTGTTTCATATGTGCCATAAACGATAATGTACTGAGCCTGGACTCTGTGTGTTTGTGTGTGCTGTGCAGCCATGCGCTGACTAAGTGCCTCATGTGACTCTCTCTCCTCCCACACTCTACCGCTGCTGTCAAACATCACTGCTTTTTTTTTTTCTCTCTTCTTCTTTTGCTCTCACTTTCTCACTTTCCTGCTGTCTCTCCTCTCTCTGTAGGATTTCACTTTCTCATTCGCTTTCTCTCTCTGCACGTCTTGTCTTGTTACTTCTACACTGTAAGGATCTCCCCCTTTTTTGTTCTCCATCTCTGCCATTTCTACTTTCATTCCCCCACTCATTATATGCTGTAGCTTAAAAAAAAAAAAAAAAAATCCCAGTACACAAACATACGTATGTGTCCATACTGTGTATCCTTTTGGCCACATAATGTTTTCCCCCCCTCCCTCCATCTCTCTGTGAGTCAGCTAGCTGCTTGTTGCATACCAGCCCTCACTTGGACAGATTAAGTCTAGTTCTGGGCACATATAATATACCGCATGTTTGGAGAAGTTAATCTGGGTCAGGCACAGTGGGAAAGAAAACCAGAAGGCAGTGATTCTAAAAAAGATACATACAGTGTATATTCATTTGGGAAACATACTGGACCTACTAGGAAACAGGAGTTCATGGAGGGGGCGAAGACAACCTGTAAATATGAATAGACTTCCAAAGCTTTAAAGGTCTGATACATAATTTGGCAAAGAATGAATAAATAGTGTGTATTTTATGATTATTTAGAAATAGTTACACACAAATCACCCAGAAATTACTAAATAAATGTGTGTACCAGCCAGTTTTACAGGTTTAGGCAATGAAAACTCCTTAAGGTCATTCTCACTACTTCCTGCATTGGCAATGGATGCTGAACCTAAATCAGCATGCAGCATATTTGCATTTAAATGTAATTTACAGGACACAGGTGATGCTAGTGTCTGGGGTACACAGGTGTTTTGCATTGGGCATAATTACTGCAGTGTCTATATATACACTGAGGTGCTCGCTCACTCTGTTTGCCCTGTTAGCCTGATGCAAGGTGTAGGTGTATGACCAAACACAAGAATGAAAAATAAAGAGTGTGCAGTTCCCTGTTTGCAGAATGAGTTCTATTTGAACAATACAAAGACAAAAAACACTAAAGCACTACTAGTTTGCACAATGAAAGGCCTCTACTTCAGGGCTGTGCAGCAAAGTTGAAGTGCCTGATTATGTGACTTCACTCTTGTGTCATTTCAGGCAGCAAAGTACAAAACATTTTTATTTTTATCATGACTTTATGTTGATGAGGCTGCTTACCCTTACTGCACATAGTATATACGCTGCTGCCTGGTTCATGCGGGAAATACTTACTAAAACAACGCACTCATTTTGATTTTTTTTAACCTTTTTGTTGCCACACTGTTTTCTTGACTAAAAAAAATATTTTTACTCTTGCTTCTGTTTCCACTATCATTACTGCTCCTTGTAGTGAGATGAAGGAAGATCTGAGGATTGAACCTTCCTGTAATGGATAAATGAAATACACTGACTGGATGCTCACATATAGTACAAAGATGCATGACATACAGATACCAGCGTGATATGGGCTTCCTAAACACAAATCAGTGACATTGCTGATTTAATTGAACAGAAAAATGTTGATTCAACTAAGATCTTTGTCAGGTCTACATGATAAATTGGAAAATAAAATGGACTTTAAGGGAAAACTCAAGAGAAGGCATGGTTTTGTTTTGCCAAAACGCGATTTAAATATGTCAGTACAGTATGCTGTAGATGAGCAGTGTATTTCCTAGGCTTATCCACCATCTAGTGGCCAACTTTATTTTTTACAGTTTTACAACTCTATACAGCATTCACCTTCATTTGAGTAGAGAGGCTCCCTGTGTGTTTTTGCCATTCAAAAAACGACCCCAAGCTACATTATTTGACTACATATAACTTACAAGCAGCTTTAAAACACAACACAACCTGGCATATTCAGACTCACCATGCTAAATCAGATCATTAGTTTTGTGTATTCTCCCCTGTCCTGCCTATTCTATTCGGTGTTGCTATCAATTGAATAGGTGTCAGCCTAGTCTATATCGACAACGTTTCATTTATGGAACTGTTTCAGTGCCGGAGGTTCTGCCAGATGTCCCTCATTTCTGGCCGGATGTCCGTCACCTTCCGTGGGGTCTCTGCAGGGTAAATCCAGACAGCTAGCTAGACTATCTGTCGAATCTGTTTCCTCTTGCACGACTAAAACAACTTTTAAATGTATGCATGTTCCACCAAAACAAGTTCCTTCCTGGGGCTCTTTTGCAGAGGCACCGTTATTCGTCCGGCGCTTAACGCTGCCCAAGGTGATTGTGATTATTTTAAAAGAATGCCAATAAACCAAAGCACATTTTATCCTATCCCAGAATGTTGTGTGGACTAGCCAGATCCTTCTTCGCACTGTGGAGGAAGGTCTGGCAACGTGAGACTAGTGTCAGCCCAATGCATTATAAACTTTAATGGTTTAATGTCTGGTCACCCAGACATTGTTCATTTATTGAGCTCCTGTGCTACAATTTTTTATTCTATAAATTATTAAAAAAATATTTTGAAGCACAGCAGTTGCTGTGTACTAAACAGTGTTTACTATGGTGTTCATATATGAGAAATATTCAAGTCTTATTACTGTATTATATATATATATATATATATATATATATATATATATATATATATTGTGTAAACAAGGTGAACAACAGTTACAGGTGGTCATTTTGATGAACTGTTGTCACTGAAATATACACATCTTTTTTAAGCATATCAGACATACAGAGGCCGTATCAAAACGGTTGTGTTAAATAGTTTTGACTAAATTAGCTTTTTTGTTTTTTTACAGATCATGCCAAGCCAACACCCATGTTTAGAAGGACTACCCTCTATCCAGTGTCCCTAGCCAAAGAATTGGTCTCCACCAAACTACCACAGAGTCCTAGAACCAACCTGTAGCAGTTAGACACATCTCCGCTCCTTCATTACAAAAGAGCAACTGGCAGCCAAACATGACAGCAAAATTCAAGAAGTTTTGTTTTGTTTTTGCTGGTCTTCCTCCATGCCAGTAGAGGGAGCCTACTTACATCACTGGAGATCTACACAGCCGTTGAGGACGAGTAGAACCAATGGAAGCCATGTACCACCTCAGCCCTCCATGTGGATTTTACACTGCAGCTTCAATGGAAGGAAATAAAAGGGAGGTGCAATTCTACTTCTATATGCTGATGACTTCACCATTTATATGAGAGCTGCTTCTTCCTGCTTACAGGACATGGTAGCTTTACCACAGGCATGGTGGCATGCTAGGATCCTTGGTTTCACAGTCCTGTGCTCAAACTAGGAATAACAGCAACAAACCAGCCTCTCTCCTCTTTTCTATCTCTTCTCTAAGTAAAACAAGAGTGGGGAAAATAAACTTATAAAACTTGCTGAGGTACTGCAGGTTTTTCTGGTACTAAAGACCTCTTGTTAATCACCTATCGGGAAGGAAATTAATGGAAATGTCACGTTGAATGAATAAGACAATGCTAACGACATATCTGACACACAGAGAACCAGTGTGTCGGCTAGCATTTCTTTCCACGTTTTGTTTCTATCTACATTCCAGATTGGAACTATTGAAACCTTTTGCTCCCCCTCTTCCTCACCTCTCTGCGTTTCTTGAATGCTGATTCTTCTTTATTTAAAATCCCCGCCCAACGATCCTCAACTTGCCATGTCTTTAAAGAAGTGTAGTGGATTAAAAAAAAAGTAGGAATTTGGAATGCATGGAACTTTATATCCAAGACCTTACACTGTTCATCATTACTTAAAAGAGGCCATAAAGACACTGGGAAACACATCTTAGCTAGATGACGTAAACAATAACAAAGAAGAGAGATTTCCGGAGCAACTCACAGGAATCGGGCCACGGGAATAGGAAGAGCCTTTTGTTTTTTTTAAGTAAAAAAAAATGTTTGCGATTGGTATTTGGAGTGAAGCCGTATGTGGTCGGGTTGTTTTTCAGCCATTGCAAAGCCATTAAGACAACATTTACCTGCAGTGCTTGTGGTGATGGGGTTTCTCCAACTGCTCCACAACATTTGGCTCTCGGATATGTCTCATGTTGTTGTTGGTGGTTATCATTTCTTGTGTTCTCTTCATTTTTTTTATAATTTAGTTTTGTTTATTGCCTGGTTTTTATGTTGCAGGTTACCAATTTTGCCTTAATCATTCTTAAATATTTTATTTTAAAGTAAAACTGGCATCTTTTTTATTACACCCTGTAAACATATTTAAATCACACCCTTTTTTATGTAGTAATATCAGCTGGAACACTGGCCACAGTGAGATTAATTTATATTTTTTAAATTAACTTTGTTTTTGATAATTGTTTGTGATATTAATTTTCTTTTATTTATGTTTTGTAATGTTTTGTTACCTTCATCATGCCCTCCGTCAATTGTTTGACTCTTATTTATTATTAATACTTTTAGAGGTAAGAAAGTAAAGAGCACAATCTTGTGTCATTTAAAAAGTTGGTGGAATAGAAACATGTTGCCTCCGTCTGTCTTACTTACCACTGATGTACTGCTCAAGTCTGACTTAAACGTACCACCAAACGTACTACTGCTGTACTAATACATCAGAGAGCAGGAGCTCAACTATAAACAAGAGTTTGGTACCACCCAGATCTTCTCCTCCAACCAACAGTGAGACATCGTGTCTTCAATCAGCCACTCGGTGGATCGGAGTAATACGCTGCTTGTATTAGCCAGCTGGAGTCTTATCTGAAAGCACTGCAGGGCAGCAGAGAGGCACTGAAAAGCAGACCAGTCACACATCACGGCCGAACTGGACTTGACATCGTCACCTGCGGGGGTTCGGGTTTCAATGGGATTCTTCTGACCCTCCAAGATGGATGTTTATTGGGAGCGCCGCCAAGCTCCTTACACATCAGTGTGTATCCGCATGTGTCTTCACACTTCAATGGTGTCAAAAAAGAAAGGGAGAAAAAAATTCGCACTCATGTGACTGAGGAACCAAAAGTAACACACTTGGTTGTGTCACAAAGTCACTTGCCTTTTTTTTTATTTTTAATTTTCTATCATGGTGGCGTCCAGACCTGTAACCCAACCCCCGAAAACCTCTCTCTCATACTGTCAGTTGTCATGGAAACTTCTCAGGTCAGTGTTCTCCCTGCTGTTGCTCCTGCAGTGCATTGTGGAATCTGCGGTTCGGTACTCAAACCTACTCTGTCGGGCCAAACATTGCGAGGCCTTCAGCGAAACCAACGAACCAACCAACTTCTGCTGTATATTGTCTGTGTGAACGCTCGCTGGGAACCTTCGCATGCCGCCCGGCGCAGAAAACCTTAAAGTCACCTCTATATTGTTCTGTTCCTAATGTTTGTATGTATGTGTGGGGGTCTGTATGCGTGTATTTAACGACCATCATCCAATGTGGAAAAAGAAAAGAAAACAAGACAAACACGAGTTCAACCACAACACATATGGTGGGCAGAAGAGGCAACCTCTCATCTCCAGTCCTTCTATGCAATGAATCATATTTGGAAAAATAGAAACATGAGGAGGAAAAGGGAAGTGAAAATACACGAATGGGTCAAGTAATTAAAAAAAGGCACAATCATGTATTACACCTTTGGTTATTCTAATATCAAGTTTGCTTTGTTTTGGCATCCCACATAGATCAAAATAAGGACATTCTGTGAATTTGTGTGTGTGTATAATATAGGTCACCAGTAAGCTAGGAAATAACAAGGGTCTTTGTATTACTTGTGTTAACCTGGCACCTGGTTCAGGGTCCCCTGTCCTCCCCCACTGGGAGTCTCTGCCAAAGGGTCTCTCTATAAAGATGTGTTTATGACAGCTGGGAAATGGCAATCAGAGCTGAGAGGATGAGTAAGGAAACGGCAGTGGTCCTGCCACAGATCCACCACTGTTTTTTTTTAAATGTTTCATGGAGTAGAAATTTGCCATACAAATATAATTCAACAAGAAAATGTCAATGGTCAATCAGTGATTTCCATTAAGAATTGTCTGTTAGGAAAACTGCATAAAAATAAACCTAAAATGTTCATGAGCAAAAACAAAAGTCTCACAAAAGATGCTACGCTATAAATAGTCAATTTGCTGTTCTATTAGATAAGTATTTCCCAGACAAACAAGGAAATAAAATGCATTTTAAATGGGTAGTTAGAGGAAGCACTGAAAGATCCCAGCTGTCATGAAAGCATCTGCTGTCGGCCATCTTTTTTTGTTTTGCTTCAAGCAGGGGTTAACAGAATATACAGAAAAGTTGTCCAGAGATTTATATAAAAATAGACTACATATATAATTTTTTTTAATTTTATTTGTTTAGATGACGAAGGCCCAAAACTCGGCTACCTGAATGTGCACTTGTTGTTGTTTTGCAGAGAGAGAAGTATTTAAAGAATATTTAGGTGAAACACAAAGCCAGTTCAAACACAAATATTTATATGCATATTATTGATAATAATATATCATTTATAGATTATATTTGATTAAAAATACTGTTGTAGGCTACTAGTGAAGTACTATTCAAGGCATTCCTAAATTTAATTAACTGGTGTGAGAGCGAGTTTGTATGTGTTTAAAGGTGCACAGTAACTCCTTTACAACTCCTTCACTTTACTTCAAGTCACTGAAACTGTGTAAAAGAAGTCAGTATATATTTTTTGTGAAACATTTATGAAATGATTTATCTATGTAAGAATTTATTTTATCATAGTGAGAGGGGATAGAAAGCTGGCTGGGAGCGAAGAAAGAAGAGAGATTTAGGTTTAAAATCTATAGACAGAGTGAGAAATTATGTTTATACAGATGTTATCTATTGCTGGATGTATGCACAACCACAATTATCAATTGTTAAAAATCTTTTTAATTGAAGTTATACTTTTGAGTCTGGCTAAACAGAAAAAAATACATCATCCTGTTTATTTTATCACAGAAAATCTGATTGGTGGGTGTTAAAAATTTACTTTTCTGGTAATGTGCTGTCAATTGATTGGTTGTTTTAACATACTTCCACAGGTTTCTCTTTCTCTATTTTATGTACAAGATTACAGGTCATCATGGTCGTTGCTTTTTTTGGGTCTTCGTAGAGTTAAATTCAGCTGTGTGATTATTCTGGTTCTGTTTGGATCTGGCCGTGGCCCTGACAAACCGCACCGAGCCTGGAGAGATCACTTCGCAGGTACACTGCCACCAGATCAGTGTCTTAAAATTAGTGTCAAAGTAGAACAAATAAAATGAGAGAGAGTTTAAAGTTATACCCAAATTAATAATAACTTCCTCTATTGTATGTCATATGTTTTTGGAAGTTTGTAAAAAATTAAAATGTTCAATAAAATGTTCCTCAATCACTTTTGCCTCAGGAAAGCACACACTAAATGCAGCATCGCAACTGAGATGATCAATAGACAATAAAAAATAATGGGTGCATTTATGCAGGCGCAATAAATTTTTAACACTTTACGACACAGATGTGCTCTTCCCATGACTGCTGTTGACAAGAGGAATTCAGCAGTCGCCATGAAGACATAAATAACAAGATCTGTGTCAAAATGTCTAAAAAAAAAACAAATTTTTTGCTCCTGTGTGAAAACAGCCACTGAAGGTGACTTAAATATGCATAGCAGCAAGGGCTTTTATACTAAAATACTGGTCACTGAAGAAAGCCATCCTGTTACTGCCCTCTAGCCAGTCGTGGTCTCTGTCTATACTCTGCATGGTGTCTGTCTATATCCAGGAAAGCAAGGTCAGACCACAGCAATCACCAGTGGGCAAAATCACCAAGCCACAGCCTGGTTTTTCAGAGGTGTTTGAAGCACAAATGTAGACAAAATTAAAATTAAAACTTAGAGTTGTGTTCCAAATCAAGATGTTAACAAATCGAGATCTGCTCGGAAATAGCTTCTTTAAGCCCCCCAAAAAAACAGAAACTAGTTTTCATGAGGGAAAAATGTACCTTTTTCTAAATATTAGGAGCTAAAATTCACTTTTATTCTTTCAAATTATGTTTTGGAACAAAACTCTTGTGTTTATAAGTTTGCAATAGAACACAAAGGGTCAAATTTCCAGACACATAGCCAAGAGAGGTTGCATCCATCAGATCTGTGTTTAAAAGAAGTCAAATCTCAAAAGTCTTGAGTCGTCTTTGAATCCGACATCAAGAGTCTTAGCAATAAGTTTGCATTTACACACACAGTCAGACATTCAGATTTTTGACCCTTTGTGGCACTGATCTGGTATCAGAATGAGGTATTTTTCTGACTATACAGCAATGAAAAAGGGAATGACAAACTCTTAGCGCCACAGACTTAAAAAGAGTCGACGGTATTTAAATGCAGCTTAGAATGCTTTTGGGAAACCCGGACTGCGTGTGTTTGTGTGTTCCTAACCAAAAAGCTAGCATACAGTGCTTGTAAAGTTCGTAGTGTAGCAACTGTCACCACTGCTCTTGCTGTCGGTCATGCAGACAGTCGTTGTGTATAGCAGGACCGGAGAACAATTTTAAAACCCACAAATATATATATATATATAAATATATAAAAAGAAGATGTTTCATAGGTGAGAGGTTGTAAAGAGAGAGAGAATGCTGAAACAAAAAAGAAAGTCCATCTTTCACTGTAAAACCATCAGGGAGCGTTTATTCATCTTTCACCTGTAATGAATCATCAAAGTACAATTACAAGTGCATGACCTGGACACCTCCCCCACCCAAACTACCCCCCCTTCCCCTCCCCCCTCGACCACCCATCCCTAGTCCTTTTCAACCTCTTCGACCTGTGACCTCCCACCTCACGGGCTGCCATCTTTTTCAAGTGTAAATACCAGATGAGAACCAGAGTCTGCTTTGAACAAATAACAACATGTAAATGCCATGAAGGACATGTTCTGTACAACATGTAAATCTCGAACATGCTAACATACCACAACACACACAGGCATGAGAGAGGCCTTTGCACACTACACAGCGACACAAGCTGGAGCGTATGCAAGCCTCCCTGCCCAAACCTGTGCTTTGTGTGAATAAAAACAACAAAACCTACATAACAAACAAGAACAGTTGTTGATTTGAATAATAAATGACAAAAATCGCATTGTATACATATGTGGCTGGCTCGTGAGAACTGTTTAAAACTCATTAAAAAGTTGTATTCGGATATAAAAAAAAAATTATAAAAACATATTGGTCTGTGTAGATTTTCTATACATGTTGTGTTTGTAAAATGAGATGACATCAAAAACAAAAAAAGGGAAAAATATTCTGGCTTCCATGTAATTTTTGGGGTGGACAGATTATTTTTTGAGAGATGAAGATAAGGAGGGTGAGATAGCAAATTGGATGATGGAGACGAGAAAAAAAAGAAATCATAAAATAACCCAAATGAATGAAGAAAAGAGGGTGAAAATAAAATACAGAAAAAGGTCGAGAGCCTAAAATGATTACAAAGTGTTCCATTCACTGTTGTAAGTGCAATGAGCTAAACTTCCTGTTTCCCCATTGTAAAACCTTGTGTATGTTTCCGTGTATTCCTCCTGTAAATGGGTGTAGTAGACCTGGTGCATCATGCCATGTAATGTGATGAATGACAAATTATGACCTTACAATACATTTCAATCAGGAAAAAATAAATAAAAGACAAATAAAAAATGGTTGTGTACTCTTATTTTAGTTTTTGTAACTGCATCCTGATGAAGTTTCATTCATTTTAGAATAATAGCATATATACAATCATTTATTTCATGTCATTTTTAGATATTTGCAAAAAGTGAGGACAAACATTTGTGTTTCTGTTCTAGAAGCTAGAAGTCCGAATGAAATCAACTTTGTTTAAAACATGTTTTATTCGCATTCTTAAGTGTAACAGCGACGTCTCTGGTCATGGTATAGTATGTTGAAAAAAGCCATTAAAAAGTCACAGTATGGTATGTGGAAAAATGTCAAATTAAAGTGTGTCGACAAAAAGGGATAAAAAAAAAAGAAGTCATAGTGTCGAATGAAGTGATAAAAAAGTCATATTAAAGTATGTTGAAAGAAGTCATAGTAAAGTATGTCAGGGAAAAAAATCATAAAGAAATTCATGGTATAGTATGTCGACAAAAAGTGATTAAAAAAAGTCATAGTATAGTATGTTGAAATAAAGTAATTAAAAGGTCATTGTATAGTATGTCAAAAAAGTCAATGTATACTATGTTATAAAAAGTCATAGTATAGTATGTCAGAAAAAAGTGATAAAAAAATCATGGTACTACCCGACGCAGAGGCCCAGGTTTCGAATCTGATCTGCGGCAATTTCCTGCATGTCTTCCCCCTCCCTCTCCCCTTTCATGTCTAAGCTGTCCCAGTGATTAAAGGCGGAAATGCCCAAAAAATATCTTAAAATAACGTTAAGGTGTAGTATGTTGAAAAAAGTGATAAAAAAAAGTCATAGTATAGAATGTCGAAAGAAGTCCTAAAAAGTCATAGAATAGTATATTGAAAAAAAAATCATAGTATAATATGTCAAAAAGAGTCACACAAAAGTAAATGTATAGTATGTCATAAGAAGTGATATAAAGTAATAGTATAGTATGTTGGAAAAAGTGATAAATAAGTCATGGTATAGTATGTTGAAAAAAGTCATGAAGTCATACTATGGTATGTTAAAAAAAGTCTAATTATAGTATGTCGACAAAAAGTGATAAAAAAGTCATAGTAAAGTCTGTCAAAAGAAGTCATAAAAAAGTCATAGTATAGTATGTCAAAAAAGTGATAACAACGTCATGGTATAGTATGTTGAAAAAAGTGATAAAAAAGTCATAGTATAGTATGTCGAAAGTAGTCCTATCTAGTCAGTATAATATATCTAAAAAAAAAAAATCATATTATAGTATGTCGAAAATGTCATACAAAAGTCATAGTATGGTATGTTAAAAAAGTAATAGTAAAGTATGTTGAAAAAAGTGATAAAAAGTCATAGTCTAGTATGTTGAAAGAAAAAGTATAGTTTGTCAAAAAAAGTGATTAAAAAAGTCATAGTATAGTATGTCGGAAAAAAGTGATAAATAAGTTATGGTATAGTATGTCAAAAAAAGTCAAAACGAAAGTCATAGTATAGTATATCGAAAAAAAATCATAGTATAGTATGTCGAAAATGTCATACAAAAGTCATAGTATAGTATGTCGAAAAAAGTCATAGTATGGTATATTGAAAAAAAATCATAGTATAGTAAGTATGTCGAAAAAAGTGATAAAGGGTCATAGTAAAGTATGTTGAAAGAAATCATAAAAGAGTCATAGTACAGTACATCGAAAAAATTCATAGTATAGTATGTCGAAAAATGTCATAGTATAGTATTTCGAAAAAAATCATAGTATGTCAGAAAAAGTAATAACAATGTCATGGTATAGTATGTCGAAAAAAGTGATTAAAAAGTCATAGTATAGTATATTGAAAAAAAGTCATAGTATAGTATATCGAAAAAAGTGATAGTCATAGTATAGTATGTCAAAGGAAGTCAAAGCAAGTTTGTCAAAAAAGTGATAAAAAATATAACAGTATAGTATGTCAAAAAAGTCATAAAAAGTCATTGTATATAGAAAATAAATCATAGTACAGTATGTTTAGTCATGAAAAAGTCATAGTATAGTTTGTCAAAAGTAATAAAAAACTAATTGTATAGTATGTCGAAAAAGTCATAAAATGTATAGTATAGTATATCAAAAAAAGTGATAAAAAAGTCACAGTATAGTATGTCGAAAAAAGTCATAAAAAATCATAGTATAGTATATCGAAAAAATTCATAATATAGTATGTCAAAAATTCATAATATAGTATGTCAAAAATTCATAGCATATCATATCAAAAGAAGTGATAGAAAAGTAAATGTATAGTATGTCGAAAAAGTCACACAAAATCATAGTATAGTATGTTGACAAAAGTGATAATAAAAGTTATTGTATGTTAAAAATAGTCATAGTATAGTATTTGAAAAAAGTGATAAAGTCATAGTATAGTATGTTGAAAGAAGTCATAGTATGTCAGAAAAAGTGATAATAACGTCATGGTATAGTATGTCGAAAAAAGTGATAAAAAAGTCATATTATAGTATATCGAAAAAAGTCATAGTATAGTATGTCGAAAAAAGTGATAAAGTCATAGTATAGTATGTTGAAGAAACCTATGTCTGACAAAGTAAGTTACTTCAAATACCTTACACTTTCATTAAAAGTACCTTTCAGTAAACTTGAGTTCATATATAAACTTAAAACCATCTGCATTTTCCATGCCTGAACTTATCTTATCCTATTTTTTGTGAACATGCTAGTGATTAATGCATTTCGTCTTGCAGCTTTTTCAATGCAATGTTGTTCAGCCCCCTTCTTTTCAGACAACATATTTCACCTCTCAGCTCTTCAGGGTGATGCTTTTTTGTTCTATGCAATGGATATGTCTGATAATACAAAGTATTTCTTCTTTCAGCCTTTTCAGTCAATTCATTTGAGATTCCGCATTTGAGAGTACAAACCCCAATTCCAATGAATTTGGGACATTGCGTAAAATGCAAATAAAAACAGAACACAATGATTTGCAAATCCTTTTCAACCTACATTCAATTGAATACACTACAAAGCCAAGATATTTAATGTTCAAACTGATAAACTTTATTGTTTCTTTGCAAATATTCACTCACGTTCCAAAAAAGATGGGACAGGGGCATGTTTACCACTGTGTTACATCACCTTTCCTTTTAACAACACTCAATAAGCGTTTGGGAACTGAGGACACTAATTGTTGAAGCTTTGTTGGTGGAATTCTTTCCCATTCTTGCTTGATGTTGGACTTCAGTTACTCAACAGTCTCTGTTGTCGTATTTTGCGCCACACATTTTCAGTGGGAGACAGGTCTGGACTTATGTGACATGACACTGTCATGAACACATGACACTGTCACATTACACAGTCATGAACACATGAACCCTAACCCTAACTTGTCATGACAAAACCCGAATGACACTTACTTAAAGAAGCGTTATGTCACAAACGTGTCAGTGACAGTGTCATGTCACTCTTATGTAGATACCTTCAAGTAAAGAGTAACCCACTATTTTACTATGAAGCCATGCTGTTGTAACACATGCAGAATGTGGCTTGGCATTGTCTTGCTGAAAATAGCAGGGACATCCCTGAAATAAGCAGATAGTCCCTGAAAAAGACTTTGCTTGGATGGCAGTATATGTTGCTCACACAGTTGTTCTGCACGCAGTCGCCCCATCCTTGCTTGTGAACGACTGAGCCTTTTGGGGATGCTCCTTTTATACCCAATCATGACACTCACCTGTTTCCAATTAACCTGTTCACCTGTGGAATGTTCCAAACAGGTGCTTTTTGAGCATTCCTCAACTTTCCCAGTCTTTTGTTGCCCCTGTCACAGCTTTTTTGGAAAATGTCGCAGGCATCAAATTCAAAATGAGTGAATATTTGCGAATAAGCTATAAAGACGATTGGTTTGAACATTAAATATCTTGTCTTTGTAGTGTGTTCAATTGAATATAGGTTAAAAAGGATTTGCAAATCACTGTGTTTTTATTATCATTTTACACAATGTCCCAACTTCATTGGAATTGGGGTTTGTATTACAGTTTAGCTTTTTATCTTTTCTAGCAATGTATTTCAGCTCTTAGCTCATTTAGGTAATACAGTTCAGCTTCCAACTCTGACAGTTTTACATTTCAACTTCGTTTTTTAGCAGTGCAGTGCAATGCATTTGATATATCTTTTTTACATTAGTGGTCTTTTCAATGAAATTCATACTAATTAAAACCATTCCACATTTCCTACTTTTTTTTTTCCTATTTCCAACTATTTTCACTACTTCACCTTCTTCTTACGGATTTAAGCTATTAATCCAGTTTAGCTTTAGCAATTTTCTAGTCTACTCTAGTAGTTTATTTTTTTTTGGATAGCTGTCACACTGAAGACTGCAGTCATCCTGAGTCAATAATGAAAACAATCTGATATGCAGTGTGTTTTGACTCAGTATAGGGTTGTGCCAACAGGTTCCTTAATATAGGTCATTCTAAAAAGGAGGAGACATGGTCATAAACTGAAATTAGGATTTTATTAGTAGACATTTCCCCTGTTCATTAATCTACCAAGCTGTCCACAGATTGGATATGAACCCTTACAGTCCCCCTCCCACCTCCAAATAAAACATCTGGTACAATGTTCTCACCAAAAACAGTTTAAATACTATAAAAATAAATCAATTGCACAAAATATGCCATTCTGCTTGTGATTACCCTTGTGCCGCACGTATACACACACAGAACACTGACAATCCCATGATACAGTCCAGGAAAGAGGGTCAAACTCAACAGAAGACATTTTTACAGACAGAAACAGACACTCAAAGCAACATAGATCTAGTTTAATGACAGAGCTTCAGTCTTGTGACTGGTAGAGTCTGAATCGCCACTGGTGAATGTGACCTCTCCATGTTTACCAGCTGGCATTACTTTACAGTCAAAAACCATTTCTCAACAAGAGCTTGTTTCTGTTTGGGTTAATTTATTACTGTAGCATTTGACAAGTGTAAAGTTCAACTCAAGTAGTGTTTGTGTGATTGATATTTAATTATTGACAAGTTGACCCACACACTGCACTGGCTAGTTAAAGCTGACTGATGTAATGGCCGAGTAAAATGTACAAGCATTAAGATGGTCAATGATGTTCACTTCAAGCCCCGCTTAGATGCTGTGCTCCTCTATAAAACAGTTCAGATTCATGTTTAAGTGAAAGAGAGAAATTAAGAGCTGTTTGGATTAGCTACATAAGCAAAAGAAAAAAAAAAAGAATAATTTCATAAAACCTCAAACATAAATAATCATAAATAAAAAAAAACACAAAAAACAAAGGAATGAAGAAAGGAGGCACTAAGCATGACACAAAAAACACACTAATGAAACGTTAAGTTGGTCCAAGATGTGTAGTCCCCAGAGGTTATTATAACTTCCGATTATTTGGAATATTTTAAGATAAACTAAAAAGGCGAAGTCATTATTTGGAGATACATCGGACTATTGAAGCTGAGAAGGCTGAAGATGTACTTGTGCTTTTCCGGTTGAGAGGGGATGTAAAGCTAATTCACAATAACCTATTAGACATGTAGTAAAGTTGAGGTGCAAACAGTGCATGGAGTTGGTTTCGTGAAATACGTCATAGCTCTTACATGCACTGATAAAAACGTGATTTTTAAACTGCAGGAAACACAATGGTAACATTCAAAATTAAGAATTTTTTTGAGGATCACAAACAATAGGGGCAATAGATTTGTTGCACTTTCTCCATTATGTTATTTAAAGGGGGGGGGGCACCTAGAGGATAATTTTCCTTTTTCTTTTCAACAATAGCTCTTAAAACTAGTTGTTTTATATCAAAAACTCACATTCTCAGCGGTGCAAACAGGTCTGCTGGCAATGTGAAGAGTGTGTGTGGAGAGTTGATGGTTTTAACCTGTTCATCAAACATTAATTGAAACCCTAATGCAAGACAAACCGGGGGTTTATATCTACCAGCCACACACCGACAAGAGCAACTTAACAGTTAAAGGGATTTTTAAGGTAAACTCACTGTGCACAGGATGTCGATTAATTGAGTAAGGAGTTCCTGTGTAAATACTAGGTATCCAGTATCCAGTCGGCCCAGCTGGAGAACTGTCAACAGTACCATCTCTTTTTTTTGAAAGTGAAACTCTTGACTTGCTGTTGTTGAGACAAGTCTCCTTTTTACTACAATCCATATCAGAAGAAAAAAAACAACAACATATGGACGGATTACGAGACAATAGGCGTCTGGGCCCTGACATGTGAAAGGCCCCTTACTCTGTGGGAGCAAAACACCCAGAAAGGACTAACGTGTTGAGTCTCTTTGTGGTCATTTTACGCCTGTACCGCCTGTTTTGTGTTTCTTTCTGTGACATTTTGCAGGTGACCTCCGGGGCCGTTCAGTAATCCATCCATCCAATCCAATCCAACCAGACCGCAGAATATATAACGCTGCGTGTTACATTATATTACGCTGACATGAATATCTTTTTTTAATCATGCTATAATGAGTGAGATTATTAATGTCAATCTTGAAGGCTCACACAGCAAATCCTCTCTCTTGTAGTTAGTATGGCTTTAAGTGTCTGTACATATTTATAGTCATTCACACGATGAATGTGCATATATTGTTACTTACATTTACTCGGTGTGATTTTGGATTGCATCACTATTACTCAACACAGGTGTTGGTTGAGTCTTATCTGGGAATTAAATATTTACTAATAAACTCATCGAACTCATTTCATAGAGTGAGAGATTTTACTCTGTTGAAGTGAATTTAGTCTTCCAGGGTCAGATTTACATGCAGGCACCGACCAACAGATTGGAAGAACCAGACAACAGGGTGGTTCTGTAAGAACACGTCATTAACACTTAAATCTGATGGTTGAGACTGAACCTATGTGATCTGCTAAATCCTGACCTCTGACCTGCCTATGGAGGGGGAAACAGAAATGTGCCTTCAAATTTGCTTTGAACATAAAAGACTTTCTTCATTTACTCAGCCTTGTAATGATAAGATGTACGAAACCGAATGAAAAATCTGATTTTCTCTGACTTGTGTGAAGCCCGTTTTGAATAGCAGTGAATGTTAAGCTGTATATAAACATTCAGTTCAGTGGGTCTTAAACTCTGGGCCTGACCTCCAGCTGCTATACGTTTTCTTTTAGAAGCCAGCACGGAGTGAATTCACTGTGGATTGTTAATGTTAATCATACTGTACATTTTTACTGGAAGTAAAACCAACAGCTATTCTTACAGACATACAGAAGCTCCAGGCTAAGTTAAGACAAGAGTTCAGCCCCTCAGATGCTCTATTCATTCATCCGTTGCTGTGTGGGAGAACATCAGATCGCATGTGGTTTCTTTTCTGATCCCAGGTCTGGTCTCATTCAAGCTGCACATTCCAATCTGCTGTCATGAAAACCGTATTCTAGTAGCTGTATTGATTTATTTCCATACATAAACCTTAAAGGTGCTGTAGGTAGGATTGTGAAGATCCAGGACTTAGCCAAAAAATGTGAACATTGACAACTTCTCAGTACCTCCCCCCTTTCTGCTAAAGCCCAAAACGGTCTCCTAAGCCCCTCCCCCCACAAGGGAGAATTAATGTGTGTGCACGAGCAGTGACTGACACGCAGTTAGACACCCCCCCCCCCCGATTGGTGCATCTGAACAGGGAGCTGTGGATTTTTGCAAATTGTACTACAGGCTGTAGGTGGTTTTTAACTTACCTGCTTCATGTAGTTCTACTGGAACATAGGGTCAGTTTCAGCAAATATGACAGAAAGTTAGTTTTAGAAGTCTTACCTACTGCACCTTTAAGTAGAAGGTTAATGGGAGAGTAAAGGTGGACACTAAGGCTACATTAACATTGCTACGTTTTGGTTTAAAAACGAATATCTTTTGCTACGTTCACACCTCACATTCACACTGCTCTGGCGTTTTTAGAGCCCCTAAACGAGAGAAATTTGAAAACACTTCTGAGCCCGTTTTGGTTTGCAGTCTCTGGGGTTGTGTTGCAGTCTCAACAGCTGCAAACAGAGACCTTTGGCAACACCAACACTGACGCCAATGTTTCGCCGCCTGATTGGGTCACGACGTCTCGGTCTCTGAGACTAAGCTACTAACGTTCCCATGGCAACTACCAGCAACAGGCGGAGTATGCCCAGTATACAAGAACGTTGATGAGATATGCGGTTTGGGCATGTTAGATTAAACAGAGATTAGTTCTTCTACTAGAGCTAAAAACTAAAACCAAAACGTAGTGTAAATGTAGCCTAAATATTTGAGGGATATGACACATGGACAATAATTAGCTCATTCATTCAATTTATCTTGACCAACAATATTTCTTTATAACTATGTTCCTTAAAGAGTACAATGTCACCTATATTTTTTTTTGAGTGTTTAAAATAGAAGAAAAAAACACTTCCTCGAGATTCATCTTCAGTCAAAGGAGCATTCACATCCCTGATTTCCATGTTGACTGGGTGTCCGTCCAAGTCCATGAATCCATCTATGTGATTATTATGTTTTACTTCATGTTTCTACTCATATTTACTCATTAATGACACATTTGACATGTTTTAAATGTCGCCGTCCAGAGGCTTGGCAGGTGGGTTCTCGGAGGAGAGAGTTTGATTGGTAAGACATAAAACATTCAGATTGGATCTGTGAGTTAGTAGGCCGTTAACGGTTGTTTCACACGTACCACCTCTCTGCCGCCGCGTTTGGTCAGGAATAAAATGATCCTTGTGCTCTAAACAATGCCGGGGCAGAGAGACGGGAAACGTTTGCTGATCGTTATGTGACAAAATCACACATGGTGAGAAAAAAACTGAAGTGAAGATTTAAAAAAAAGACCTGAAGACTCAGTTGACATCAAGCAGGCCGCTGTTTGAGAGAAGTGACGAGCATCTGGATTCCTTTTAAGTCTTTCCAATTTGCGCTGGGTGTACAGTCAGTTTAAAGATGATGATGATGATGATGATGATGATGATGATGATGATGATGAAGGCAGTAGGATAGGTGTTAACATTTCTCTCCATGTCTTGACAGGCAGGTCATTGCAGGTTATAGAGGAGGAAGAGGAGGAGGATGAAGGCTAGCGGGCTATCAGTAGATATCGGGCAGGTCCTGGTAGTTCCTATTGAAGTAGCCACCGGTGTAAAGCCAGCCCTGGGAGTTGGTGTATGGGTTGGTGCCCATCTGGAACCACCTGAGAGACACAAACCCAGATTAACAGCT
Source organism: Sander lucioperca (assembly GCF_008315115.2). NCBI lineage: Eukaryota > Metazoa > Chordata > Actinopteri > Perciformes > Percidae > Sander > Sander lucioperca. The sequence continues at coordinate 10,652,256 of NC_050184.1, forward strand.
GCACAAAGTACCTGCTTCATGCATCCCAAAATGTGCAGTGCGATCCAAAAAAACGGGACAACATGTTTAGCTATTGTTGTCTTGTTTAATTTATATTGTGTGATTAAGAATTGATGTTTATTTGAACGTGACTCTGACAAGAAATGTTTTGAGTACCTGAGCTGATATTTTTAGGTTTTTATCAGCTTCAAATGCAAAATTCCGAATGGTGCCGTCGTCATCAGTTCAAATTTCATTTTAAATATCCAGTAGTAACATGACATTGTTAATACTGTATCTATCTTGACTATCTGTTCTGTTTACATCGCTGTTCCTAATAATCAGAATATTGACCATTACTACTTTACAAAACTTACAAAAAACATAATTTTTCACATCCCATTAACAAAGCTCTTGACAGGTAATGGCGATGTTAACTAGGGCTGAACGATTAATTGCATTTTCGATAATATCGCGATATGTTAAAAAGCGATTTCCTAATCGCAAAGGCTGCGATTTGGTCACATGACTCGCGAGAGCAAATCAGTCTGCACTCCGCAGAGAAAGCATCAACTAGCATGCTAACGCTACACTGTACCTTGAGCTGATTTCTGTCATTCAAACAACTCTGAGTTGTAGTTTAAAACTTTTACAGCCATTTTAATAAAATGAAGGGTTTTATTCGGGCTTGAGTCTATACATGCAGTTAATGGATACAGGCACGCAGAACTCAAGGCTCGGTTGGCAACGGTTAGCTCTGATTAGCGGTTAGCTCCGGTTAGCGGTTAGCTCCGTTATAAAGATATGAGGGGAGGAGCTGCCACTGAGAGGGGTAACAAGCAGACTGATAAAAGACGTTCGGGGAGCTTTCACAGCAGCGTGGCCGCGGTGTTTCAACGGTTTTATTAGTACAGTTAATCCCACGGCAAGAACACCAGCAACTAGCTAACGAAACGATAGCCTCTCTGAACAAGTGCACACGGCAGCACGCAACTTCACGAGGGGGAGGGGCTGGAGGCAGCTCCTCTCTGTGCACTGTAAAAAATTACACTGGTGTGTGTGTGTGTGTGTGTGTGTATATATAGATATATACTATATTTTTACTTATTTAACTGTCTAGTGTGTAATTGTGTGTTCATACTATACATTATTATATTATTCTTTGTTGAATAATACAGAAGACAAAGAGCTTAAAAAAATAATCGAATATCGAATCGTAATCGCAATATTTGGGAAAAAAATCGCAATTAGATTATTTTCAAAAATCGTTCAGCCCTAATGTTAACATGCTTAAAACTTGAAGTCTTTTGACGACACCTCACTTGCTCGGTAATCAGTTTGATCCAATATCAAACTACAAAGGAGTTAGTTGTGAAAGCTCACAACAATATAGTTATGTTACGTTTGTACTAGTCCTTGACCTTCCACTTCCGGGATTGCTCCGGTGCCACAGGAAATTCCGCCGGATGCATATATTTTCACCGATGTCCGTTTCCTTCCGCTTTCTTTGTGTTGGAATTTTAAACTCCGGTGAATTTGAGGACTATGGTTAACTGCTCCTCAGATCTCTACAGGGTAAATTCAGACAGCTAGCTAGACTATCTGTCAAATCTGAGTTTTCTCTCGTACGACTATTTTACAGCGGCTTCGTTCGGAGCTTAGCGCCACCCATGTCGATTGTGATTGGTTTAAAGAAATGCCAATAAACCAGAGCACGTTTTTCTCCCATCCTGGAATGCTGTGTGGACTAGCCAGACCCTACTCTGCTCCGCAGCGTGTGAGACAAAGTGAGACTATGTTTGTACCATCTGTATGTTTAATTTAATTTAATTGAATGTTTGGAGCACTTAAAGTATGCGTTTTTCCCACCTAGTAGACCACTCATCCTCATCCTTGGCTCTCTCCTTTCTGGCAGCTCTCTGTTTATCCTCCAGTCTCTCCTTCTCCTTAGTGGCCTCATCTGCAAAAGAACACACACAAACTGTGGATTGTACCATTTAGCTCAGTAAGAGAGACTTGTGCTAGAATACATTTACCATTTCAAGGTAGTAAAGTTGTTTGCATCTTTCTTTATGGATAACTCACATACATTGCATTCCATTTGTACTCGGAGCTCGGATTTTTCGAGGTCAAAATCGGAAACATGCCCCCTGACCTCGGATTTCCGAGCTCAGAACGCGGGCAAAATCCGACTTGTAAATGGAACGCATTCAACTCGGGTGTGACGTCATTCCCTGCTTCGGCTTCCGAGTTCCGAGGTAAATGGAACGCACTATTAGATAGATCCACAAGATGATATGAGGCAGTGACACATACGCCCAGCAGGTGGCAGCATTGTCTTATCATCTATTCTTTGTATCCCATGAGAAGTCATTTAAGACAACATACTTTAAGATGTTTAATTCAGCAGCAGGAATGTAGCATCACAGGTTTCTGCGGGCCATTGCTGCCAAACAACTCACTGTGTGCGCAGGCAAACAGAAATCCAGTGAACACTGATAAGGTGTTATTTAAATTTAAATCAAATTACCCATGTTGCCATTCTCCATGGCTCTGATGTCAGGCCTGAAGCGACAGTCTGTGTGGGGCAAGATAGCCTCCATGCCAGGCTCCAGCTCATTGAGAGACATTGTAAAGTTGGTGAAGTTGTACATCTGTGTAAGGAAGAGAGGGAATTAGGAATAATTAAATGTGTGTTTGTAAAAAGCGAAAAATGTTTACTTAATTCAGGCACATTTATCTGATATATTATATCTGCTCAAGCACTGTAATTCAAATCCCAAAGTATCAACATTCTTTTGCTATAAATCCGTTGATTAAAATAGCCCATTAACTGCATTTTTGTGAGACCATTAGATCTTTTTGTATCAGACTGTATTGTGTGCATTTTTATTTTCATACCACAGCAGAGTGTGCTGGTCTGGATTCTATCCTCCACAGCAGAGTGCTTCCTGGTACAACAGAAACCGTCTCCTGGACGTCGGGCATGTCATCTGCGTCATCGTTTTCTGCTCCCTCCTGCTCCTCCTGGAAATAATACACTTCATTGTAACTGCTGTTATTATGTTCAGGGTTAAATTGCAGCTTCTATCTTCTTAGAAGTGACTTTGTTTATACCAGGGGTGGCGAACCTGTGGCTCTTGAGCCGTCTGCGGCTCTTTGCCTGCTCCTTTGAGGCTCTGACTGTGTGGCTGGGGGCTGTGTTATTGGTGGATTTATTTATTTATTTTTTTACTTTTTGAAACATTTCAGATAAGTACAAAAAAAAATGGAATGCACTTGCCAATACATTTGCCAATTATTTTAAAATAAAAAATAATGCAGCAGAGTTTTGAGGACAAATTCTGCAACCCGAGGGAAAAAAAGCTGCCACAGATCACCTTCCTCATTAACCCTTTCACTGCTGAATCAGATTGTTTGAAAGCCCCTCTAGTAACAAATGAGTGAAAGAGTCGCTTCGAGTGGCACAACAGAGTTCTAGCAAGACCTGAAAAGGATTTTCAATAAGAAAAAAAAACTATGAAAACTGCTATGTATTATGACTGTCATCAGATCTGGAAGTCACTGTTGCTGTTGTAGTGTGGACGTGCATGTGTTGTGTGGCTTTTTGCTATGGTGCGGGTTTTTTTGTGGCTCTTTATGCTGAACTGGTTGGCCACCCCTGGTTTATACTGTATCTACAGGATGCGTGTGTCACGGTCGGAGTAGTCTATATCCACGGTGTTCAACTTCTGGGATTGGTCCGTTGCCGCCGGAAATTCCGCCGTGTGTCACTCTTGACTGCCGGATGTCCGTTACCTTCTGCTTTCTTTGCGCTTAGCGCCGCCCAAGACGATTGTGATTGGTTTAAAGACATGCCAATAAACCAGAGCACTAACCCTAACCCTAACCCTGCCGAACCGGTACTTTTAAAACGATTCCTAAACCAATTCTTGAAAAACTGAAAAATGACATCAAAGAAAGGCTCTTTTATAGAGTTTTTTTTTTTTTAAATTGAAAATTATTTAAATTTAACAATATATTAACGTTTTAAAGTACTTAAATATATAATAAGGAAACCTAAATCACCTAGCGATCACATGCAGTGAATGGTTAATATGCTTTTACGTCGGTTTTGGTGAGCCCAGAGGGAAAATATGGCATTTTAAAAGTAGCCTACATTTACGGTAGCTATAAACTACAGAGAAAGTGTGATATTTTTACGTCCGTTTCAGAGCGACAGAGGGAAAATATTTCAGTTGACACATTAAGTGGAACTGAAATGAGGAACCGAACTAGCCAGACCCTCCTCCGCAGCGCTGTGCGAGACCACTGTCTGAGAGGTCTTTCCAAACCCACCAGGACAGCTACACACATGTTGCAGCTATTACGCTACACTACAAATAACCACGCAGACTAAAGTTGGATTGCTAAAGACCTCAGACCACCAAAATCACAAGACAACAATTATACAAATAATGATGGGTAAAAAAGGCACTACGATCCTGTTTTAGATTAAAGAAACCAATCCAAGCCAGTGTCAATCCAAGCCAGTATCAATTCACAGAATTTCTAACTTGTTCTCACATTTTTGTGCTTCTTGTTGTCTCCTTTCCTCTCTGACTTCTTGTGGGCCTCATAGGCCTGAGGGTCAACACTCCACATGCACTCGGTCCACTTTCCATAGATTACACAGTGCTTCTTTTTACTGGACAGAGAGAAAGACAGAACACCGAAGGGAGAAGAGAAAGCGGTAAGATGAGGAAACAAGAGAAAGGACAAAGGCAAGAGAAGACAGCAGAATGAAGAAACAGTATGGGGAAGATGAAAATGTTATAGAAAAGAGGCAGACCAAGGAAAAGAGAATGCATGTGAGTGAAGAACAAGGACAACAAAGGACAGACACAGAGGGAGGAGAGGAAGAAGTGGTACAAATAGAGAAGGAAAAGGAAAAATTAGATTAGTATAACAACTTTCCAAACTTGACATTCTATATAATAATACAATATGCATACTGTGAGTGACATAGCAATATACTGTAAGAGCATAGTGAAACCTCTTATCCTGGATGTATCCCTCCACTTTGTGAAGCTCTTTGCCAAACATGCCACAGGGCTTGAAATTCAACACACACTTGTCTCCAGTGCTGCCGAAGAAAAGAGGAGAGAAAAAGAACCAGTTAATATCTTTTCCTCCAGAATGATGGTGAACTGAATGTAAAAAGTTACATTAAATATCAATTCCTTGACACTGGCATATTGGAACTTTTTTATTGTTTTGTTTAAAAGAAGATTACATAATAAAACCATCAAATAAACATTGACATTAACTGAATGTATATTTTATTGACTTCAAATAAAAGGGTTATGCTCCAACCATGACAATTACCACATCAAAGTCTCTTAAAGTACTCACAGAGTACTTTTACTAAATGCATTTACCAGTATCATTAGTCTAATTTAAACCATCCTTAGCGGTGTGATGATGTGACAAAGGTTTGCCAGCCTGAAACCAGACCAAACTGAACTGAAAATTGGTGCAGAAAAAAAATATAATGTCAATCAAGCCTTTCCTGTTTTCTATGCGAGACACTTATCCAATCTGTGAAACAGTAAAGCTCAGCGCCGGCACACTGTGCGAGACTGTGATTTGACGGCTTCGCAGCTCATGTGTGAATCTGTGCTGTGAATATGACACAGCGCGTGACAGAAACAGGGCTAATAAAAGCCTTGCAGAGCTTCCCCGGATAAATAAAAGGTTTTACAAGTGGTCAACGGATTGTTTGCCTGAGAAGACACAGAGATTAAACAAGCTGCAGTCTTTAAGTATCAGAGTAAACACTGCGACAAAGTAAATAAAGGCGTTGGGCTGAAAGGAATGCTAAACAGCTCTGTGAGCAACAGATAGAGCTGTGTGTTTTAATGTGCTTTATTTGAACTCGACTGTGGTTCACTTTTCTCTGTAGGAACTGTGGAGTCAAAACTCTGGACTATCATGGGTGATGACCCAGAGAGAGTGTGTGTGTGAGGCTCAGTGGTGTTGTAGTTGCTCTTGAGAGTCAATGAAAGGTCAATCAACTCCATAGATTACACTTAACTCCCCTTTAAATTCCCTTAATTGTATATTAAGAGTATAATCCCATAATCCCAACAAATGTAATAATTATAATTGTTTAAGCAATGTATCAAGCAAAAATGACAATATATTTTCTGTTTCCAACATTCATTGTAAATTTAATATTGTTCCTGGTTGGACAGTTTTGTTGGACAAAACGAGCAATTTACAGCCGTCACCTTGGGCTTTAGGAAATTATGATGAGCATTTTGTCACTACTTTGACATTTTATAAACTAAAAAAACAATCCCCAAGTTAATCAATGAAAATAATTGTTGGCTGCAGCCCTATTTTACTTTAGATTGTTTTGCAACAAAAGACTGGGAAAGTTGAGGAATGCTCAAAAAATACTTGTTTGGAACATTCCACAGGTGAACAGGTTCATTGGAAACAGGTGAGTGTCATGATTGGGTATAAAAGGAGCATCCGCAAAAGGGATGCCGTTCACAAGCAAGGACGGGGAGAGGTTCACCACTTTGTGAACAACTGCATGAGCAAATAGTCCAATAGTTTAAGAACGTTTCTCAACGTACAATTGAAAGGAATTTACTTTGTATATTATTGTCTAATTATAAAACATTGTGTGCCTGAGCATTGCTATAAAAAGGAAATAAATCACAAGCTATATTCCCCATGTATAGTTTACCTGTGGTTGACTATTTCCACTGTGCCATACTGCTCTATCCATAGTTTGCCAAGGATGATATTGTGTACACAGCAGAAAGGGTTACTCCATGTGTACCCCTCGTTGTGCCTGGAGAGGAAAAGAAAGAAAGGAGGGATGAAGAGCAGGTTAGAATAGAGAAGAAGAAAATGGCATGAAAGAATAGACAAAGGGGATTAAACAGAAAGAGGGGGAGGCAGCACATTGGAAAGAGGAAAGAGAAGAGAAGATGAGGAACTGATTTTGGATCAAAAAACTGTGATATCACCGCACACAAACATTTTCACCAGTGTCGCTTTTGAACTCACTTGAGTAGCTCTAGTGTGATGGTTCCTTTAGGCTCAGCCTCGACGCTCTTGCCCCAGAACTTGAGTTTGGGGTAGATGGAACCGTGGAAGACGAAGTCTCCGACCAGACTCTCTGCATGGAAGGCACTGACTGGGGGATGATGGGATACCTGCTCCGACACTAGCCGGAAACCCTGATCCTCTCTGTAGAAGGAAGTGCAGAAGAGGGAGGATAAGCAAACTGTTAAAACTGGGTGACCCCGGAGCACCTTGGTATCCGAGTGGTTACAGCGCATGCCATATGACCACACCGTGCCGGGTAGGGGTGTTGGAAAAAACTGTGAATCATGTAAGAATTGTGATTTTTGTCTTAGATTCTGAATCGATTCACAACATTTTCCCCCCCACAAAAAAGCCTAGATATTGCCAGAAATCTGACTGAATTGTCATGCTACAGTAATAGACTAGTTCCAGAAGGCGGCAGCAATGCAACATTGTGGATGCCAGCTGCTGTAAAACTGAAAAAAGACTGAATTGTCAACTCATTTATGAGATCACAGGACCAGTTAGCATCCCTTAGCTTAATGGCGCTATCAGAAACACCTCTGTTATTACCATATTTCCGTGAAAACATATTTATTGTGTGTGTGTGTGTGTGTGTGTGTGTGTGTGTGTGTGTGTGTGTGTGTGTGTGTGTACCTGGTGAGTTCATAGGTCTCTCCCAGCAGAGGGTTAAAGGGTTTTCCAGTTCTGTCCCACTGAGACGCAACTGCTGACACAGCAAAAGCAGCTACTGCCTGAAGACAAACAATTTACAGATCATGTTAGTGAGTGTGTGAGTCATGACAATGCTTATATGCGTGTGTGTGTTTCTATTTCTATGTGCGTTGCACGTTCTCATACTGTATCAATCCTTTGGAGCTGTGCTTATACATTACGTGTGTGGTTGTGTGTAAGGCTTCTCATGCAAGTTGGTTGATTGATCAAATACACTGGAGATCAGTTGATATAGTGCGGGCCACCATGCCAAATGAAATAACCTTGACTATTGGTTATATTATGTAGCTCATGCATTTCTTTAATTACACCACCAGTGCAACTGTTTCCATTCACTGATTAACTGAGCATGTCAGAGTCAAACGTGCAAGTGAAATAAACTAATTTAGGTTAATTTATCAAGCCCTGATTGCTAAACCTTTCTCACCAAACACTTGGATTTATTTGTGGGGCTCCCTTTGTTTACATTATTTATTGTACTGTATAGTGAAATGTTTTATTTATTTTTTGAGTAGTTTTTGGCTAATAGGATTGCACACAAAAAAGGGATTAAGTTTGTCAGAATGTGGTCAGCACTCATAAAAGAATATCAAAACTTGCATACAGATACAGTAAAAAAAAATACAGCTGGCTGTGATAACTGAAGGAGATGCACTATTGCTATCACTTCTGTGTGTGTGTGTGTGTGTGTGTGTGTGTGTGTGTGTGTGTGTGTCTGACCTGCATGCGTTCTATGGAGTTGGACAGCGAGCAGGCTCTGTTGATGAGGTAAGTGTGTTCCATGTATTCTGTAATTCTCTGCAGGAAGCTCAGAGGCTCGTTGAAGACGATGGGCATTGTGATCTTAGAGAGTTCCTGTGAGAAGCAAACAATGAAGTCTGTATTTTTAGATTCGACCCTGACTAAACAGAACTTGTTCCAAATCATTTGAATGTCTTAGAAACTCTCTATCCCGGTCCCACCGGGCCCTATTTTAACGATCTAAGCGCACGGTGTGAAGCGCCTGGCGCAGGTGCGTTTAGGGCGTGCACATATCCACTTTTGCTAGTTTAATGGCTGAAAAAAGGGTCCGTGCGCCAGGCGCATGGTTTGAAAGGGTTGGAAAGGTAATGTTTTAATTAATCACCTATCCCAAGAGGGATTTCATGTATGTATGTATGTATGTATATATATATATATACATACATACATACATACATACATACATACATACATACACACACACAATAATACTATTTCACATTGTAATATATTTTTTTTAATCTTTTGCATGTTTGTGTGCTGCTGCGCGTCTCTGTGTGCATAACAAGCATAGTATGCGTGAGCTGTGCACAAGCATTTTACTAATAAAAATTATTAAAATAACAATGAAATGCTGCGTTATTGACTTTTGACCAGCTTTTGTTGGTCAATGGCGCGATCACTTTCCGCTGCCTCAAGATAGCAATATGCCAAGAATGCACCTGAACACACCTCCCTGTAAGACCAGCATGCCCATGGGCGCACAGATGGGCGCATTTGCTATTTAAACGACGTGGGCGCTGGACGGGAAATTAGCAAAGACACTTGCGTAGGGCTTTGCGCTGCGCCAGGTGCAAAATAGGGCCCACAGAATCTGACAAATACAAAGACAACTGTTGATGTAATAAACAAGATAATGTGGTAATGTACTACTGTCTTGACTGAGACAGTGTGAAGTAATCATTAAAAACATATCACACAATCAAGTTTGACATAGATGTTTAAATAAAAACTGTATATGTACAAAAAGCAGCATTTAATTTGCATCCTGAAATCTTACCAGTCCGATGCATTTCTTCAGGATGCTCCAGACACTGATAGTGTTTCTAGAAAACATGGCCGCAGGTAATGACGTCCTGAAATGAAAGAAAATAAGAAATGACTGTGTATCATACATGTTATCCATTCTAGCCCCCACACACACACACACACACACACACAGCTTCCTCAATATTTGACACATATTTTCTCGAAGGATCAGCTTTGGCATTTCAGGACCAACTGTACCCACAAGAAAACATTGACTTGCTTAAAGTCAGAACATATAGTGTTGGTTTTAATAGCCACTCTGATACTGACAGCAGGCCTGAAAGAACGAAACAACGTTCTTCTCTCTCTGTGTGTCATTACTAACAGTATCTGATCTAACAAACTGGTCAGAATGAAAACCAAGGTTGTAGATCAGCTGTGGCTTGTCAGGTCTGTTTGCAGGCCTGGAGACACAGAAATACTACACGCAGTATGGAAAAGAAAGGGCAAATGTTAGAGCGAAAAAGAATTCACCATTAATCTAACATCGTATTCTGATGATTGTCGACAGACCCTAGATTTGTTCACATGAAAACTTTGAGGCACTCTTTCCTAGAGTGGCTCTAGTAGAAGTGAATGGAGAAGTGGTAATTTTCCACTCTGTCATCACTGCAATTGAACAAAAGTAATTTGGCAGCATAAGTCAGATGCTTTTATGTACGAGTCAACAAAGTCAGTACCACACTTAAAGCGATATTGTTTTCTCTTGTTTCTTTTATGCTATATGTGGTAGAGACATGATCGTATTCCACATCTGGAACAATGCACGAGCAGAATAAGTCAAGTCATACCACACTTTGGTGATGAAGCCTAGGAATAAAAAGGTATTTAGCAGGAGATCCTCTTCCCTGAGAACATTTACAACACCAGTGAGCCTTTCTTTGCATGTGATGAAGATTATTATATGTACTCTAGTCTCGCCAGACCTATCACAGTGCTGTGTCCGCCCTGGAGAAGGGTTTGGCTGCACCCATTGTTCCGTACGTTATCATTCTGCTATAGGGGGAGAAAAAAAGTTCTGGCTTGTTTGTATTTCTTTATACCAATCGCAATCTTCTTGGGCAGCACCAAGCCCCAGATGTTAGGAGGGAACTTGTTTTGGTGGAACATTTGCATGGGGGGAGGTGAGCCCTGGGATTAAAATGGCTAAATCCCCACAAAAAATATATTATATACATATTCTTTACAACTATTAACTTAAAGAACAAAGCAGCTCTGAGGTTTTTGTTGTTGTTTCCCGTAGCGACAGATTTTGAAAACGGTAGCACGCAGATAATGGAAGGGGAGGAGAATGCTGCGTGAAATATGCGGCAAATGGCAGGCTTATACCCACAGTCTACATCCCGTGAGTAAGCTATATTTACAAAACAACAAATTTCTTTTTAGCTTACTTACAGCTTCCAATTAATTTGCCTGTAAAAATGGCAGCTTCCAGTTAGGATAGGTTAGAATAAATGTGAAAAAATACAAATCTAGTCACAAAAAACCTTTAACCCCAATGAGTAAGAGTTTTGACCCTGCCCAACACATTACTGGTACTGGTTTCAGTGGGAGGCTTCAAATAGTTTCTGGAGAAGCTACAATCATACAAACACACTGCAGATGAAATGTGGTGCAGGAATGCAGCAGTACCTGTGTTTCTTGATGCCATTCTCCTGCGGCACCGATCCGTTGTTCTGACTGCTGCTGTCAAACACCACCGCATCTTTGTAACTGGCCTCCGACACCCCTTCATACGACTCGTCCGAATCCAGGCCTGTGGGAGAGAAAGGTTACAGTAAGAACAAATCTTGCAACAGCCGATGTTCTGTGTAGAATACCTGCTCATTCACCAATGTAATAAAAAGCAACAGAAAAAAGAAAGTCAAATACCTAGACACATTGGGCTCAATGACTTTTCTGGCAGTTGATTTGGGGTCAAATATTAATATTTTGTTTGCTATTAAACGGTAACAGATACATTTGCATACTGTTTTGCATCAGGAACTTCCTGTCTGTGTTTGACTGGCAAATTTTATTGATTGCCATGCTGACTAACTTCTTCATTGACACAGCAGTGCGGCACTTTAAAAACTCTTTTAATTCATGGAGATAATATATGCCAGGCTAAATAATGGTTGAATGCATATAAACTGTCATGGTGCAGCAATATGGAACCATGGCACCTTGTTTGAATATTTGCATTAGTTGCAGTAAAATGTTGGAAATAAAATAAACACTGTATACCTGACAATATCATGCAGTGTGAAAAAAATCAGATAACAGACAAAACACAAAAAGCTACATAATGACAAATTAGAGCGAGATATCACATAGAAAGACTTCCTCACTGCAAAACCACACCAGTCATAAATACATTTAGACACACCTACAGTATGGATGAGAAAATGTGCTGGTACCAGCCACCTGGGTGGTAGCCAGAACATAAACATGGAATGTGAGTATTTAGTGCTGCAGGGTGGAATTGTGGTGAATTCGAAGTGGGGCCTTAACAACAGCTTAAAATAGACTAAATAGTTTATTATATACATAAACATATAACAATATATATACTCAGCTGTCAGTAGTATGTCAAAAGGTACCAGGTGTGTATTCTTACCATATCAGGTAGGCCATTTTGGATATAAACGTAATGCAAAGGCCAAGCGCATGAATATATAGAATATTATTACTGACGTCCAAATATTTCATTCACATTTGGCCAAAACTCTGGTAGCTGGCAGGCATAAAATGAGATTTTACATCATGAAGCGGGATCTATGCTTCTGTGTGGGCTCTACGCAGAGCTTTCGCCGTAGCCTACATAAGTGGCCTGAGGTTTACTTGTGCGCTGGTGTCTGCGTCATTCTAGTGTATCTCTTTAAGAGAACAGCAGGGCCGGCATGTGTGAGCGTGGGGAGTGCGTGGTAGAGCAAGTGAGAGAGTGATGGGGATTAGCTTCGGAGCAAGTACCGACTATTGAGGCATACTAAGAATAACAAAGTGTCTCCCCTGTGCTTTCTGATCACAGTCGGAAAGCTGTAGCAGGAAAAGTTAACCCTTTCCTTGATTTCATGTTTGAGGAAAAGGAGAACCCGGAAATGAGTAGGGGGAATTGCAACGCTACCAAGCCACGGCCAAACGACTGATCATAGTTGTTAAGGTGTGTATCACCACGACTTGTGATTAAAAAATTTTAAGAGGTATGTCAGGCTACGGCGTAGGGTCCGTATCTCCACGTACCTACTTATTACTACCCACGGCGTTATTTTAACACAGGACCATAAATTGGGCTTAATAGTTAAATGAGGGGTCTGCAATTGTTATTCGTACATGTTTGCAAACATATAATAAAGGTAATGTAAAACATTATTCATTGTAAATGTAGTGTATTAACTTGCAATTCTGCCAATTGCTGCTAATCTCCACACATTTGTAATATACACATACAGTAATTTGACAATATCCTCCAAGCCTCTGTAGCTGCCATGTAGCGACCAGTGCTCTGTGATGAAAGCTAATTTAGTCTTGCCTTCTACAATTCAACGTTGTAAAAAGTGATAGAATTTAAGGATATAAATGTATTTTGAATAACAAATCACCAAGAAAATGTAGGACATTTTTATCAAATTCAAGTATACCTATATCTAAAATTGGAGGTCCAATGAGGAAAAAGAACTAGATGATAAAGCCAAGCCGGAAGCCACCTGGTGCTGATCACAGCTAACCCTGTGCATTTGTACCAATGAATAATACATCTTCCCTCATCTGCACCTGTCTCAGATTAGTAAGATGATCATAATGACACAGACAGGTGGGGAGACACACACAAACACACACACGTTTTATTTATTTATATCTGCATGGAAACAACAACCTGCATAAGACATAATAATAGCGACCAATGACTGTGCGTCAACATAGACGCCTAACAAGATCAAACAAGGACACAACTGGCAGTAAAAGGTACAAAAGAAATTATGCTAATAATTGCTGACAGAGAACAACACCCTTATTTGCCCTGCCCTTCAATCCAGCATGAACAATTAAACTACTGAATGGACACAAAAGGCTGGTAACTATGTTTCTACCACAGTAAAATGTTCAATGGCACCAACATCCATGGTGTTTACATGCTCTTTTTTCCTCACAATCATATCCCAGGATTCATTGCTGCTCAAACCACTGTACGGCTTTGACTAACATCACAAGTCAGCATATGATACAACTTTCGGGTCTTTAAGCAAGTTTCAAAACCATGAGAAGGATCAAAACGCTCTCCAAACAAAATGCATCTGTTCGAGGCTCATCTATCCAGTCTGGCGAGTCAGACCCCTGGAATGCTAGTCAAGCTACGCCTCTCATAGTAAATAATCATGATGACATAGAGGGACACAGAACTAATGTACAACATCCTCCTAATGGCAACTATAACATTAGCATGTAAAGCGTCCCATTGGTGTTGGGATGACTACTTGTCTGATCTCTCCACAGTAGCAGAAATCTGAAACCAATTAATCATAAATACAACTCAAAGATTCAAATCAAGAACACTAAACCCCATTTTCTGAACCAAATGCTCAATGGCCAAAACCCATTTGTCGAAGGCAAAACCCTAAACGCATTCCCACTCGCTAAAACACATTTCACACTGTGATGCACTTGTGCTGCAAAAGCGTAAACACGGGCAGCAAAAGTTAAACACAAGTACAACACAGTCGTCATCGTTTACACACGACTCAAACTTGTACACACGTTTCTAATGAGGTGATCAAATCAATTGTAGAGAATGTAAGTCAGTTCAGAGTGCACAGACGTGATGCTGAGGCAGAATTACATGTAATCTTTCACTGACTTTGATATTGCGGTTTCACAATATTTTTTAGTACTGTCGTGCTTTTCATTTCGTTTTATTTTTTGCAGTTGGACTACTGTAATGTAATATACAGACATTCATTATTGTATTACTTACTCAAGATGGATATAAGAACGCTAAATTCAGATTTTGGGCTGATTTTCCCAACCAATACCCCCACTCCATCCCTTCTCTGCTAGATACAATAAAAAATAAAAGTTTCACACTGCAATTCATCACTTTGTCACTCAAATTGAAGTAATGGCTTTTTCCTCTGTCTGTTTCTGTATTTTTGCAAATACAATACAAAAACACACAAACGTAAACACAATCGTACAGGATGCTAATTCAGGTTGTGTTGTTTCGATGTTGCGTACATTGCCGTGGACACATGCAGCCACTTTCCTGGAAATGCATGCGCGTACGCGTGACCGACACAATTTCCCAGCTGTCCAGAGCGTATGTACTGTATGTCCGAGCTTGTCTCCACCACATCCACCTGCGAGGTTGTCAGATGTGTGTCTCCCTGGCATACTCTGTGTGTAGGACGGCCGATTTAACCCGCAAGTCCTCATCATTTTTGACTTCGAGAGAAAAATAGCTTACAGTAATACGCAACCTGCTAGTGCAAAGTTAACTAGCAGTTAAGGAATATATTGTATAGCCTAGTCTTTTACCATGCAACGAACGTTTTTAAATTACTTTTTACCTTTTTTAATATTGCTGTTTAACTGTTTAAGTGATAGTATTACTTGATCAAAATTATTTTTGTCGGTTAACGGTTAAACGGTTAAATATTAACATCCCTAATACAGGGTGTCATTGACATTACTTATCATGACCGCAAGCAGACCTCTGAATTATTGAACTATTCATCAGACTAAGGCAGGTCAGGTTCCATTGGATGGTATTATGATTCTATGATGGAGACAAACAAAACAGACCATCTAATTAGGGCCGACAGCCTCTTGCAGCAAAAATTGGTGCTTCTATTCCTGATGACAAAATAAGATCCTAATAAACAAAATCCATACATATACAGTATATCACTTGGGCATGTGATCTACTAACAGCATGAGGGATTTGTCTCACTGAGGAAGAACTTTCTATTTTTGAACTTGCACAGAAAAATCCGTACAAACTGCTGCAACTTTTTGGCTTTTCTTTAAGATCTTTAGACCATCTGTGAAATAACTTCATCCAATAGAAGCCAGCACATTAATATTTTACACACACACACACACACACACACACACACACACACACACTCTGACCTGTGACGGCGTCGTAGAATTCATCCTCATTGTTCATCTTCTAGAGTCAAAGCCGACCAGTCGTTTAGGACAGATGTATAACTTCTAGCACATGTTCCTTTCGATGGCGACCCCTCAGAGTTCCTCTGGAGGGAGACCTGTCAATCGAGGTCCCTCTGGAGAGTCACTACGGCAACAGCACAATGTCCTTTCAATATCCAGGGAATGTCCCAAAGTATGATGCCGTTTTTTCGCAGATGGTTTGACCACAGAAGAACGACACCAGCAGATGTCAATCAGAGCAGATCTGCTGTTTGACTCACAGACAGCACATGAACAGCTGATGTGACTTCTGAGTTCAGGTTGTGTTTCTTTAGCTTTTGTGACCTGTGGAGACACAAATAAAGTTTTGAGTTTCTTGTGTTTTACTATGAAACTTGTGTTACCAAGCGCCAAAGTCAGGACTGACTAGTCCTGGATTGACTGATAGTGTGTGACAGAAAACTATATTTTTGCACAAATCAAGTCTGTCTATTAAGCAGAATTGTGAAAAAACATATCTCCACACCTTGATTTTTAACAAAACATCTGTAAAAAGAATGAAGGAAAATACACAATGGGAAAACATTATTTTTTATTAGCCCACATTTAAGCAATAATTCTGTATATTAGAGCTAAACAAATAGTCTGCCTTTTATCCTGGAGGGGTTTAATTTGGTTGGACCAGGAGACGTTGACATCATAAGCTACTACTAGCCATATTATTAGTTATTTCACTGAAAGTTTTCAGATGACACAAAAAGGGTAATTCCCAGCTATCTAGGCTACCAGCTGAAAATATGCTTAGTCTGGCTGAGTGACAGTCTTGTCCATCATGGCCCACTGAGTGCAAACAGAGAGTTATCTAGCCCAGTAGTTACATAATCGGGACACCATTGTCACAGTCTGGGTCTTTGTTACCTTCTGTTTGGAACATTGGCTCTTCATCATTTTAAACCCAAGACCCCAAATGACCTTTCATTTTCAAATTCCAAAAGTTAAAATTTCAATATAGTTACAAATGGTTCCTTACGAAACCAAACAGCATAATCTCAAAAATCAGGGCAGTAACACAGCAGGTTGAAAATGTCCATTGAGCAACAACATTGCTAGAACAATTTGCTTGGAAGACAAATTGATTTCATCTTTAAACTCTCTACTCTCTACTAAGACAATGACATGAAACAAGTTTCTGATTGGCCGCTTGTTTCGTTTGCTCCAAGTTACAAAAATAAATATGGATCACAGCCTTTGTCTCATTTTTATAAATGATAAAACATTCTATGCAAAATTTTCTTTGTAGTCGACCAGAAATTGGTAACTAAGATAGTGATGTACATTTATCCCCTTAGCATTTGGCTAAATTATCTTCAAAAACACAACATTTAGCCTTTGATTGAACTGGCCCTAGCAATGTATGTCATAGTGCTATAAAATAGATGACACTTTCTCACTTTCTCATCCTGTTGAATGTCAATGAGTAAAAGGTTGACAGGATGATAATCAGTGAAGGTAGAGCCTAGACTGGGTAAACCCAGCCCGATCTGCCCTGCAGTTCGGGCTGGAAACCGGTACATCTTTCTATCCTGCTTTCGTTACAAATTTGCAGGGACCAATCACAAACTGGCATATCCATGTGCCTGTTGCGTACAGAGTCATTTGAACTATGCCCATTGATCACGCCTCTTGTTCAGTACAGAGAAAAATACAGAAAATACAGAGCAGACTCCCCAGACTAATGTTAAATCTTAAAAGATTGAGCTTGGTCTGGTGATAGCCAGACTAGATGGAGGCATATTCCAGTTTAATTCCTCAACTCATTATACAGGGTGAAGTTACACTTGAGCAGTCAATTAATCACCCTTAAAACTCAAATAGCTTTTGGATGTCCTGGCAGCAGATGTTCTGCTGTACAAAAAGTTGTTTCCTCATTTCTATCACTTACTCATTGTTTAGTATCACTGCCCACTTCACCATGACACAATACACAATACAATCCATGATTAATGACACATATATTTGTCTCTCTCACCACTATGACCACCTACAAGGAAACCAAATTAGTATGTAACAGTTTCATCACAATGACACATCCTACATGGCAAATACGACAAATGTTGACTCATCATTAGTGAAGCTCAAACACAAAGCAGGGGTCTCCTTGCTACCACAATGTAAAGCTAAATCCAGTTCTTCATGTACTTTATCTTCAGTTATACATGCCTCTAAACATCAGGACTAGAGCTGGTTATCGAATAGATTTTAGGACCAAGATGTGTTTGTACCAATGAGTAACGAAAATGTGTCAAAAATTAGCACTGAATGGTTGGTTACTAATTTGTATACAGTTCTTTACTTAACACTGATGCAAATGGTTAAAGATATGTTCATACTCCCTTAAGTTTTCTTATTTTCAAACAGTGCCCAATGAAGACTAGAGGTCGACCGATTCATCGGTTTTGCCGATTCATCGGCACCGATAGTTGATTGGTGGAACTATCGTTATCGGCAAAAATCCATACCGTTTTTCCTGGTTGCGTCCATTGCTGGAGTGGCTGAGAAGCGCGCGCTGTCATTCATTACACAGTACGCGATAGCTGAGAAGGGTCTGCTGGCATCATGCATTACAATAGCGGCCTCTAGAGGCGAAATAAAAACTATCACTGATGCCTCGTGTTGTTTATTTTCGACACGTGTTACTGTGCGCTGCACGGAGAGCACATGCTGTGCGGAGAAGGCTGACATCAGATGCGCGTTTAAAGTATCGACAGCGAAAAGGTATGTATACAGTACATTTTGTCATATCATTATAAAGTTAATAATTTGTTGAATAGATGCTGCATTAGTAGAGAAAGAACAGCACAACAGTATGTTTGTTTGCTTTCGAGGCGGAGATGACGCTAAACATTAGTAGTAGGCTAACTTACCTCAAGCGGTTAAAACACTGACAAAAATAAACGCAAGTCCGACCCAAATGTCAGAATCAGAACCCTAAAGGATCGTCCACGATCCCAAACGGCACCTCTGATTCATATTTAGATAATTTAATAACAGTTAAACGTAGAGACTTACTGATTGCTGCAGCTAAAAGCTAACGAGTTAACCGTCACGGGGGTGTCTTTGGTGTCTTTCTAGCCTTTACAGGTGATTTTTTATCCAGCCTGGAACTTGTACCTTTTTTGGGGCATTTTTGGCATTAAATCCAAACTGTTACATCCAAGATTTATCCACTTGATGTCCATAATTTATCACGTTTTCGGTCATTTCTGCCGCTAACTCCGTGCTACCCATAGACAGTAGGTGCTACCGACAAGGGAATCTCCCATGATGCCTTTGTTTATGTTTTCAACCAATGGGAAGGCAGGTCCGTCACACATTACGCCTTATATGGGCATCCAAGCGAGAACAAAAAGTATAGTGGGAAAAATAGATCCCTCCAGGTCAGAGATCGTCTGTTACCGTTGTCCTTTATATGAATTATAATGCTCATTATGTTTATTTTTGCACTGGATGACTCCAAATATGTAGAACTGTTTTAGACAACACACATGCTTGTGTAGCATTGCTGTGGGTGTAATATCAATAAATATGACATTATTATTTTGATTATTGGCAAAAGCGTCTGGACTTTTTTTGAAACAATGTATGTATTTTGTCAACTGTATAAGTTATAAATACTATCGGTCGATTAATCGGTTATCGGCAAATGCGGCCCAACCTAGCTATCGGTATCGGTAAAATCCACTATCGGTCGACCTCTAATGAAGACTGCATAGATTTTCCCTGCCAAATTATGTTTTTAGACTAATCGAGTTTGTCCTGACCACTTCAATGTAAACTGAATACAAAACCTGTAAAATGTGGTTTGTTATTCCATAGGTCTGCTGATCAAGTTTCAATAGTCTCCCTTCTCATCACAGCTTCATGTTCATGTTTACATTTTAGGGAGTAATAGGGTTAACATACTTTGCATTCCATTTTTTTGCAACCCGAGAAAGATAGTGACGGATGTCAAAGGGGAGCTAGAGGACGAAATACGTCTAAAATATAAGGTTACTGAGCATTGGTTAGTCCGTATTTCTACCTTTTTCTCCAGTTTTTTTGTCTTTTGGCTCTTTCCAATACCGGTTAAAACCAATCATTAAATGTTGTTCTAAGTTGTTTCTGAATGTAGATTAGGACATTATACATGGCCATGTAGTCATGAAAAAACAATTCGTAGAATAACGGTTTATCAATCTTAATTAAGACATCACTGAATGTCATCTGCACTTGCTCTTTTACTCAAAATTACTTTATCCTTAAATGGAAATACTACTGTTAATCCACTATTTTTTTTAATTTTTAAGCATTATAAAATCTTTACATACCTGCAGTGAAATTCTAAGAGACAAATACTTCCGTACAGGCAGTCATTTCTGAAGGTGAAATGCTGTATAAGTGGGGAACCGGTGCTTGTTCTCTCTTTCCCTTCCTCTAACTCTGCCTTTTTCTACAGTGGAAAGGTTCTACCTTTGCCAGTGATAGGGAACGCCTTCAGCACACAAATGAACTTTGGCCAAGGTGTCCACGATCGATAAGGTGACAGAATGGATGACAAGCTGGTATTCAATTGTTCCAACAGCTAATTTAAAGTCCAACCTTTGCATTTCTTTGTTGTGGTTTGTTGGCTAATTTTAAATCTATAGCAATGTGCTTTAATAAGCCAAATAAAATAATGAATCACAAACCTACTGTTTCTTACTGTACTATTGTTGCAAGCACTTATACTAACCCAATTACAAAAAATCAAAAAGAGTAAAGAGATCTAAAATGGGAGTAGACTGCTTATCAGCAAATTACATCAGCCAAAAGATCTACGCAAAAGTGCCTGATATTTCCTGTGGCCTCATAATACCAAAGACCAGGGCACTCTCAAATGTTCTTAACTTTTGAAGTTTCAAAAATGTATCTGTCAAAAGTTTCCCAAACTACTGCCAGCTTCTAAAGTCGCCAGCTTGTTTACCGCAACATGGCCAAGCCTACAATAGTGATAACCCTTATCACGAATATTTCATCAGTTTTTCAGCACTCAATGTTCTACCCATGTCCTTCAAAAACAAATCACAAGGATCTATAAAACCAGACATCAATCCAACAGTTATTTACTTACACAACTTATAAATTAACAGGAAACAAAAGTGCCCTAATTAATTCTCTCCAAATAGTAGTGATATCCTACTATTCTGTGGATAGTTTGACTGTTGTATAATATCAGGGTGAGGTAAATCCTTTGGTAGGCCAAAACAGCAATTTTATTTGAATGTAGAGAAAAAGAAAAAATCCAAGGCACTCTTCTTCAAAATTAATTAAAAAGACTTTATTTTACTGGCTATTTCATGATAGAAAATTTAAAAGACATTGGGAGAAGCAACGCACGCGTAGCGGCACTGACAGCCTTCAGGCATCAAGCATTTGATTTAACTTCCTGAGCACCCTGGACTTTTTTTTGTCTTTCCAGCAATTTTATTTCTTCCAAGTCAGCACTGAAAATGCTCGTTAAGCCTTTGTGCAGCAGCTACTGAGGCTTCTTTTGACCACACTACATCTTTAGAACAAAAATGATAGGTGAGGGTATGTGGACTCCAAGTCAAGAACATGCAGGGCTCAACGCTAACTTTTTAAAGTGGTTGCCGGCTTCGCAACCAGGCATCAACTTTTGGTTGCCGAAATTGACAATATGGTTGCCATGTTTTAAACTGCCTATATTTGGAGCAATTCATTTCTAATGTAACTATACCACACATTTTAATAATGTTGCAATATAATTTCCCATCCCTCTCAAATAGGGGTACAACGGATCACAAAACTCACGGATCGGATCACGGTTTTGAGTCACGGATCGGATCAATTTTCGGATCAGCACAAAAATGGGGGGAATTTAATTGATTATTAAAAATTTAATAATAACTTAACAATAATTACTTCTTTCACCAGTAAATTGCTGTTAAAAGACAAAAACAGATGAGAAAAGGGTATTTTACAATAACTTTAGCTCATAGCTTTAGCGGCAGACTGTTGTACGTCCCCGTGTTGGAATCCTCTACAGTGAAATACAGACACTTTTACACCGTTTAGCTGTCAGCATTTTAACCGTGTTTAATCCAGTTACTACTGTAGCTAACGGTAGGTTAACGTTACCTGCTGCCAAGTGTAACGTGTTATTATTGTTAACTAGCGTGACATGCAGTGATGCTTCTGTTGCCTCTAACGTCTGTTTCAGAGCATCAGAAAGCAGCCCAGACATTTAGGTGGCACCGTAATGAGGCACCAAAATCCACGTTGCGATTCCGTCCGGCACCAAAGCCACATTAGCACCGGATTTTAACATGCGTCGTTAACTTGAACACAAAATTGTGTTGCCTGTATCTTTTCACGGCAAACGCGCGTGTGTGGAAAGCGGTCGCACAACAGCTGAAATGTTGTGTTGCGCACGAACGTAGTGTTTAAACTTTACGAAGACAACCGAATAAAAAAAAAAAAAAAAAATATATATATATATATATATATATATATATATATATATATATATATATATATATATATATAAATAATAATAATAATAATAATAATAATAATATATATAACCGTTAATGTCGAGCCCTGACATGACATGTGGCACTGTATGACAAAATGCGAGTTATGTGTCTACCTGTATGTCTGTGAATAAAGCAAACATGGCTGAAAATCTGATTTGCATGAGTTATTATAGCCTCACCATTTTCTCATCACTTTACAACCCTATAGGTGTTGAACTGTGGGATCCATTCATACCAAGAATAAGGATGCCATACTGAACCTTATATTGTTTAAAGTCCCACACAAGACACATTTTAAAGTATGTTAAAATACTCTTATAAATAAAATTGTGTTCATCATGGTTTTACCACACAGAAAGTAAAAAAACAACTCTGAAAAAAGGCTGGAAGCACGTCTACACTTTCTCCTTAATTGCGAAATTATTAAACATAATCTTAAAACGTTCTGTTTACAGTTATGAGCCAAAACCAACCCCTGAGAGTCACCACACAATTCCTATTTTGGATTAAGCAACAGGAAGCATCAGGTTGCAGACAACGTCCCAAGTCCCTGCAGTCAGCACAACACTGACCTAAAACTCCAGGGTCACGTTTTAGATTGCTCTTAGTTTACAACTAAATACAAGCAGACACATTTTTAAGGTTGGTGTGCAAATGAGCACATCTTGAAGCTAATCAAGATCACAAGAAAATTCCTTTTGATTATGTGGCCTTGAGAAAAAGTATGACAACCACTGGTTGAACTACAACCCTCAGACTGTACTTGGCCTTTCTAACATGGCAAACCGATTCTGCTCCTCAAAGTGTTTCTGGAGACCTCACTAATAAGGTTTGCATGTTTGAAAAGAAACAGGAACTGACAATCCGTGCAATATCTGGGAAGGAACCTTGGCTAAGATTTTAACCTTGATTACTCTCATTTTTGCAGAACAAATGTTTATTTGAATGTTATACTAGCACCAACAACTCTAGATAAAAGTTAAATTAAATACAATTCAATCTATATTTATATTCATTTTGGTAATGTGTTTTTATTCAACTCACTTTTCTATTCCATAACTGCAGATACATGACATTATCTCACAAACTCACACACACAGAGAGAGCTCTCTGTAATAGGTTCTCAGATCATGTTGCCGTTATGTAACCATGACAGACATGGCACCATACACACACCTCAAACACACTCCTACATACTTGGACAATATCTTATCAGAAGTAACCTGCTGTGTCTGATAGGGCTGGGACGGTTACCGCATTACCGCGGCCACGTGACGCCTACCGTGGGTCTGAGCTCGTCACCGTCATCACCGCAAAAAAACATTGGCCTGCACATGTGTGCACACTGTGTCTAATGACATGGATTCATTGATTCTAATGACATGGATTGTGTCTGATGACGTGTCTTACATGGATTCAAGGTTTTCTAAACAAAACTTATCATCAAAAGATGGCGCAAATCCGACCTTTCGCAAGTTGGGGAGCACAATATTCCATGACAAATAACATTCCATTCGTGTTGACTATTAGGCCTATATGCAAGTGTAGCCTACCTGTGTAATGTCTTGTATCGGAGAAATGTCCACATTTTTCCATTCTCAGCTGAGGTAGACACAATAACGTTACAGCTGCAGTGTTTACCATTGCACATTAGCCTAGCAGCTAACGGAGTTTCCTTCTGTTTATAGCCTTATCCCGATAAAACGGGACGGTTGAATTTCAGCCAGAATGCACGTTTCGTAGCCTAAGGGCGTTGACACAGAGCCGATTATCGGCCGTCGGACCGTCTGACGAGGTCGGTGACTCAAGTCTGTTTGGTGTGTTCCGTGCTGTCGTCCGTCCGAGGAGCTGTCGGCTTTCATTTTGGCCGACCCGACATGTTCAGTCGGAGACAGGGCAGTCGGGACTCACCCGGAAATGGTGAGCGGATGAGCCTCTCAAAATCTGACGAAAATCTTTTAAACTGACCTTTGTCGATCTGGAATGAAGACAAAGCAACTACATGGCCCATTTCTCGCTTAAATTGTTTTCAGAAACACGTTTCGGTGAACTATTTTAGTACAATATGAGATCGTATTCTGAACAAGCCGCCATGACAGTCTGGCTGTGAATTTCCCATAGACAGTATATAAAATGGACCAACAGATCCCGATGCAACGGACGGAGACCAGCGAAGGCCATTAGAAGCACTTTTCCGGTGAGCGCTGAGCGTTACTGCGCAGCCTCCAAAGTGAGAGAGACAGAGCCGCGGGAACATATTTTGAATTGGGGGTGCTGACAAATTTTCCAGAGTGATGTTTTCAGCCAAAGTCAACCACCACACACCAAACTGCATCCATCACAATTTACTGAACTGTATAGAGATTCAATTCATATAAATAGCCTATCCAAGACCGTAATTAGCCTGCCGTGGGCTACTGATCCCGAAACACCGGGAAATAATAGACCGTTATCGCTATTTAACCAAGTTAAATTTCTTTCATACCCATACTGTCAAGATGAAGACAAAATATCTCTATTTATTAAAACAAAGGCACTTCGTGGTGTCAAAACAGTACTAAGGCTTCGGTAATACAACTGGAACACAGGTACACACTCCACAAGCGAAAAAACAAAAACAAGAATAATGTCCAAAATCCAAGACAGAACAAACTAGGCACGGGTAACGCAGGATATAGGCACAAAGCTACGACAATGGTACAGAATATGCATACTACAAGCTCAAAAACGGAGCCACAAAACACAAGGGTAACACATCACTGAATTACAGTATATTAAATCAAATCAAAGTTTTAAAATGTATTACATTTCATTTGTAATGAAAGGGATTAGGTTTATATTAATAATCAAAGTATTAAAAATAAATGTGTTTTTTTTATTTTTTTTATTATGGTTGTAGTAGTTTCTCCTAGTTCCCGCGGCCATGGAGAGAGACGACGTAAATGTGACGTGAGCAACCTGTCTGAAAGTTGTAAGTCTTCTGTGCCAAGAGAAATCTCAATCATTCCGAATATTGCAGAGACAGAGAGTGTAGGTATATGTAAGGAGATAACATAGGCACAGGCTAATTATTGCTAACTAAAATGATAGTTAACATTAGTAATTACACTTAAACAGCTAATGTGAGACGAAACTGCCTGCGCTCTTCTCCTGTACTATACGGTAATTCCTCTACTAAGCGACAGTAAGTCGCGTGGTTATGACACTATTTTTACAAAAACGTCTACTACGGAGCCATAACGTGAGGTACAAGGTAATGGAGCCTTTTATACATTGTCGTGTTCCTTTAGAAATAAACAATAGACAAATAGAGTCTTTAAACGCTTCAGATGTAAAGTTATTTGCTGTCAAAGTAGCGCCAAAAAAACGCGGTAAGAAAAAATCCATACCGTCCCAGCCCTAGTGTCTGACATGATGGCTGTAGAGATTACGTTTTGTAACAGAGAAGGTGAATGCAGCCTCACCTTGGCAATATTATCTATTTTTTATCTAAGGGTTTCCTGCACATTATTAATTTAACACAAAACCGCTGACTACAACCTGACCACATTAACAGAGTTCATCTTTTGCTGGTCGGGTTATCAGCCAAGAATGAAAAGAAAATTATTAAAATGATGTTGCTCACTCACATTTGTTTACATCAGACTATCAGTCTATTCTAGAGATTAGCCCACGACAATCGTAGAAACAAAAAAAGATACATAACACCAGTCATGCTAAAGAAACAAAAGATTGGAAGTCTCTCGATTTCAGAGTTTAGCTTCCACAAAATTAAGGAGAAGAGTGAAGTCCCCCATCATATTTAAATTATGCATCATTCCAAATTAGTAGTAAAGCCTTCAATCTACCAAATTCTACTGACCCCCACGGGCCTCGTCTTGTCATTTTGCCCTTTCAAAACAAACCGGTAATACCAAAGCTTGCTACTGTAGCAACCCTGCTGTTAAACTTTCAAAAGACAAATAACTTTACTGCCAATAATTCGAAAACTTAAATACAAACCTACCAATGTGATTGTTCCATTCATAAGTCCAGTGTACAGATACTAGCCTAGCAACGCTTGTCTCCGCTGTCCTCCGAGGGCTGACAAAAACATCCAAAGCCACAGGGACAAGAGAGAGAGAACCAGAGAAAGACAGACAGAGAGCGACGAGGAGAAAGATATTAAGAGACGAAAGCTGTTGCCATGCGAGACGGAGCCCAGTGCTGAGCAATGATACAGCGCACACACACACACCTTTTTCTTTGTCTTTACACACACCTACCTCAATAGGTGACACACCTCTGCAGAGCATGAAACACATACCACGAGAGAGAGAGAGAGAGACAGAGAGACACACACACACACACACACACACACACACACACAGACACACACACACAGTATAGGAAAACAGACCATATCAAGCTTTTTGAGTAAATTGGGAGCATATAATATATAGAAAGGGAAACAATTCAAATCCAAGTTGCCTGTAACAAATTAAAGATTGGTGGGGTTCAGTAACTAGCATGTGTCTCATCTGAACAGAATCCTGCCTGGCCAGACGAGCGAGTGGCTTTTCAGAACGGACAATTGCCTTTTACAAGTTGTTTTTCCTTGACTTTTTTAAGAACCATGAAGGAGGGGTCTGTGATGTTGAACTAACATGTCAAAAACAAGCCTTGAGACTAGGGCTGTGTATTGGCAAGAATCTGGCGATACGATACGTATCACGATACATGGGTCACGATTCAATATATTGCAATATATTTCAATACTGTGCGTAAGGCGATATATTGGGATTTTTTTTATTGTATAATTTTAGAAAAACTAATATTTAAAAAAAGACATGATGTGCATAAAAGTCAAAGAAGTTTACTTTAGGTAAACAATTCAGTACACAGAAACACAGGTTCTTAGTGAGCAAATTTTTATATGCTGAAGTAGGCCAAAGTTCAGCCATAGCTACATTGTTAGCTTCTAGCAAAATGTCAGGCACTGCTAGGCACTGTTAGGCGCTCAGCATAGCCATTAGAGATGGTCCGATACCATTTTTTGCTTCCCGATACCGATTCTGATACCTGAACTTGCGTATCGGCCGATACCGAGTACCGATCCGATACCAGTGTGTCATATATTTTATTTTTTTTTTACTATCCCTGTATGGATGTGACATTATTTCTATCTTTGTTGTCGGTTTGGCTCAGGTTAAACTCTTTGTGAAACATGAATGCCACAGAACTTTCTTTTACCATGCAGTTTGACAGTCAGTTATAACGGAAAAAGAAACTTTAACGTAGATTTTCTTTAGGGCTTTATTACGTGGTATCGGATCGGTGCATAAATTCCAGTACTTCCCGATACCGATACCAGCGTTTTAGGCAGTATCGGAGCATCTCTAATAGCCATCTAGCGGTAGGAGGTTTAAACACAACATAAACGTGAACCACTGTCTTAGATGAATATTTTACGTATATATATATATATATATATATATATATATATATATATATATATATATATATATATATATATATATATATATATATATTACGTTTTTGAAAATCGATACAATATTGCAAAATAAAATATCGAGATACTCCAGTGTATCGATTTTTTCTTACACCCCTACTTGAGACTACAACAACTAGTGTACAATGTTCATTCAGATTGTTACAAACACTGGTTGTCACTAGTATCACTGGTTGTCACTAGTATCAATATTGGGACATGGATCAAATATGGTATCCATAAAGTCTGCAACATACTAATATAGGCCTAGTTGTCAACATCCCCAAAATGGCATACTGCTCTTTGTTGACCAACACCTTTGCACTAAGTTTCTTTTGTTTCTTTTAGTGCACTAACTAAACAACAAGATGGGGAGAATTCAGGTAACTTCCCTGTGCTTTAAACTCACTAAACATTGTTTTCTGAGGCACAGATTTTGCAGAGACTGTGTCTTCAATTAAAATCCACCAAGCAGGTGCTTTCATAGCTACATCTTTTTCTTTTGCATTTGTTTCTTCTTGTTCCAGCGTTGGGCTGTATTACAGAAAGTTATGTTTAGTGATCGACTGTCAGCCTTTCAGAGCTCTCAGAACTTTCTATCGCTCTCATGTGTCTCATACTACACAACACTGTTGTAGATTTTGTATAAAATGACTAAGTAAGGTTGTTTCTATGACCTGGTGACATGTACATGTAACGAAAGGCAAACAAACCAGCCAAACCCTGGCTTTTGTCATATAGGCCTACAATAAAACGCAGCTGAACTAAATGACACCATTTTCCAGTGAGACAAAAAACTGATACACAAACACATCTAATTACAACGTAGTAAAAGGAAACATTAAAAACAAAACAAAAAAATCAGCTTTGGAGTCATTTTATGTCCAAGACTCTGTTTTCATCAAAGAAACATCTTGACAATGTGTGGGAAATAAACTTAAAAAGGCAGGAAACCAAACAACTGATTCATAATGTGTTACAGCAATACAGAAAGCAAATGTCAGCTCTCTTCTTCATGAGCTGCTCCTTTAAAACATTATCTACACACTACTGTATATCATCTAGGACACATCAGTGCTGCCTGAGGGGAGGGAAATGAAAGCACATATCACAAGACCATTACCAAGGGAAAATTTAAATGTCAATAGCCCACAAACGACTTTTTATTAAAATACTACTGCGAGTATGAAATTGATTTCACTCGACCTTATTCACAAGACTAACCTTGTCCGAGTACTTCCACTGACTGGAGCGATTTGTAAGTGCTAACGTCAACAACATCTAGGCTACCTCGTCTGCAGAGGGAGGACTTGCACCGCTGGCTACATACATAGATAGATGGATAGATAGATAGATACTTTATTGATCCCCAAGGGGAAATTCAAGGTCCCAGTAGCTTAAGACATCACACACAACATTCACATACATCACAAACAGGGTGATAAAAAAGCAAATCCACATGAATAGCATGGACATTAGAGATGTTCCGATATCGATGCGCCGATACTGCCTAAAACGCTGGTATCGGTAAGTACTGGAGTTTATTCACCGATCCGATACCACATAATAAAGCCCTAAAGAAAATCTACGTTAAAGTAGTTTATTAATGTTCTTTTTCCGTTATAACTGACTGTCAAACTGGATAATAAAAGAAAGTTCTGTGGCGTTCATTGTTTGTGTTTGTTCATGTTTCACAAAGAGTTTAACCTGAGCCAGACTGACAACAAAGATAGAAATCATATCACATCCATACAGGGATAGTAGTATACAGTTGTTAAAACATAATAAAATATATGACACACTGGTATCGGATCGGTACTCGGTATCGGCCAATACGCAAGTTCAGGTATCAGAATCGGTATCGGGAAGCAAAAGATGGTATCGGACCATCTCTAATGGACAATAAAATAAAAAATACTAAATAAATAAAATAAAAAAATCCACATGAATGTACTAAGGGATGTATAAGCATGAGATGCTTGCAGTGAAAGTTAGAAGAGAAAAAGTAAAAAAAAAAGAAAAAAGAAAAGACAAAAAAACGTAAGAGACACGTAACAGACGAGCTACAGAGAAAGCTGCCATTCCCAAGAGGGGTGCCGGTGTGACTCCATTAATGACTGCTCAGGAGAATGGAAATACAACAGCAATATAATGTGCGTAATCAGCTTAAAGCACACACTGGTGCAACTGAAAAAATGATAAATAAGAAAGTGTGAGGCCTGGAGGCTACAAAACTTATGAGAAGCAAGTACAGGCTGCAAGCTGGGCTCCTTACCAGAGGCTGAAAATGCACCATTGTTAATTAGTTAATTGTTTATCTGTTTGTTTCTCTTCCCACTGAAGCAAAACAACATGCACAGGGATAAAAGGATGAGACTGGGTGGGGAAAAAGAAACATTTACACCATTACTCAAAAAATGCCCACCAAAGATAATGAGAGAGAGACTGGTGCAACCTCTAGGTTGCATCAGTCATTGGGCCTTGGATTAGGATATCCAGGAAGTGAATCACAAACACGATAAGCACTGTCCCACTCAAACAGAAGTCAAAGAAATACAGACTTCAAGGATTTGAGCCAGTGTACTCTAAAACCAGACGAAACCTTTTTTAAATGTATTTATTTATGCATAATAAATAATAGGGGTGGGCGCCTGGATAGCTCAGTTGGTGGAGCGGGCGCCCATGTGTATAGGTTTACTCCTCGACGCAGCCGGCCCGGGTTCCCTTTGCTGCATGTCATTCCCCCTCTCTCTCCCCTTTCATGTCTTCAGCTGTCCTATAAAATAAAGGCCTAAAATGCCCCCAAAAAATAATCTAAAGAAAATAAAAAATAATAGGGGTGTGCAAAAAAAAATCGATTTGAATTCGAATCGAGATTCAAACTGTACCGATTCAAAATCAATTCATAGAATTCCAAAAATCTATTCATATTTTTTTTTCCGTTTTGACACTATTGTCCTGAAATGACGTTACCTCGCCATTCCCATAGATGGCGCTGCGTCGAATTCACACTGACGCCTGGGCACTCTTGCCATAATCAGAAGAAGAACGAGTGCAGCGGAGGTATTTTAGTCGGCGCAAACAATGGCAAACCTCACAAAGAATTATTCAACCTGCTCCATCCCATGGATGTATTAAGAGAACGCTCCATCCTCATTGAAGGCGAGAGTTTGGACACATTTCGGCTTTTATAACCTTGCAGTTTTTAGTTGCAAAAGTTTTTATTTTTGTATGAAGACAAAGTAATATCAAACTACATTTAATTTGTTAGGTTATTTTTCTTTTAAAAATTGTATGTCTACTGCAATCACATGGGAAAAGTAACTACATTTACATACTGTGAATCGTTTTTTTGAATCAAGAATCGTTTTTGAATCGAAAATCAATAAAATCGATACAACCTAAAAATCGGAATCGAATCGTGACATTTTCTGAATCGTACACCCCTAATAAATAAGAATGGTGAAGAAATATTAGCCAGGAAGCAAAACTTAATTATTAATTGACATAAATAACCACACAACTACACAAATGCATGAGTCAAACTAACGGCACTAAGACGATAAGAAAATAGCTTCCACAGTGATCATATGAAAACTACATTTTGAAGGTCTGTTTCACCATCGACAATAGGCGGCAATACTTCAATACCTGGTTTGTGACTTTAGTTTTACATGAAAACTAGGCTTAATCCCTGTGCAGAGGATAATCCTAAAGTGTTCATCAAATGACTTTGTATCTCTGCTTCTGACTGAGGTGATGAATCTGTCTCTGTTTCTCCCTGCTAGAACTCAGTGTAAACCCTCTGGGAACAAAACACAGTCTCATTCTGAGCAGGATGCTGAGCACACAGTCTCACACACACACACACGCGCAAAAGAGACACACACACACACACACACACACACACACAGACACAGTCTCACACACGCAAAAGAGACACACACAGAGAGACACACAGTCTCACACACACACAAAAGAGACACACAGAGAGACACACACACACACACACACACACACGCAAAAGAGACACACGCAAGAGAGACACACAGTCTCACACACGCAAAAGAGACACACGCAAGAGAGACACACAGTCTCACACACGCAAGAGACACACACACACACACACACACACACACAGAGACACACACACACACAGAGACAGTCTCACACACACACACACACACACACACACACACACACACAAAAGAGACACACACAGAGAGACACACACACACACACAGAGAGAGACTCTCACACACACGCAAAAGAGACACACACAGGGAGACACACAGTCTCACACACGGTCTCACACACACACACAGTCTCACACACACACACACACACACAGTCTCACACACACACACAGTCTCACACACACACACGTGTGAGTCAGCACTGCGATACCTGCTAGGAAAGTAAAACAGGATGAGTCTTCCTTTCACGCAGGTTTAAAGACAGAATCTTCGTCAGCATCTTGCATCGAAACCTCTTTTATGGATCCACCCTAAACGCAAACGCTGTGACACTCTTGAGTGCATTTAAAAAAAAAACATGCACACAAAAGCAAGTTTTGTGATCAACACTGTTCACGACTGTGCTGGCGTGTGACTGGTTTAGCTGGATTTCTGCTTATGTGTCGAGGTGTTCTGGTGGTCGTGCTGAAGATGATTACTGCGTAGGGATCTGGGTTCAGCCTGTTGATTGCTTTAGAAGTTTTCAGTTCTCTGGACAAGATACACTTTCATTTTATAGTATCCATCTACAATAATTGTGTTTACATTCTTTCAGTCATTTTGTGCAGATCACAAAACACTTTGTTGTCTTGTGTTACTAAATAGATCAACATTACTGAGCCCTTCTTCTGTTTTTACTTAACCTGACTCCGCCAGATGGATTGGTTCGCATTTGCTCGGCATATCCATCTGGGAACTTTCTGTTGGAGAACTTTTGGGAAGGGGCGAAAATACTGGTTAGCTGATTGGATAAACCATCTGTCTATCACTAACCTGACTCCGCCAGATAGCTCGCGAGATCAGGACGGTCTCACGAGGCTAGTCTTTGCTATCAGTAAACAAGAACAGGAAAGATGGAAGAGAAAAGAAAAAGCCGGCTGCCCAATCACACTTCTTGCGGTCTGTACGTGGCCCCCCCCCATTGCCCTGACATACTAGTGAGTAGTGACAAATAACAATAAAAATAATAATCTGTAATACCATCAGGACATTAATAAAATATCACCTATATTTCACTTATTATCACCAATACTGGCCAATAATAACGTACGCTGATATAATAGTTTGCATGCAGGCTTTTTTCCCTGCTGAACAGCATGCACTCCCTATGACTGTGAGCCAAACAAAGCTGAGCAAAACAATACAATGCCTGTGTATCAGACAGACTCCTGATTGGCTACCCGTTACCCTGCTCTATCATAAATTATACATACAGTATTGTTTCTCTGTTGCCTGGATGGTTGCCTGGACTAGCATTAGCTCAAACTTTGCCTTATCCCCGTGCTGCAACAAACTGCAGATAGAAGACGAACAAAAACAAAATGAAGCCCAATGTTACAAAAGACCAATTGTTAGTGCCTTTTGTATTAAATGATTCACACAGTAGCTGATTGTACAGGCCAAATATGATTTACAAGATAGGACACACGTTAATGGGACTTTCTAAAATCTTCCTGAAAGACCACAAAATACATTTCAAATCCAAATAAACTAGTGTGCGTTGGTCCTACCCTCACAGCAATATTCCTCTCAACTGTGTTGAAACCTGGCTTTTAGGACATGCCTTGCAAAATCTCTTTCCTGTTCCCTTAAATGTAACCACAGAACTCAAAAAAATATTCATTGCATTATTGAAATCTCTCTTAAGATATTCACAGAATGAACACTTAACTAGCCAAACACTGAATCAACAATCAAGAAATCTCTATCTATCCTGCCTCCCTCTGCTCTTCTGCAGGGTGGAAGGTAGTCCGTTGGTACAATGTGATGCTCCCCAATGGAGACCGTCACCATAGCAACAAATTTAGAAGGTTATTAAGGCACCTTTGGGAAAAAGACAAATAACAAAATAACAGTTGAAATGCCACAGAATGGCCGTGTCTCCTGTAAAGTAGCAATAAAATCAGCAGGTGGCCTTTCAGAAAATAATTACAAACAAGAATAAAAAAAATAATGTAGTGTAATTTCTCTAGGACTGGAAAACATTTTAAATCAATCTTTAGATATTTGAATGTTATTAAAAGTTCTGATTTATATAACATAAAACAGTTTTTAATCAGGCAATATTTAAGTAGAATAAAGAATCCCACCTATTTACATTGAAATGTCATGATGGAATGTTAGTTGCAGAGCCAGATATAATACATGACATTTTTTTTCATATTTCTTTTCAATTAATCGATACGTAATTTAGCCAACAAAACATAAAAATAATGACAAACAAATTACAAAAACAACCAAAAGTTACCAAAACTCAATACCTGTAATC
The DNA here is from genome assembly GCF_008315115.2 of Sander lucioperca. Taxonomy (NCBI): domain Eukaryota; kingdom Metazoa; phylum Chordata; class Actinopteri; order Perciformes; family Percidae; genus Sander; species Sander lucioperca. The sequence continues at coordinate 10,686,585 of NC_050184.1, forward strand.
TTGTTATAGAAGCAACAACAAGAAAATGCTTTGTATTTAAATTATCAATCGCCTACCAAATTACATTTCAGTTTATCAACTGCTAAGATCATTTTTGGTAAAAGGTTTTGGTACAACTGAACTGTGTTTTAATTTATAAATGTGAAAAAAATATGAAGTAGTAAGTGCAGTGAAGCATTCAACATATTGCCAGTCTGGCAACAATTTTTACCGATTTATCTACAAAAGATAAATAATCAACGTCCAGTTGATGTTAACAGGGTAAAGTGTCAGTACCTCAGTATCAGTTCCTTATGCCAGTACCCAAAATGTGTCTGCATGTTTGTCTGTTATTGTAATGCAAGGTTCCCAAGGGGTAGTCAAAATATTTTCAATACATTTAACAACATGATATTGGTATGTATCAGAACAGACTCTCAGTCTAATCACTTTTTTCTGGCATCATCACCATCACAATCCAGTTGATGCAGCAGCAATACATTCTCTGTCTCTGAGGGATATGGCTACCAGGGAGAGCAGATAAACAGCCTGCTGTGTCAGTGCAAACATCGGTGTCAATGACCTGCAGTACACCAACATTAAAAGACAAAGCTTTGTTTAGTCTCTGCTGCGGGTTGGATCTACATGGTGATGGAGCCAGTAGGAAGCCAAACAGGCAGGGAAACATTCCCACTGTTTGCTGAGGCAGTTAAACGCGATAGGAGGCTACTTTAACCTACGCCTCTCCTGAGATAAGTGCTGCTGGTGACCCCTTACACAAGGTTATCTGACGGGTTTCACACAGTACTCTTCTTGCGACATGCATATCTTTTTCTTTTTTTTGGCTTTATGGGTCTCCCTCACATTTCACCTTGGGCAGACTAGGATAGTCGCACTACTTAGCATACCAGATAACTCACTAGTGCTGCTCGCAAATAATAACGTTACGTTGGAAGGAGCCCGATGACTAACAGTAGCTAGTAAGACATCGATATATATTTGAACTGTCAAGCTGTGTGTTGTTAATTAAATCTTCATTGGCAACTTAACAACGTCCCACTCGCTACAGAAGTGCGAGAGAAGAACCCATCCCATATGCTATGCTACCGTAAACTGTTTGCTTGCTAACATTAGCACATACTGTCTAGCAATTGATCTAGCTTGACAAATTTAAACTCGGCCAAACAATTTTAAATGACAACGAGGCAATTAAACAAGCACATTTGGTAACGTTACTGCTTGTTCTTAACAACAGTCACATACCCATCTAACAGCTCCAACTCTGACAGGATGTCAGGCAGCTTTTTGACAGCTAGCATTAACATAGCGGGCGGGATAAAAAAAATAAAAGGTGGTTAACTATGCTAGCTAGCTAGTTAGCCACCTTCCTTGTACACAAAATGCAAAGCTATATTTGCGGCCTTGAAAACACAACAGGAGACCATAAACAGAGCAGTAAAATGTATGTAGTCTTACCTTGGCGGTGTGTGCAGAATGAATGTTTTGACAATTCCAGAGATATGAGAATCGTATTGGATTGACACAGAAGCGGAAGTCGCTGGCAGCGGGGGCGTGCTTGATGAATGACAGACATGGTCCGCAGCCAATCAGGTGTAAGGCACGAAACGCTTGCCCAATAACATTACATGTTGAATTTGAATTTTATCATGTCGCAATCTGAGCTATAACATAAAGTTAAACCTGGATTCCTGACACACGACCACATATCTCCCTATATTTTGAAACTATTTTTGTTTTAATGGTGATATTGGACATGTGTGGGGCCAACATAAAGCCATGTGGATTGTGTAACAAAGGTGGCCACTAAACACCACACCCTTATGGTTTCATATTCCACCAGACGGCCATTCCACTCATTATCTCTTAAGTAGATTAACTAAACAGGATGAAATTGACTGGGATTATTGTCTCTGCCCTGAGTGGTTTTGTGGATGTTTCATGTCAGCAGTCGACTATGATGGTGATGATAATGATACTGAAATAACAGTGGTGATCTGTAGCTTGCCAGAAAATAGAGAAAGCGGTTCATATTAAAGCCTTTAAAATTTACTTTATATCCTAATTTTGGCCTTTTCTCCATGTCTGAGTACATCAAGAGATGATGTTTGATTATGTTATATATTTTTGAAGAGGATTAGCATTAACAAATCCATTTTGCTTTTCTATGTGTGCTCAGTTGGTAACTTTGTCAAAGAAAGTGTTACTTTATTTAACTCCACAGTTCTTGTGGTAACATTTGGCCTTTAGATAGCTTGTGTTCATTTCAGGCCAAGTTTATGAGACATCAGCTTGTCAAGTGTATATTATCTCTCTCATCAATAATGTAGCCTGTCAGTCATTGATATGTATGACACAGCTGGCCAACTGCTTTGAGAGTAACACAAGCATGACGAAGAATTTGGCATATGGTCTATATTGACAGTATCTCACACTCTCAGTCTTTCTGTGTTGTGTTTGTAAATTACTAAATGAGTCAATGTGTTGATTTGTCATGTTGGGGATTCCTGTATGAATAAGTATCCTGCCTTTGTTCCTCCTATCATCTTGTGGAGACAGCATTAAAATAATATTAGAGTGCCATTTTTTCTTGCTGTTAAAATTGAACTCTGCACATGACGTCACACAAAAAAGCGGAATCTTCAATAATGAATTGCTGTTGTGGGGCAGCATCAGACAGACAAGCAGTGTATTTATTTTCCGATCATTACATAACAACCATGATGGTGGGATGAGAAGAAAAGAAAAGAGGACAGAGGATAGGATGAGAAAAAACAGGAGGAGGGGGAGAGCAGGCAGAGAACATTGGCGAGAAAATGGTCTCTATTCAGGCTCACAGTGGCACACAGTCCTGCTTGTACACAACCACCCACACACAAAGACACAATCATCTACTGTACATACCAATGTTCACAAAAGCATATAACACACAAACATGCACAATAGGAACGTGTAAATAGAGATGCTACATTTAGGCTAAACAGAGACTCAACATAATTACTACATTATATGCACTGCTTAGTGGACAAAGGGAGATGTAAATGACACCTGTTCTAATTTATGTATGCTTGAAAAGTTCAAAACTATCATTCCTAAGACAAAAAAAAAACGTTCTCTACTTTTATGATGGCATGCATCATCAGGGAAAAGCAGCTGGTAAAACATATGAGTTTCTCTGCCTTTCAACGTCAATCTCTGCACCAGATTAATCATTTGACTTGTTTAATTTTCGTTTGTTGTGTGTGCCAAATTGCCTCTCAACATAAAAACCCTTCTGGCCTAGCAAGGGCCTTTTCTTCATCATGACTGTCAGTCCTTACTGCATGTTCCTCTGCACACCACTAGATGGAGGCAAAATATAGAGAAACTTTGCTTGCAAACGGTCACCACTGTCCTCTAGCAATGTGGAACAGAATCTGGATAACTGATATTTTATTTGTTGATATCCTTTAAAAGCTGGTTCTTCATAATCCTTTCTGATATAAACTGGTTATAATGCAATAAGGTCACACAACGCTTTAAATAGACTTTTGGTGAGAGGAATGTGTAGTTATTGAAAGGCATGCATGCACGCACGTACGCTTATTGAAAGGCATGCATGCACGCACACACGCACACACACACACACACACACACACACACACACACACACACACACATACATATATATATACATTGCACACTTTTGAGGAGCCCCAGGTGAGATCCAGCAGTGTCAGCGGGAGGTCTCTGATTTGATATCATTATATATATAGGCCATCTACTGAACCCAGCAGGGAGAGAGATCTGAGGAGAAACATGTTCTTCCAGATAAAGCGGGACACATGAGACAGAATTCCCCTCTGACTCTCGCGGAGGGATTCAAAATAATCGGTTGAGGCTGACAACACAACCACTAGTTTCAGACTTTAAGGGACGACCCATAGGACGAAAATTATTCTGAGACTGTTTTAGGGACTAAAAATAACCTTGCATGTTTTAGAAAATTGAAAAAAAAATCGAAGGAACATTTAAAGGAACAGTTCACTTCAAAACTTTGCAAAATAAGCTTATTAGCTGTCTTGCTGTGGGCTAGATGAGAAGATTGATACCGCTCTCATGGGTGTGCGGTAAATATAAAGCTACAGCAAGAAGCCGCTAGCTCAATTTAGCATAAACACGGAAAGAAACAACTACTCTGGCTTTGATCGACTGTAAAAAGAAATACCCAAAATGTTGAACTATTCCTTTAAGAAGTGGGGCTTTCTCTGAACACTTTTAAAAGAAAATAAAGGAAACAGAGACAGCACACATACAGTAATGTCCCCTCCTGGTAAATAATTTGTATCACCTGCTTAGCATCCCCTTAAAAATTACTGTAAATGGCTGTACCTTTACCTGATGAGATTTCATTTTCGGTTAATTACTATATTTTTTATTTAATTAATTTTTTTTTTTTAACAAAAATGAAATACAAGGAGAACAGATATAGAAATAATGTATCTGTCCCCTCATGTCAGCAGGCAGAATGCAGCAGTGGCACTGCTGATGCAGCTCGTCTTCATATCCACCAACACATACCAACTGCCTTGCAATTACAGGACTGAAGATAACTTGCAAGGACAGCAATTTTCTATTATCATCTTTCTTCCTCTCAGCAAAGCAGACTGGAAATCATGCACTCTAATACCCAAATTGGACAGCAATGAAAGGAATATCAGGGTGTTTTTCCACGGATAATTAGTAAAATATGGTCATTGTTAAGGATTATTTGCTGGTTGGTCGGCTGGGTTTCCTCCCTCCAGTCTTCCATCGAGGCCTAAATGACAGCGGGGTGATGTGAGGTGTCATGGTGCCAGTGTGGTGTTCATCAACCCATTTACACTTGCATTCTTGACGAGAGCCTGAATGGCTGCTTGTTTCACTGACTGGCATCAAAGAAGCAAGTAATGAAGCAAAATTAAGATATCAATCCTGAAAACACCCTTGTTACAAACCTATGCAATTCAAGGTAAGATGTATACACAAGAAATAATCTACTTGACTGAATAACTCAGGAACCACTTTTAGCAGATTCACTCGTTGTGTCAAAGCAAAATAAAAAATAAAAATGAGTTGCTGGTTAATTGGCAGTTAATTATCAGTCTGCCATGCTGGCTGGTTGCCTGTCTGGTTTCTCACAGAGAACGCTCTGTGTCCACAGCACAGGGATGCCCAGAACAGTGAAACTGTCCATCACACATTTTGCACAGTTTCCACCTTCTAACAACGTGTGTGTGTGTGTGTGTGTGTGTGTGTGTGTGTGTGTGTGTGTGTGTGTGTGTGTGTGTGTGTGTGTGTGTAAAGTAGGTCTAGCTTTGGCCTGGTAGCCACTCTACATCCAGACAAGCAGACTGGATTTGCTCCACTATATTGTGTTTTGTATGGGGTTATTGGTGGGGGACTAGTCTCGACTAGACCTACCTCCACAGCGCTGAGGAGGAGGGTCTGGCGAGCCCACACAGCATTCCGGGATGGGAAAAAAACGTGCTCTGGTTTATTGACATTTCTTTAAACCAATCACAATCGTCTTGGGCGGCGCTAAGTGCCGTCTGGAGCAACGGTTCAAAAGTTGTTTTAGTCGTGCAACAGAAAACTCAGATTGGACAGATAGTCTAGCTAGCTGTCTGGATTTACCTTGCAGAGATCTGAGAAAAGGTTAACCATAGTCCTCATAAATCGACCGGAGTTTAAAATGCCAACACAAAGGAAGCCCAAGGCAACAGATATTCGGCCTAAATGAATGAAATCCGGCGGAATTTCCGTTGGCAACGGAGCAATCCCGGAAGTGGAACGTCGTGGATTTAGACTAGTGGGGGACTGGCTGTTTGTGTAGCACTTGGGTTTCTGCTTAATTATTTAATGAATGCCTTTTTACCACTTCCCTATATGGAACAGTGGATGACCTGTTCATTAATGATTAAAAGATCCATTCTACTACTCCAAATTGCAATTTCCATATTGAATTGGATTCTTGATAAGTGCGCAATTTGAGCATAGAATTAAAATGCACAGAAGGGCAACAAAATAACCGGTATGGACCTCTCATGGATTACGCTTTGTGCAATATCACCACAGGACACTGCAGGATTTCTGAAAAATAGTCCGTTTTCACAGAATCAGAGATCATAAAATTAATGATGGCTGAATTCCATTTAGCTGCTTAAGTTTCAGGGTCATGGTATTGTGCATGCTGGCTCACAGTCACACTGCCGTGGCTCACTGGAACACATTAATGTTATTAGTAAATGGCTGCTTTGAAAAAGGCCTTTTTTCCACATGTACTGTATGAATCAAGAGGTGATATTATGGTGGTGCTTTGCAATATTGTATTTTTAATTAAAACAGTAGAAACTGCTGTGACATATTTTTCTTATTCTTTCCAGTCTGTTTTGTCAGTTTGATTCTGTCACCATTCAGCTGCTAACTACACAAAGCCACTTATTTTTTCTTATTGGCAAAACAAACCAGAAATGTAAAATGCATCACTTTCTCTGCACAAGAGGATTTTCCTCATGAAAGGGATTCCAGACACTTAAGGGTTTAAAACAACAGATATAAAGCACTGTGAGCCTTTTATTGGCAGTCATTGAGTATTTCTGGTGTAAAAGAAGATGTGCAGTCTATCAGATATGATTATGTGGCTGCCACTGCAGGATCATTGGCATTGAATGATTTAAAGACTGCATGATTTCAAATTCACCACTCCTGCCCATAACTGTATATTTCTATAAATGTAACATCACTTTCAGAGGATCAGAAGTAAAAAACAGGTGACTGGAATGGAAAGTTCTGTGGGAAAAAAACATTAAAGAAAGAAAAAAATCGGATGTGTGATTTGTCTCTTTGACTTGGATGCTCGGCTCCGTATGTCACCAACTGTGCATGGGCATTAAATGTTGGTGAGGCGTAGACTATACATGTATTTTGACTGGCCTCCGGTGAGTTTAAAATTAATTTAGCCTACCTGAAATGAAATTATTGTGCAGTAAATAACTGGACTACTACAATTCTGTCTTTTTAAAGTTGTCCACAATGTATTTTTGAATCCATACAGCTGGGTTGAACATAATCTCTTAAATGGAAACAAATAGTGAAACTTGACAGTGATACATGACTGCTTAACGTAGACCAAGAGCATAATGGCACCATAATCAGATTTGTGTTTATAAGACCTGCATTACTCTCATTATTGCCACAGTACAATTACTTGTTTTATTATTTATTTTTTGTGTGCATGTAAAATGATTAGATTAGATTAGACTTTACTGTCCACCTTGGTAGAAATTTGTCTTCGGCTTCTCCAAAACATTAAAACACAACCAAGACATTGGATGTTATCAAACATACAGCACACTGATATTACACAACATTAAACATAAAACAACAATTGTGCAATGAGCAGAAACAGCAGCAGGTGGAAAGGAGGTAGGTTACAGCCTACAAGAGAACATGGCCAGTATTAAACAAGACCCTCTATAGTGGTACATTACAAATCCCTGAGTGGTAAAATCCACTCCTACTGCTCTAATTCTGTTTGCTATTCTAGAGTTACTGCTCATAAATCATTCACAGTGTGATTCTGCCAACTCAAACTGTATCGACATCTTGCATTGGTTCTGTGATGAGGCTTTAATCTAATGATGGTCAGTTTCACAGACAGCCACAACTGAGACAAAAGATAGTAAATATGAATAGAGATGCTATTGCATTAACATTGGAAGTTATAATTGAATGTAATTTTGTGTAAGAGTGTAGTGTATATATACAGCCATACTTAACAGGGAGAAGACATATGAATATGGTTATTATTAGAGATATGGAATAGATGGCAGCAGAGGAGGAGGTCCCACTCTGCTTTTTAGCTTTAATAATGAAACGAATCATCTGTTAATAGCTGGAGACGACATAATGTCCCTGTCACTGGTGGAAAATACTGCAGAAACACATTTTATCTATCAACGTAATGCTTCCTACTTGCTCTGTGTATATGTATATATATATATATATATATGTACCAAGAAACATGCTGTATAAGGGAAAGTAGTTACATAAAATGTTGGGACGATGGCGATGGTCTATTGGTTTCATGCACAGGACATTTTTGGCTTTTAATGGAATGTCTCAACTATTGAATGGAATGCCATGAAATCTGGTACAAACATTCATGGTCCCCGGAGGACGAATCCTATGACTTTGGTGTTTCCCCTGACTTTCCCTCTAGCACCGCCGTGATGTTGACATTTGTGGTTTTTAGTGATATGTCTAATCTATTGGCATTCATGTACACCTCAGGAGGACATGTAATCCCTTTGGTGATCCCTCAACTTTTTATCTAGCGCTACCATCATGTCTACATTTCAATTTGTCCAATACTACACTGTAATGACTAAATACCTGCAATACTAATGCCATTCCCATAATCCTCTGCTGCACTTTGTCTTTATTGCTAATTCGCAAATGCTAGCATGCTAACACACTAAATTAAGATGGTGAACATGGTAAAGACTTATCTTGCTGACCATTAGCATGTTAGCATTGTCCTTGTGAGCATGTCAGCATGCTGACATTAGCATTTACCTCAAAGTGCAGCCTCACAGAGCCACAAGCATATGACTCTAGACCCTCTAGAATTATATTAAAATATGGTCTTTCTTTCTGGTATTTTGAAAGCTGTTCTTTAAAATGATCATTGATAGAAGGGCTCAGTACAGCCCTGCGTTACTGCCTACATTCTGAATCACACTCATACACTCTTCTATCATCTATAATAGGAAAAATACTGCAGTATTAAAAATGACTAGCTATACTATAAATTATTAGCAAAGGTTGCTTTCCCTATTTCCATACGTCCGACTCCACCACCAGTCGTGGTGGACCAATAAAAAAGAGAAGGGAAATATTTCACCTGGAGAACTGGTGCCAGGAGAACAACCTCTCTCTGTCAATGTCAGAGCTGAAAGTGGACTATGGGAAGAAGCAGGAGAGAAACTACCAACCTCTCGGGATCAACAAGGCCCCAGTGGAGTGGGTGGACAGCTTCAGATACCAGTTAGATTTATCATGGTCCTGTCGCGTCAGCACCTTGGTGAAAAAAAGCCCATCAGCGTCTCTAGACTTCAGGCTGCCCCTCAAGGTGCTAAAGACTTTCTACACCTGCACCATAGAGTGTCCTGACAGGCAACTTCACCGCCTGGTTTCCGAACAGCACCAAGAGGGATTACCAGGCACTGCAGACATTTAATATATCTGCCTAATTTAGATCGTTGGCTTTTAATAATACTATCTGTTTGTTATAAAAACAGGTGGTTCCAGCAAGGTTGAATGAATTAACCTGAGGCTTCCTGTATCCATTTAGCTTTGGGGAAAGTGCAGTAGGCTGTGTTTTAGTAACTGCATCAGAAAATGTGTTGACTGGGGTATCCTGGGCTTTCTTCTCTTTCTAGCTGATATCTGACACACACACACACACACACACACACACACACACACACACACACACACACACACACACACACACACACACACTTACACACATACACACATAGCAGGGCGGGGAGCACATAACACACACATACACACACATACACACACATACACACATACACACACACACACTGTACTGTGTTACCATGTGTACATGGAATCCCGCAGGATATGAGGTGAATTAATCATGATGTCTGTATACAGAAATACTGCATACTATACAGACATAGCATTAGTATATTCTCTTGCATTACAGTTTTTGCTGATTGCTTACACACTAAAAGTGAATGGTTAGACAAAAGCATCAAAACCTTAAACTTTTGTAACCATGCCTTAAACAAAGGCACCAAAAGTACACACATTTTCTGCTTTGCACTTTGTTTGCAATTCTGCAATGCACTTCTTGCAAAACACTACACACTGTTTCTCACATTTGAAACTTTGTTCAAGAATGAAAACTCTATGAAACGCAATCATTGGGAAAACACTTCTCTTCAAAATGCAAAACACTATCTGAAATTGGCAACAAACCCAAACACATGATCACCTTGGGTGCCGCCATTAGTCTTCAAGGAGTTCTCCATCACCATGCCACTCTAGGTCCCTACAATACTGCACACATAATCACATTTCTGGATGCACTACATAATCTAGTTGTTCAGGACAGACCACAGCAGCCCAGGTTTGTTGTCATCTGGGATAATGTTAGTTTCCACCAGGCTGCTCTGGTCCAGGACTGGTTCACCAACCACAATACTGTAACTTCACAGTTGTATACTTGACCCCCTACTCCCCATTTCTCAATCCGATTGAGGCGTTGGAGGGTGTATGACGGCCAACCACATGCCTCTTCTGCAAACAATGGAAGAGGTGTGCAGAGACATTGAGATGCGGTCAGTCCATTGTTTTTTTTTTGTAAAAACCTGAAATGGGAAAAAGATTAACTGTGTTTTTTTTCTGAAGCCTTTCTATTTTTGCATGCATTAAAATGGAAGTATGTTCTGTACTGAAACAATCTTTTACAGAATCCTGTATGAGAAAATAGGTATACAAAGTACTGAAGAGAGCAGTGTTTTGTATAAAGTACATCAGTGTGTTGTTGCTGCTTTGAAAGAGTAATTCAAGTGGTGCATTTTGTTGCAAAAATGACATTTTGAGAAAGTGATTGTCACATTTTGATTGCAGAGTTTCATATTGACTGTTATATTGCTTGTTGGAAAGCCCTTCTAGGGACTTGAGTTGCAAATGTTCTCAGGCTACAGTGTGCAGACAGAAGCAAAATGGTGTGGTGAAGAGGGGTCTGCACAATTCATGGATAGTGTCATTTTTGGGGAGTGGTTTCTGGCTGTCACATATATTGTTTTTCATACACTGACCTGTACATAAATAAGTAAAGTGTATTTCAAATATCATTGCCCCTATCCAAAAATTATTATTGGATATAGCCTATCGTTTTGGCTTTAAAGCAATGCATAGCAGGTACATCCTGCTCTTTATGCATCTCTCACAGCATCCCCATACACATTATTTTTGACTGTTCCTTATGAGGGGCCCTCATAGCTCCTACATAATATCCTGCAATGGTGGCGACAGAGAGCTGCGAAATGAGATTCACTCTCTCTCTCCTCCAGGGCTACATCCCATTATCTGGGCGGAGAAAGAGGGAGAGAGGGTAGACCTATCCACCACACTGCCTCTCTCTGTTCTCAGCCACAACTCCTCTGAGCAGACCGGCTAGACAGATATCCTGAAGAGAGGAGGGGAGGATCTTTCAGAACAAAGCGGAATATTTTACAATTTGTGATAAACTGGATTAGGCCTGATAGGTTGCGTTTCTGTTGTTTTTGGACTTCGCTTCCTGCTTCTTCGCCTTGTTGCACTACAGGAGCTCTCATTGTGGCTGGAGCGAGGATCCCCTCCTTTTGTGTTGCTCTGCAGTTATTTATTCACACTCCAACTTCTGCCTCCTGTTTCCACATATAGGAGGTTTTATTTCAGTTTTTATTGTTTCGGCCTAAACGGAATGAATGACAAAAACAAAGGGGGTTGATGTCCATAACTCTCCGACTCACCTCGTCTTCGCCTCGCCCAAGGAACGGAGACCCCATCTCCGGCAGAAGATGGAAAGCGGAGGCGGGACAGAGGGCTCGGACAGTGGGCAGTTGCAGCACGCGGTGCCAGGGCAGCAGCAGCCAAACCCCCGGCCTGAAACTGCGGAGCTCTCTGCAATGGTGTCCGCTCAGCCTCTGGGAGAGAAAAAAAAGAAGATAAACCGGGCACCGTCCCCGGCCAGACCGAAGGATGTACCCGGTTGGTCGCTTACCAAGATCCGCGGAGGGATCGGGACCCCAACCCTGAGCGTCAAGCCGGGAGCCATCCACTTGGGTAGCCGCATTTCCAGGCGCAGTCCCGTGGGAAGTCTTGCTGGAAAGGACGGTAAAGCGGAGAAGAGCGGTGGTGGCAAACCGGCGGGCAAATCCTCCTCCTGCGCCGCGTTGTCGAAGACGGCCAAGGCGACCAAGAGCACCGGAGGACGGAGGAAGGTGTCGGACGCCAGCATAGGATCCGATGATTTATCTAAGGACTCTGGCTGCGCCACCGGGAAGCTCTCCCCGACCGACAGTAGCTCCGAGCTATCGGACTGCGCCTCTGAGGAAAACAAGCTCTCCGCGGACGCTGTGAGCAGCGACGCCGAATCGAGGAGCAGCAGGGGCGGTGGGCCGGACGGAGACAGGCCACTCAGGGATGGCGTGTTGGCGGAAAGAGCTAGCCAGCAAGCAGCCGCCAAGACCACCTGCTCCTCCGCGGAGAGGGACTACAAGGACCGGCTCTCCCTGGGCGTGGAGACTGGGGAAGGGAGCATATCCCCCGGCGAGGAGCGGTCGGTCACCTCTTTTGACAGCAGGGTACCTGCCAGCACGTCCCTGGCTTTCTCAGACCTTACAGAGGAGTTTATGGACGGCATGCATGAGGAGTTTGTCCGGGAAATAGAAGAGCTGAGATCTGAGAATGATTACCTCAAAGTAAGTCCAATAGGCCTATATAAGTGTCAACTATGAATGTGTTAATTAGGATTTCCCATGGTAAAATAATTGGTTCGATTCTCTTTCATTGGCATTTTGCTTTAGACCAAGATGCAAAGACAAAATCCTCTTTCTGTCAGAATCATGTTTTTTTTTTTTATTATGTTGGGTTTATTTACCAGTTCACCCTTACTTGTTTCCCAGTTTAGATAGGCTATGCCTTTGGATGTCATCCAAGGCTACACACTACAAGGATGGTGATAATGTTGTGAATAGAGAGAGTCTCAGTAGCACAAGAGCAAAACATGCAGCATATAGCCTCAGAATGGATGTTTCATATGGAATATCTGCATGTGCAATAGGAAATGTGAAATACTGTAGGTGTACTTTAAAGAGTAAGATATAATGTGGATGTAGTATTTTGGGCAGATAGTGGCTTTTCAACATAATTTGGCAGCCAGTGTTGTCAGTTGTGTTTCCCCCAACTCACATGATGGAGGTGAGGATGTCATTTTACCACACAGCCTGAGGGGTTATCAGACTCTGAAGCCTGCAGTGAAATCTAACTCTGCCTTGCTGCTAATTTACCAAGGTATCAGATGAGATTTTTTTTTTTTTTTTTTTTACACAAAATGGTCAAAATCATGTATTCTGAAAATTTGACAGCAGTACAAAAAAATCCATTGTTCTGTCAAACTGACAAACACCAAAACATCAGCACTCAAAACAGTAACCAGAGAATCAAGTGCACCATCATCAAGGCCTCACAGTGGGATTGCATGTCATCAGAATTTGGTACTAAAGGGATCTCACAGCTCCCACAGGTCCGCAGGCAGTGGAATGTAACGTGTATCCACCGGTGGAGCAGCTCAATCCAGCCTTGAGAGTGATTGATTAGGCGAAAGATCAATTATATTAGCATGTCTCTAAGCACTATATGGCAGTTACCATACATGCCAATAATTGTCAGAGATTGATTGTAGAGGGTGATTGATCCACATTCTAAACAGGAGGATCACCGCATCTTTTCTCAGGGAGCTCTGAAACCGTGTTGGAGAATTTAGATTATTGGTGGACCTTCACCATGTAGATGGCTCCACACACCAGAAGGGTTTCTTATTGATAACTATGGTGACGTGATACTTTTTTTGAATCACACCTGCTGCTCTTGTAAACACGAGCATGATGCCTTAGACATGAAACGACAATTCTGAAAATACGATGAATAATCTTGATTATCATGATATTATTCCCTAGATTGTTACTTTTAGTTATGCTAGCCAGCAAAACAATTAGGATTATTGCTCCACATTGTTATGTAGCCCTGATTAGTGTTCAGTAGTTGATTTTTAGCCATTAATCAAGCAACATTTTCAAGCATTTGCTGGTTCCAACTTCTCAATTGTGAGGAGTTGCTGCTTTTCTTTCTTTTACATCAATGTCAATTGAATAGATTGGGTATTGGACTGTTGGTAGGGACAAATTGAGCAATTTGAAGATGTTTTTCACGATTTTCTGATGTCTTCTACACGGAAATAATCATTAGTTGTTGCACTATCTCAGATTACATGTGCTGTCCGTCTAAAATCATGATTTATCGAAGTCTTTTCAGATGTTAAAAGGATTCACAGGCCTGCTTTCTCACTCTCACTCAGCTGCTGCCTGAATATATAGGACAGCATGTAACAGAGCTACCTTATTGGACCACCCCAAAGCCTCATGGGAGGCCTGGCAGTGAAATGAGTGTGGTTGTGTCTGTTTTTGCAGCTGCGAGGAACACCTGGTTAGTAATCAGAAGATGAAAACAACATTGTGCTATGGTGTCATGCTCCCCCCTCAATCTCTCGCTCTGTGTCAGATTTTTTTCTAGATCCAGCTTCTAATCCACACTCTCCAACTCCGCACACAAAGTTCATCCTTTTTCTCTGTCATGCAGACTTTATGTCTGTCTATGTTCGACTATGGCATGATGTAGTGCATATCAATAGGCTGACTTTTGGTGCAGACTGTGTGACATTTAATCGGTAATAAAAAATCAAGACAACAGCTGCTGAAATCTCTGTAATTGTTAATTCAATTTCATTGTGTACGGTGTTTATGCTCAATATGTTGAAGCTGTAAGAGAACATGGTTGGTAGACAATCAAATCTTCCAGCTACCTGCATCCCTTATTACTTATTGCTAGGCAACATGCTAACAGCAGTTTGATTGATTGTCTGTCATTCCTATCATCCACACCATGTTAAAGCAGCTCTCACTCAGCAGGAACCCAAACAAATAATTAAATTATCACTTGGGTCCACATGCTGCGCTTAGACATGATAAACAGTAGGTCTTTACTGCTGGCCTCCAATCTGACAGAGTCACACAGTTGAGCCTTTCTTTTTAGGAATCTCTGTCCTGTGACTACAATTTAAGATAATAATTGAGCATCTGTGCAGGCATAGCTTGTATACATGACTGTTTTAGCCTAGTTACTCACTCATATCTTTCAATATTCACAATATTTTACATCGCAAAGAATTGCCATGGCAGTACAGGTGTCACTGCATGGCAATTTATTCTCCTGTATTGTTTTGAGGCAATTCTCAGAATCTTGAAGTCATTGTAAATGCTTTATAATCACTTTGATTTTAAGGCTTTTTTTATTCTCTGGTATGCGGACACTACAAATATACAAGAGGATAGTATACGTGACAGACACATGATGGCAGCTATTGTGTTTATGTGTCATGCTTCCTTCAGTAGTCTCAGTGGCACTGCCTGGTTAAACAAACATGAAACCCATCCACATCCACTGTGTTTATTTAAGACCATGGCCCATTTCCAGCTTAGCTTAGCACAAAGACTAGATGGGGGTAACAGCTGGCCTGGTTCTGTCCTACAGCAGGTAGGCGGACCGTTATCACAGCAGATGTTTGTGAGCTCTGCTTTCTAACATTGCCCAGTCTGGCTCACTTAAATCTAACAGCTGATTGGCTGATTCAATCTCCTGACTGGCCGATTGCTCACATGACAGCAACAATCTTCCCTTTTCTTTTTTAGTTAGCTGTGTAAAGCAGGTCAGCGGGACACCTCTCTCTCTCTTAGTCTCTCACCACATTAACTTGCTAACACTAACGTGATTCCCTCGTTTCGTGTCCTCACATTCTCACTCTCTGCTGTCTTGTTTTATCTCCCTCCCTGTCTACATTTCTTTCATGCTCATGATGTTTTTACCATCCCTGGTTTTTCTATTTCTACCCCTTTTCTTTTCTCTGTCCTTTGCTCCATTTTCTTTTCTGTCATTTTCTTTCTTTTCTTTAATTCTGTTCTTTCTCTTTCTTTCTTTCTTTCTTTCTTTCTTTCCTCTCCTCCCCTTTCCTTTTCATTCTCCCGTTTTCTTTATTTTCAAATCCTACCTTCCCTTTACTTCTCTGATATTTCTTTCCTTTCTTTCTATTTCTTCTCCTTCACTTCACTTTCTTACTCTTTCCTCTCCCCTCTTGTCTTTCCTTTTTTTTTTTACCTTTCTTTCCTTTTCCTACTTTTAAAAAAAATTCATCTCTGCCTCCTCTCTCCTCTGTATTGCAGATGTGTAGCACAGTGTTCAGTGTTGTGCAGATTGCTCCTTACTGTAGTCTATTTTAGCTTGATCAACAAACCTCTACACACACACACACACACACACACACACACACACACACACACCCACCCACACAAACAGAGTTATGCAGAGGATAGTCATGCAGAGGCTGACCCACATTCTCCACTGTAGTACACTTTGACAGCACTACTACTACAGCCGCTTGTACTCCTCCTTATTTTGCTTGCACATCCTACACAACACACATTGCATGCTCTTGGAAGCACACTGTTGTGTAACACCCCACCTGCTGTCCCATAAAGCCCAGCAACCCGACTTTTTCTGGTGGGGTGTGGTTCATTTCAGTGCAGACACACTCGCTAATACAAGAGCTGCACCTTAACTGTGTTTTAAAGTAATGATGCAATTCCTGTTGTCAGGCTGATATGATTAATTCGTCTCCATGATGTCTATAAGAGAGGTAGATAACAACACTACTGTAAATTAAGATCACATACGGGCTGATTTTTGAGTGGTATTTCATGCCTTTTTGAAAACTTTTGTTTCGATTTTACTTCTTTACTACTTATTGTACTACTTAGTTTTACTTCATATTTTAGAGTGTAGGAATTTCTTTTACTTGATCTCAATTTCCCTGCAGGGATTGCTAAGAGTTTAATCTAAGGTCATCTTTGACCTCCTGGGTGGGAGAGAGAAAGGACAGTCAATACAGAATCATATTATGTTACTTAGTACGCCATTCTGCTACTTACATCATGTAGATCTCTATTTCTGATGGCCCCTTTTTATCTGACTTGAGAGGATATTACACAGCAGTTCATTTAAAGAAGATACTAATTTTTGTAATAGCTATCCTGATAATACGGATGATGTATTCAAAGATATGACTGCTAATGATTGCGAGCAGCGATCGATGGGATGGATCACGAACAAGGTTAATGGATGATGATTTTTTTGATGATTGTCTTGCATCTATGACAAAGATGCTAAAAGCTCTAATGACTCCTATTAGACATTAAATGATTCCCTTTATGGTCCACATATGTGCACATAATGCTGTCGACACTTGGAGTTACAGTCAGTTAGAAGTCTCTACAACACATAACGGCTCTTTCCCCTGCTGGTTGATATCAGAGGAGTATTGTTAGATACACTTATACACTCTCTCTTCTCCACTGTCTCCAGGATGAGATGGAGGAGTTGCGGTCTGAGATGCTGGAGATGAGGGACATGTACATGGAGGATGACGTCTACCAGCTGCAGGACCTACGGCAACAGCTGGAGCAGGTACAACTGTGGGAGGACAGACCGACTAAATGAAAGCACACTCGTTGAATCTGTGCTCTCATTTTGGTGTGATATCCTGATTTGACTTTAAATGTATAAAACAGGCAGAGGCTGCAACATGTTTTGAAACAGGCAAGTAATAATGATCTGAATGTCATCTTTGAGCAAGAGGTGTGACACAAGGCCAGGTGCATTATGGATGTCTGCATGTCTTCTTTGGAATTTGAATGGCTGCTGCAAGGCGAATCTTCCTTGAAGGCGCTATAACATGAAGCAAAGTAACAAAAAGGGCTTAGACAGATGACACATAACATCATCCAAACACATGCTTCTGTTTCTTAGGCTAATAAGACCTGCCGCATCCTGCAGTACCGGCTGAGGAAGGCAGAGCGACGCTCTCTCCGCGTGGCCCAAACAGGGCAAGTGGATGGAGAACTGATACGAACGCTGGAGCAAGACGTCAAAGTAAGTGTTGGTGTGTTTGAGAGAGAGTGATTGAAATGGCTAAATGGAGTTGTGTGTGGAACCTGTAGAGGTTCTAAGGTAATGTATCTCAGCCTCACGCAAAAGATACAGTATACTATATGGGAAGCAGGATAGAGAAAGTGAGGAATCTGGAATAAGATGTCATAGTGTGGCTGTAATCTAATTTACTGATAAAGTGCATAGTCTCTGTTCCCAAAACACTGAGCTCTTAGTTAACAACAAATACAAAAAATAGCAAGGAAGCTTATATAGCTTCTACTAAAGGTCTTCGTCCTCCAGAAATCAAAACTCAGTTTGTGTGTAAATGTTTAAAAATAGATATGTTATCTTAATCTTTATAAGACCACTCTCAGCTAGGCATTTTGTATTCTTCTGTTAAGTTCTATGTAGATAAAGATTAGGGTTGGGCATCGAGAACCGATTCCTACTTGGAATCGTTTCAAAAATTACGATTCCAGTGGAATCGTTTCTTTATTGGAATCGTTTGGAGGATTTGGTTTCAAATCTGATCATGGGTTCCAAATTTAACATGCGCAAGTTTTGGTTTCTGTAGTAGCCAGGCGCTTGTTGTGTTGCAGCCATGTGTGGCTTTATTTTTGTTGAAAAAGCTCGGTAAAACTGCAACCCACCATTGAATCAAAATAAAACTTTCGTATCATGCGTATCATGAAAAGCTCACTTTTTTGGGGCTTGTGCATACACATTTGTGTATCTGGAGTGCCTACTAACCCACAAACTAGTCAGGTTTTTGTGGGCTGCCTACATCAGACAAAATGAGATTTAACAAGCCATTCAGATTTGCTTTAAGGACTTTAAATATGTGATTGTTGTTACATACATGCTGTGTTTTGGATGTATTTTTTACGATTTTGCAACCGTTCTTTTGACTCTTCTCCTTCACACTGTTAAAGTCACGAGAATGTGGTGAGGTCAGGCTTCCTCTAATTTGTTTAAGGAATTTCCCTGTTTAAAATATATATACTGTATATACTAATTGTCACACTGGCTAAGAAATGAACGCTGCATTAGGAATCCCAATTGACCTCGCTCATTTAACAGGCATACACACATTACTCCAGAAACCAGCATTAAAGACCATCTCCACAAACACACATGTGCAGCAAATGTACATACAGACAACGCTTTCTTTAACTAGCGTCCTTTACAGGACGCATACATACCAGTCATCCCAATCACTTAAAGAATTCCGGGTAAAGGCCGGTTATACACAAACAAACTGAATGCAGGGTAAAGCTTCTGTGTGTGTGTGTGTGTGTGTGTGTGTGTGTGTTTTGTCACGGTGACCCTGGACTATATGGGTACACTCTGTCAAATTCACAGCGTTCCGCCAACATTTTTTCATGTGATAGAGGATACAATGAGGCCTTTATACCCTAAGAGAGAGAGAGAGAGTGTGAGAGTGAGACTGTGATGTCACTCTCCAAGGGCTTTCCGCCGGCTGTTGCTGTCTGTCTCTCCGCTGCTGTCTCACAATCTGGTTGTTTTGGAAGGAAGGGAGGAAGGGAGGAAGGAAGGGAGGAAGGAAGGAAGGGAGGAAGGAAGGGAGGAAGGAAGGGAGGGAGGGAGGAAGGGAGGAAGGGAGGAAGGGAGGGAGGGAGGGAGGGAAAAGGATGAGCGTACATCCTGTGTCTCTGAGGGTGAAAAAAGGGGATTGGTCACTTTTTGAAAATTCAAATCAGCCAATCAGAGAGGGAGGATGATGTGGGGAGAAATACATAGAGAAAAAAAGAGAAATGCAAAAAAGAGAGAAACTAAGAGAAAGAAAGAAACGGAAACAAAAATAGAGGAGGGGAAAACAAGGTATTCAGGAAGGATTAGTTGATTTGAATGGAGGTCTGACTTGAATTTAAATCTTTAGTAGCCAATGGTAGCGATGGGATAAGGAGTGGGAGAATGAGGTCAGAAATAATGGAGAAAATAGAAAGACAAAACTTTGAAAAAACAAACAAGTGAGCTCTGCATCTGTTGGCTGCATTAGTAAAGAAGGGTCATAAACACAAGATACTAAAAACATAAACACTGCAAGGAGACAAACCTGACCTCTCTGACAACACATGGCTGATTGTCTTGCCGCCAGAGCCTCAGACAGAAGGTCAAGTTACACCGTGTGTGTGTGTGTGTGTGTGTGTGTGTGTGTGTGTGTGTGTGTTTTAATCCCATGCTAAGCTTCTATTTTGCCATCCTCTTACAGTCACTCCTCTGTTTATTCTGGTGTCTTTATCATTAGCCTTATAAAACCAGACACTCACTCCCGCCTCTGTGACTCAATAATGATTCAACTCTACTGGAAAATTAGATAGCAGTAAAAAAAACTGTAAACAGTTGGGTGTGCTTAATGTCTTTAACTTAAGTTTAACATGAGTATGAATGCTAAAAGTAGCAGATGTAAAACCTGTGGATTTCTGGACATCCAAATCCTCCATCTGTCTCCAACATACTATTTGTTGTGATGGTAAATGCAAGTGCAACTCGTTCAAAAACTCACTCTTAGAAGGTAAAGTCCTGCTGTTGGACACGTCACAGTCAAACTTGACCGTGAACTCACTGAGCTGCTCTACACTGAGCTGCTTTATAAAAGTAATTGGCTTAACTGCTGTTGATGCTTTAAGGCCCTGCTGTTATGACTCAGTTAGGTACAAATGCACACAAATTGGCAAATGCACACAGACACACACGCAGACTTAAACCTCCTTATGTACGTCACATGCTCTTATTTGTGTTGTTTTAGAAATCATGTCTGTCGGCTCACATCTGACTGTGTGTGCGTGTGCGTGTGCGTGGTATGGCTGTCAAACTCTCCATGAGAATGTCTGACATCATTTCCTGTCCTACTCACACAGTTCTCTCATTCCCACAGGCTACAGACATCTGGATACACACACATACGGAGGAAATAGTTGTTAGGATTCTCATGATGTCAACACAGCAGTTGTTCTTCACCTTATCTCCAGAAAGAATCAGTTGTGCATTCGCCTTGAAGGGCAGACTATAAACTACCCAAAACTTATGATCTCAACCAGATCTTTCGAGTGAGAAAATGTGTTTGCTTGTAGTTTGAGTGAACACATCCATTAAAAGCATATCCAACAGTTTGGAAGTTATGTTTGTTTTTTGTCTCATAAGGTAATATAGATAACAGTTTTATCTCTTTGCCTTCAGTATGGAGAGTGGTCCAGGATGTGTTTAGCATAGCTAGTTGCTGGTTGCCCAAATAAGGACAGAGCACAGACCACTACAGCAGTGGCTGTAAACCAGGACAGCTTTATGGTGCTATGTATAACATTTTTGCTACACGTGCCACCAGTGTAAGTCTGTGCTATTGGTAATGTAAACATTATTTATACAGTGAGTAAAAGAAATTATTTGACGTAGTCCATTGTTTTTAAGACCAGGCCCAAACATTTCTACTTGTATTGTCCTTCTTGCTTGACTTCGGAGCTTGTCTCAGTTTTTTCCACCCACCCACCCTTCCATGACCATACCATCTCTATACTATAAATACATCATCTGTTTCTACTGCAGAGTGTAGTGTAGTGTGTTTGTGTGCGTGTGTGTGCTTCCTGTATATGTTATTATGACCTTTCATCACACACTTTAGAGTCATCCTACCTCCCCTACTCCCTCACAGTAACATATAGCATATACTGCTATAGTTGAGGACCCTAATTGAGATAATAGATTCACTAGCATCTAACCCTAACCTTCACAACTACATGCCTAACTTCAAGTCTTAACTTTCAGAGAGCAAAGACATTTGAAAGAAGTAAGGATCGGACCTGACTTTTCAAAAAGGTCCTCAATCTCAAGGTCTAAAACTCAAACTGGACCTCACAAAGATAGAAGCACAGGAGCTTACACACACACACACACACACACACACACACACACACACAGTCATTAGATTAGAGCTTGAAAGCAGCAGTATCGGTAGATTTATCTGAACAGGGCCAGCTCCCAGCCTCATCTCCATATGGTGTGTGTGTGTGTGTGTGTGTGTGTGTGTGTGTGTGTGTGTGTGTGTGTGTGTGTGTGTGTGTGTGTGTGTGTGTGTGTGAAAATTGGATTCAGTTTAGTTCTTGTTCTGTATGAGCTCCAGTAAAGTGTTCCTATTGCATCTCTCTCTCTCACACACACACACACACACACACACACACACACACACACACAAACAAACAAACAAACAAACAAACAAACAAACAAACAAACAAACAAACAAACAAACAAACAAACAAACAAACAAACAAACAAACAAACAAACAAACAAGCAAACACACACATCCCAACCCCCACTCTTGCACCATGTGTCATGCACACACTGTAGGAAGTACAGTTTCCATGCGAGTATCAATCATTACATCCCTGTTCCCAGTAGGAACTGTGGTTTCCACTTGTCTCTGTGTTACTGTTTGTTAGAGCCAGTATTAGTACAGTACTAACTATATAAAGATTTATATAACCAATATATAGCCAATATAACCCTTTGACGGTTTGAAAGATAACTATAGGAAAACATTCTTTGATGGGGGAACACCATTATTAGATTTATAACAGTATGATTTACTTTTACAAGTGAAAACGATAAAGAATAGATGATTTTGGCAAATGTAACACAAGCTTGGATGGAGTTACTGGAGTGTAAACATCCCAAACCAAATGGTGAGCACAACAGACTCGCTATTGTTACTCTAAACTCTGTTAATTTAGCATCTTGGCTCCCACAGGGTGGGTGTTTCGCTCCTGAACAGGTAGTATATAGATAGTTTCTTGTCTTTGGAAATAATACAAGGTTACTTGCTAGTGAACCGGGCATGCTAGCATTTGCAGCTTACATTAGAGCAGATAAACACTTTGTTTAATCCATTACTTGTACCTTTGCTCTATTTGGTTTTGACACCACCCACTAGAGATGTCCCAAGCCGATCCTAAGTATTGGTATTGTGGCCTATCCGGACATCTTTTAATAGATCCATAATTGTTGATTATGGATGATCAAAGCTGATCAAAATCCGATCTTTTCTTAACAGTACTTTAGTCTGCTATGTTGCATCACAGTTCTCCTTCAACACAGATGGGCTCTATAGTGCAGCATTTTACTAAAAATGAGAATGAAAATTAGATTGTGTGAATGTGAAAAATTATTTGATTGTACTTGTGATTGAGCGTCTCAATAGAGCACCATGCACACTGTTTTGGAACGGGAGAAATCCAAAAGCTTGCAACTGCTGCTGCAACTACTTATTAGTTTGCTAAGCTATTATTGGAAATTGCTGTTTAATTGTGCTCAAATGATTAGCTGATTATCTGAAGGGTCTATCCACAGGAATTGACAAGTTTGACAATCAATGTATCTTTTAATTCATTTATCAAGTAAAAATGAAAAACATTCAGTGGTTCCAGCCTCTCAAATGTGATCATTAATTGAATATGTTGGTTTTGGACTGTTGGTCGACAAAACAAGCAATATGAAGTTCTCACACCATCCCCTGGTAACCATTTAAAACAGTTTTCTGACATTTTATTAACTGAGTAATTTATTGAAAGAAAAATTGAGCGATAAATCAATAAGGAAAACAATCAGTAGCCCTATCAAGTACTACTGCAAATACTATTACTATATAGTACATAATGCTTGATATCATAGTAGTGCTATGATATCAAGTACTGTATCTACACCACTGGATAGATGCTGCTATGTATGTATGTATGTATGTATGTATGTATGCATGAATGGATGGATGGACGGGATGATGGCTGTTCATATTGAAGGTGAGATCACACTTTTCCAACTGCCAATTGACATGCCAAGGATTGTGGGAATTCATCACATTCCACCTCCCTCTGTCACCTCCCTCTCTCTCTTCTCTCTTTATCCAAAGATAGATGGATAACAGCCT
Organism: Sander lucioperca; assembly: GCF_008315115.2. Taxonomy (NCBI): domain Eukaryota; kingdom Metazoa; phylum Chordata; class Actinopteri; order Perciformes; family Percidae; genus Sander; species Sander lucioperca. The sequence goes on from NC_050184.1 coordinate 10,710,383, forward strand.
GTACTGGAACAGCTGTCACGCCACTGGCTCTCTCTCTCTCTCTCTCTCTCTCTCTCTCTCTCTCTCTCTCTCTCTCTCTCTCTCTCTCTCTCTCTCTCTCTCTCTCTCCCATCTCTCTCTCTCACACACACACATAATGGTTTTATATATAGACACGGAGCATATTGCTTGTGATGTAACATCCTCTAAATGGGTGTTGAGAGGCCAGATTTTTGGACGAATGTCAAAAAGGTCAACAGGATCAAAAGTATCCAACGCCAGTGCTACAGTACATCAGTTACACACAGCCTCCTGCAAAATCCTGCAATTCTTTTGAGCAGACTTGAAGTTAAAGTTGTTATAGTGGCTGTGCTCCAGGGCTGTAAAACTATTTCTTGTTTTGAAATGATGACAGCGCTCACGCAAAAACAGCAGTGATAAACTGATGCAGTGTGAGGCTTTTGCAGGAAATCTACAGTGTGGATGAGAGAGATAACAAGTAGAGAATAAAAAATGTGGTCCAAGTTGTCATTCATTATTTTATATGCTGAATAAAGTTTTGTCATCTGTCCCGCTAACCAATGTATCTCTTTAGTTGACCACCACTCTCTGCCAGGCACATTGTAATCAGAAGCTAATGTTTCCCAGGAGTTCAGCATCTTCACATATAGAACTATGGAGGATGTTACAGAAGCAGAGGTGGAAAGTAACTATGTAGATTTACTCCATTATAATTTTGAGACATTTGTACTTTAAGTATTTCCATTTTGTGCAGCTTTATACTTCTATTGTACAATGTTTAATTGTATTGTACAAACTTTATTTTACCCTACTGCATTTATCTTATGGCTGTATTTAGAAACGTTGCCGATAAAGACTGTACATGCAAAAAATAAAGTTAATAAAATATAATATATTGCAAGAGGTTAAACCCAACAAGTCCTCCAAACCATACATACCAAATAGGAGTGTTTCATTAATTAGTGTCCCTAGTGGCAACAGGAAATGGGACCCACATCCTCATACCTAGGTGCTGCCTAACAATATATATGGGTCGTAATTGCTACTTGTACATAACGACCTATGGGGTTGTTTTTGATTGGAGGACAATTTTTGAATTGTTCTAATACTTAAGTGAAAGATATGAACACTTATTTTATAACTGAACACATTACTTTTTTCTTTTGTTATACATGTGTTGCAACAGAAAATGTAATGAAACCTGTCCGATCTGTATGGAGACAGAGCAGCAGTCTATTTTGGTTTGTCAGCCATTTAAGAACCATTGGTGTGATTGTGAAATATTCAAAAACACTCCTTATCTGTCTGCGCAACTACAAGCTGATTCTGCAGTACTCTCCTCTATGATAAACTGAGAGGTTCCGCTGAACAGCCGGTAGTCAATAAGTCTACAGGGAGCCACACTTTGTAAGCATATTTCCTAGCTCATTAAAAAAAAACAATATAGTGACCTCCAAGGTTGACTGTAAGCCTTCAGATGCTTTTCAGTTTCAGTGGAGTCATCGTTTGTGATTTGATGAACAACATGCAGGCCTAAGCCACTATAGAGTGCTGAGGTAATAAAACTACAGATTGAAGGAGTGTTTCTGTCAGATTTAGCATCAGTATAAATGGTTATGTTCTTATTTTACATGACAACGGAATGGCTAATCCACTGCAGGAAGCAAAAATACTCTGAGATAGACAAAAAAGCTTAGTGATAGAGCACCCATGAATAGGTTTGTGGTTCCAACATATATTCAACAATAAAATTGTTGATGTTCTTGGTAAATTTGAAAAAAACCAATAACATGTAGGGCTGCTCCCTCTTAGTCGATTAGTCGACTAATCGGTCGTTTTGGTCTTAGTCAACTAAGATTTCTTTAGTCGATTAGTCATGTTTTATGCTTTTTTCATGCTGAATGACTTATTTCCAAGAAACGTACGAGCACATCTCTGGTAAACACAAGAATTAAAGTGGTGCTTTTGCATGACTCTTTGCGGAGAAACTCAGATTTACAGATCTGTCGATTAAATCAACTAATCGATTAGTCGATACAATTGAATGAGTGTTAGTCGACTAAGAATTTCTTCAATCGAGCACAGCCCTAATAACATGGCAAAATCACTTGAAACACTTTTAGCCACAAGTTACATTTTAAAACAACAGATATCTGCTGCTGACCTTGTTTTTTGAAGTGGCCAAAGTGGTGTGATAAATTAATTTCAAGCAGAGTGGCTCTGTGTTTGTTGCTGTCGCTTCAGAGCAAAAAGGTCCTGATTTCAAACCCCATCAGGGTTTCCTCCCACACCAAAAGACATTAATGTTTCAGTACAGTAGGTGTTTTTCTGTCAGTGCTCTGAGGCAACACTGGAGTTGTCCCCAGGTGCTGTGCTGTTGCTGCCCACTGCTCCTAAACCAACGAGCTCCTAAACAGAGTTTAAATTTAGAGGACAACTTTCTAATGCTCTGACATTTCAAAAAAAAAGGTTAGTTTGTAAATACAACATTTATCTGGGGCGCCTGGTTAGCTCACCTGGTAGAGCCTGTGCCCCATGTACAGAGGCTCAGTCCTCGTTGCAGTGGCCGCGGTTTCAGTTCCGACCTGCGGCCCTTTGCTGCATGTCATTTCCCCCCTCTCTCCCCTTTCCTGCCTAATCCATCCTGTCAAATAAAGGCCTGAAATACCACAAAAAATCTTTAACATTAATCCTGGATTGGGGACCACACAAAATGTCCTCTTATTTTAATTTTGAAACTCAATTTGATCCTCGCAAAGACAAGTGCACACACACACACACACACACACACACACACACACACACACACACACACACACACACACACACACACACACACACAGAGCTGCTGTTGTGTTTCCATAACAGTCATCTCTTTAACAACCTTCCTCCCTGTAGATTTTATCAGAGAGGGTTTACATGCTGCCACTGTGTGTGTGTGTGTGTGTGTGTGTGTGCGTGCGTGCGCATACTGGCTGGATAACAGGAAGAACAAGACTGGCTGTTGAATGCAATATAACACACAAACCACACACAGTGTGCAAGAGATCTATTTGATGACTAACTGCCACGTGCTGAATGATATTGCTGTTTGCCCTGTGGACTTTATTTTTGTGTGTTGTGTGAGTGTTTTTTTGTGAGTAGAGGAACAGTCAAGACATCCTTGCTCTCTGCTTCTGGTGGTTTTTTCCTACTCCTGATTCCATACTCTCTCTGTCACACACACTCTCTTTAACACACACACACACACACACACACACACACATATACACACACACACACACACACACACACACACACACACACACACACACTTTCTCAGCTCGGCAGCACTGTGACTGAATGCTAATTACATCCTATAGTTCAGTTGCTGGGTAAAACCATAGCTTCAATGGCGTTAAATTCCTACACGTTTGTCTTTAACATAGAGGAACAATACAGCATTTATTAAGTGTCAAATGCTGACAAAGGAGTGTTGAAGAGGAGGAGAGGAGAAGAAGGTTGAGATGGAGGAGGGGAGAGGAAGACCCATAAACCTGCAGTGGTGAAAACATCCCTTTAATAAAAGCTGTTTTCTCTTTCAAATATTGATTCACTGATCAAAAGTAAGCACAGTGTAAATCAATTACATTTTCTGTCCGATTCGATCCACATAAAGCTCCGGGGGCTTTTCAGCCAGCACACATTAAGATCTCCTCTGTGTTTTAATAGACAAACGCTGATGTTAAAGTGTACTTTTCATGCTCAAGAGAGAGACATATGGAGCTAATTTCCTTTCGGTTAAAGTGGTAATCTGCGAGATCCAAGAATCTTCATATTTCATCTCCATATCTATTAGTGTTCTCACTACTGTTGTGTTTCTGCACCGCTCCCCCCAAGAAACATGCACATTGAAGAGTTATTTCTACAAATGGACTTCCTCTATATTAAATGATGAAATAAATATAACTTCCCTCCAGATCGACACATAAATGTTTTCTGATCTGACGCCACTATCAGCAGGACATTATTTGTCAGTGCCAAATGTAGTTGTCCTACAGTTCAATATACAATATGACGAGGAGGAGCTGCTTACTGTACAGCTGGAAAAAAAAGGTGGTGCAGGCTGCAGTGACAGCTTGGAAAACCCATACATTAATAAAGACATCCTCAGGAAAACATCTTGACTGAGGTTTTGAATTTTTTAAATTAGAAGTCAGCAGTAGAGTGTGAAAGTTACAGTTTGATGTACGTCTTTTATGCTGTCAAAATACTGCACTCAGCATATGTTTACAACAGTGTTAGCATTAGGAAGGTGTGTGTTTTGACCAGCAAATAAAATTGCTGTAATGAACTGGATTTAAGTTAACCCACTAATGTCATACATTTTATTGTAAATCAGAGGATTGTAACCTAAATTATTTATTTATATATGTATATATATATATATATATATATATATATATATAATCATCATCAGAAGATCTGTGACAGTTGAATAAAATTGAGAATTAGATGGTAAGTGGTGAAGTGGAAAAAATGAGTACAAGGGAAAGTATTGGGAACTATTGAAGAGAGAAATTCAGGAGGAGAAAAAGAAATACACAGTACACACACACATACACAGTACACACACACACACACACACACACACACACACACACACATACATTAAAACATGAATTGGCGCATGGTGGAGCTCAGGGAGCCATTGGGTAGAGTGAGAGTGGGCAGTACAGAGGAGCATTGTGGGGCACACTGGGGCACACTGGGGCACACTGGCACTGGTTAAAACACACACACACACACACACACACACACACACACACACACACACACATGCAGATCAGACACAGACATAGAAACACACATTCATATTCTGGCACACAGACTCACAGCAAATGCACACAATTACAAATCATGTTCAGAGAGATTTTGCAGATCTGCAGTGCCAATGTGAAACGCACACACGCACACACGTACGCACACAAAGAAAATACACATGCAGACAGCATCTCACATATAATTACAATTTGTATGATTCCCAGTGAGAAAAATATTTTCTTTTGTTTGTTGTATGTGTGGAATTAATGATTTGTTGGCACTTTTCAGACGTGTTACAGACGAGTCATTTGGGCACATAAATTACCAAGTCATATTATTACCAAATTATGCTGTGCTTTGAATGGACCAAGCTTTTCACCTCGTTTCCATATAATCAAATCAAAGCAGCTGGCAGGCCATTTGTGCAGAGCAGTGGTTCTGTGTTGTCACCACTTTATGTATGTTCCCACGTCCTTTTGGAGCTGGGACCAAATCAAAGTACAAAATACATAATACAATGATTGTGAATGATAAATAAGGCCTACTCTCAGTAATTGTTAACATAAAAGTAAAATCTATCAACACAAAACTGTTAAATCATCAGATACTAAAGACCTTCTCCCGCAGATTAAATCAGTATTGAGGTTAATGGGGTCTAAGTACTGTTATGAGCTATTGATTTAACCAGGCTTTTTGTTTTCTAAAACCTGATATATCCATTTACTCAGCTCCCAATGGGAATCATTAAAGTTTCATTTTATCAAATCTAATACAGCCTTTTAGAATAAAAGCTCTTATATTTAGTTTAAATAGAGCTTAAGCAATTGTTTTAAAGTGTTAAATTAAGCAATGACCTCTTTTATCTGCATTTTTATCAAATCCTTTTCATATTCAAGTTTTTCATATAACCAAAAGGCATGGTTGAACATCTGTTTTTAGTGTGGGAGTCACCTGAAGCATTTAGAATCATGCCAAAACTGATTTTACCGTTTTGCAATTGTCTGACACTTTTCCTGAAAATTGTGTTTTACAAAGTACAGCAGATTTTAGTGCGAGTCTCTCAGCCCTAAACCATGACATCTAACTGTATTTGCGTTGCACACTAATAACGTCATGGAAAATAACTTGCTAAAATAGTAATTTTACCGCATGTAATTCAGCAATTGCCAGATACCAGCATACGTTTGTATATTGCAGCATGAGTCAGAAAGGAGGTTTTATGCTGTTTTTATTGCTGCCTAGTTCCTAAACGTCTTTAGGCAATATTTCTCGGACAAAAAGCCCATCCAAAATGTCCGCTGCTGGTCTAATGACTATAACGAGGAACATAAGTTACAGAAAAGCACACCGTGTTTCAATATTGGCTCTTAGTGTGTGCTTTGACTTCATCCATTTGTCATTAGGGCATTAAACCTGGAGTTGAAACATTGGCCGCTTACTTCATGTATCATCTAATGCACTAATAAATTCAGACCAAAGATAAATAGCAAAGCAAACAACATTACTGTTAGTTGTTGTACTTGCCTCATAATAAAGCCATTCTAATTTTGAATATTATACATTACATTATACCTGCATAAACCCCACTTAACAATAATGCATTTATCAGTCTGGAGTTTGTTTCCTGTTTCTTTTTGTTTCCTGTTGTGCTGTTTATATATCAAACACCAGGAAGTTGACTTTGTCCTGGTTTGACTCTTCGACATTGGAAACTTTTAATGAATAAATCCCCTCAGGGGGGAAACAATCAGACTTTCATAAGATCACATTATGTATAAAAGATCAGTTCCTGCCAGAGTGGCATTAATTATATTTTGGCTTTATTAAATTTAAAGAGAAAAAAGTTCCTGCTGATAGAGAAGACACACTTTATAGACTCAGCTACAAAACCAGCATTTAACTCTGGTCCTGTTTGCACTGGCAGCCTTCCTAGGACATATCTGACGCTTGAAAATTAAATTAAATAGAGCCAAGCTTCTATCTTTTTTACCTGAACAGAGATTAGTAACAAAAGTAATCTCCTGAGCAATATCCCATGATGACAGTTTAAAGGTTGTTGTTGTTGTCGGCACTGGCAATGAAGATCAGTTTACTGTAAAC